>NW_024962252.1:35672405-36140992 GCF_019238085.1 Lagopus leucura | reverse complement strand
GTGCGCGCGTGGCGGGGCCGCGCGCGGGGTCTCCGGTGGGAGCGGCGCGTGCCCCCGGCGGGGCGGGCGGGGGCGGACTGGGGGAAGAGAGGCCCGCTTCTCCCCGCCCCCCCCCCAACCCCCCCCCCCCCCCCCTGCCCCTCCCCCGGGGCGGCGGGGGGGGCTGGCCGCGGCGGCTCGGGGCTCGGTGTCCTTGTGCGGAAATGACACACGGTCCCGTCACGTCACGCGAGAGCGCAGCGCGCGGACCCTCGCACACAAAGAGCGGGGGGGAGAGGCGGGCACCAGCGGCGGCCGCTCCAGCCGCCCCCGCCGTCCCGGGGCCCCCGCGCCCCCTCGCCGCGCCTCGGTAAGTGCCGCCGCCGCAGCCGGGCGGGAAGGGGGATACGGGGAGCGGGGAGGGGACGGCGGGAGGCCCGGTGGAGGGGGGGTGAGGCGGCCCCTCGCCCCGCCGCGGCCGGGCCCCGCACCCCGCACGGAGCGCGGCGGGCGGGGGTTCTTTGTTCGCCGCTCGCCACGGCGCTTTGGCGCACGGCGCACGGCGCCCGGCCGGGCCGCCTCCATCCGCGCCGCGCTGCGGGGAGCGCCGGGCTGGAGGAAGGAGAGCGGGGCGGCCGCTCCGCCGTCGCCTCCGCCCTCACCTCGCTTTCCCCTCCGCACCCCCCCCGCGCGCACCGGCCACATAGATCCGCCCGGGCAGGGTTCGGACCGGAAGCGCCAACCGCCGCCGCAGCCCGGGCTCGCGGGTCTGACCGCGGAAGCGGCCGCGGCCGCCGCGTGCGGGGTGTGCGGGGCGGCCTCGCCGCAGCCTCCGCCTCGGGGCGGGGCCGCGCCGCTCCCACGTGGCGGCCGCCGCCTCCCCGCCGGCACCGCGGAGGCACCGGCCGGGAACCGGGCGGGCTGGGGGCGGCCGCGGGGAACGGAGCGGACCCCGGCGGGTGGGGGGCCGTCCCCGTGCCTTCGGCGAGGGGTCGGATCGGACGTGCCGAGAGGGGCCTGCTGGCGCCTTGCCCCGCTGCAGGTTGAGCATCCCGTCCTCCTGCGCCCGGTGGCGAAGGAGGTTTCCGATCTGTCCTCGGCCCGGGGGGTTGTATTGCCCGTTAAGGGTAAAGCTTCTCTTAAAATTATCCTTTTTGTGGTTTTTGAACTTGCGATACGTGCAGTTGTGGTTGTAGCGCGTTCATGTTGTTGGAATACTGTTTTTGAGTACTGGGCATCAATAATAAATTGTATTCCAAATCTCCATTTTGGGGTCACCGGCAGCACCCTGCTGTCACCAAATTGCTGGAATAGAAAACATCTGCTTCAAGTACGCTCCCAGATTCCCCGTTTGCATTTTGCTCGTTTGGATAACAGATGTAAGAGTCCTGTTTCATAGGAGCCTGTTGGGATGCTGCTCCAGCATCCAGGGGGTTGGGCTGTGTGATCCCCAGAGGGCCCTTCCCACCCCCACGGCCCTGTAATTCTGTGAAATAATAAGCATTTTCAGTTCACGTGGCTTTGGGCATTGGAGTTGTTTCTTGAACCTGCTGCTCGAGTGACTTCCCGTGCTTTTCCACAATTCTCTTCAGAAAAATGCAGTAATTTATAAGGAAAACTGACTGAACGTATGCAAAGTGCAGCTCAGAGTGAGAAATACAGAGTCCTTTATCTGTCTTTCTTTCTGCTTTCTGTCTGTGATGGTGGTTTTAGATGTAACTTTTAACATGATTAATGCAGATGCTTGAGGTAGCGGTGTACTGGCAAAGAGCTGCAGCTATTTGCTTATTCTCCATAACATGCAAATGAGTGTGGTGATGAGGTTTTCAATAACAAGAGAATACTTAAAGAGGAAATTAAAATATTAATGAAAATGCCAAAAAGCCTGGAGTAAAATACTTGTGTTGTGTTGTTTGAAAAGGTGTTGAGAAATTTCTGTCTTGTTTAAACTCAAATCGCTGACCTGTTGAACAGAAACCAAGAATTTTTGGAGTGGTGTTTCCATGTAATTCTGTTAAACTGAAGTTGAATGGTGTTGTTTTGTTTGTTTGTTTTATAAACTGGAAGAATAAAATGCACGCCAAGAATAATTGTAGCATATAGACACTTTCACATTGAACCCAGTGCTGCAGGCAGGAAGCGAAAGACCTGAATGACGTGGCCAAAGCCAGAGGTCTGTAGGGTTGCTCCAGCAGAAGAGCTGCCCAGCAGTTGCTTGGTGAGCAGTGTGCCTGAGTGGGAGGCAGCTGCTGGGTCACCTGAACAAGAGGTGAGGCTTCCTTGTCCTCTCATAGAGCTACTCTAACCTCATCCTTCTGAGACATTACAAAGGACTGTGTGTTCACCGTTGCCGGGGTAGTTAGAACCACAATGAGCTGGATGGAACTGCATCCAGCCAGCTGCTTCCTAGCTTGCAGAACTTCTCCGAGGGAGGATCAGAACAGCCCCGATTGGAAAGGACCTCAGAAGTTCAGCAGGCCCAGCCTTCCTTGGAAAAGGGAGCCTAGGTGAGATGATCCAGCACCGTCTACCTGTCTTGAAAAGCTCCAGTGATGGGGACTCTAACATGGCCCTTGGGAGCTTGTTCCAGAGATCAGTTGTTCTCACTGTGAAACCTTTCTTTCTTACATCAAGGTGAAACCTCCCCTGGTACAGCTTGTATCCATTGCCCCTCATCCTCTCTGTGCGGCTCCTTGTGAAAGGAGATCTTCTGTCTTCTTTGTGGCCACCTGTTAAGTTACTGGGATGCCCCCCTGAGCCTTCTGCTCCCCAGCTCAAAAGGGCCTAAAACTCCTTCAGTCTTTTCCTCTTGCAGCAGCTTCTCCAGCCCCTTGAAAACCTTTGTGACATTCCTTTGGACTCTGTGTGTGTGTGTGTGACAGAGATAGGGAACAGGACCTCAGACCCTTTATTGCCTGAGAAGTCTCTTAATTAATAAACCGTCCTTGGTTGGCTTTGGATAAACCACACTGTATGTAGCATTGACTTGATTAAGTGCTGTTGTAGCTAGGCCAGCTGCTTTTTCCTCTGTTAAATAACAGCAATTCTGTGCACTGGTCTTGTAAAATGTAGCCAATGTTACCTCCTTACAATATCAGCTCCTTAGCTAGTGTTACATCTTTCACTGCATGCTGAAAGCAAGGGAGTTGAACAAATTATTTAAATATGCTTTTAAACACGTTCTTAATGTGACTAGCAAACACCTGTCCTATCTTTTGACCAAAATGTAAATAACAGTTCACCTCTTCGGATGTAAACAAAACTCAAGTAGTTCTCATTAAAGCCTGTGACTTTTATGCATGAAGCAATGTACCACCATGAGGCATTAGAAGGAATAAACATCTCATAATACACAATGTCTAAAAAAATGATGTTATTTTATTGGTAACGTATCAATAATGAAGCCTTGTGGACCTACATCTCCAAGGCTCGGTGTCCAACCTACGTGGAGCTATTAATATATTTAGTAGGATTGTGTGCTTTGAGAAGCAGCATCTACGCACTGGCCATGCAACACAGAACTGAACAATGCACTGTTTTACAAACGATTAAATTAGTGAACAACTAACTTCTATGAAACTGGAAACAGTAATTATTATATTAGTTAAGATAATCATTTTAATTTGTAATCATATATTTTTAAAATGTGTTATAAAATCAGAATTATATACAGTATCTCTGCACTTTTGTACTGTCTTTCATGGTTTTTATGCTTTTTTTTTCCCCGGTTGTCAGGGCTTTGATTGTGTATGGATGTTTAATGAGTAATAAGTTGTTTTTTAGTTATAAATGATTGAACAACAGCATTTTTTTTAAGTCAGAACTTAAAGGTGATCAATCTGGCTTTCTTTAAGAGTGATTGCAAGGGCAGAGAATTGGCTTGGTCTTCTATTACCAGCGAGGTCTTTTCTCTTTGCATTGTGGTTTTTGTAAGGGTTGTAAACATAAGACAGAAAAAAAAAAATACTCTGAGGCCAACAAATCAGTAATTGTTAGGTATAAATAGGAGGAGGTTAGGCTTATGTTGTGTTCATACATTTTTTTCTACCTATGTGCTCTTAATCCTGAAGGCTTTTGTGCATATTTCAAGTAGGCACAATTTTGACACACAGATGATGTTTTTAGCTCTATTTGCAACAGCAGCTTCAGGGCAGTAGTTACCTCTAAAAGGACAGACAAGCATTAACATTCCAAAACTTTTTTTTTTTTTTTAAGTCATTATTCCATTATCTCAGATTTGCAGCTTTGAGCTAAGTGTTGAGCTTCTCTGTTAGCAATGGGTATTGGCCTGTCAGCCTCTCCTCCATCCCTGGGAAGGTGATGGAACGGCTTATTCTGGATGTCATCTCCAAGAGATGGTTATTAGGAGTAGTGAGCATGGGCTCCCAAAGAGGAAATGATGTTGGACCAATCAGGTAGCCCTCTATGGTAGATAGGATACATGGGGTAGATGAGTGGATGGTGAGGTGGCTGAGCTCAGAAGGTTGTGATCAGCAGTGCAAAATCTGTTTAGAAACACGTAGCTCATGGTGTTCTCCAGAGGCCAGTGCTGGGTCAGGTATTGTTTGACGTCCTCATCAGTGACCTGGATGAAGAGATGGAGTTCACTCTCAGCAAGTTTGCTGATGATACAAAGCTGCGAGTGGTAGCTGACACACCAGAAGGCTGTGCTGCCATTCAGTGAGACCTAGACAGGCTGGAGAGATGGGCAGAGAGGAACCTGATGAAGCTTGACAAGGGCAAGTATAGAGTCCTACAAATGGAGAGGACCAGCTGCATGCATCTGTATAGGATAGAGGCTGATCTGCTGGAAAGGAGCTCTGCAGAGAAAGACCTGGGTCCCTGGTGGATAACAGGTTGGCCATGAGCCAGCAGTGTGCCCTGGTGGCCAGGAAGGCCAATGGGATCCTGGAGGTCGAGGGAGGTGATCCTCCTCCTCTACTCTGCCCTGGTGAGGCTGCATCTGGTGGAGTGTGTACAGGAGCCCAGGAAAGATAGAGAGTGGGGAGAGAGTCCAGGAAAGGCTACAAAGATGATGAGGGGCTTGGAGCATCTCGCTTGTGAGGAAAGGCTGAGTGGCATGGGACTGCTTAGCCTGGAGAAGCATGAGAGGGGATCTTATCAGTGATTATAAATATCTAAAAGAAGGGCTCCAAATAGATAGGGTCAGGCTCCTTTCATTGATGCCAAGTGACCAGGGGCAGTGGGCACAAACTGGAATACAGAAAGTTCCATATGAACATGAGGAAAAACTTTGAGAGTGATGGAGCACTGGAATAAGCTGCCCAGAGAGATCTTCTATGGAGATATTTAAAAACTTGCCTGGACACTTTTTTCTGCAAGTTGCTGTAGGTTGCAGCTTTAGCAGGGGGTCGGCCTAGATGATCTCCAGTGGTCCCTTCCAACTACTATGATTCTGTAATTCTGTGTTATCAGTTGGATGTTACTAAATGGAGTCATGTGCCTAAGTGATGTGAGTGGAATTAGATAAAGTTCTTTTCCTTTATTGAACTGTCCCTTTCCCTTGGCTAATCTGATGAGATCTGATGAGGACAGGGTCTGTGGGAGGGAGATCTGGCCAATAGTGGCAGCCAAGGAACCCTGGGACACTCCCTTCTTTGCTTACTTCCTCATGCCAAAGCTTGCCTTGCAGCCTGCCCTCCTGGGTGTCCATCACCTGGTGATCAGGCCAGTTGCCTGGGATCTGGGGACCTGAGTATTGTCTCCAGTGTGAAATCAATAGCGGGAAAATAAAAAATTTCCCGAATACTTCTTTAACCATTGTACCACTGTTAAGTGAAATGCCTTGTGCTCATTTGTGGCTGCCCTCCATGAGAGTGCTGAAGCACCAAAGTCTTTCTATTGAATCTGAGCAGAGTAATTCCTCATGCAGGACTCTTAGGGTTTTGTGTATGTGCTCCACCAGAAACTTGATGTCTAGAAGCTGTAAGGAGGAGGGAAAAATTAGGTTGGATGTCAGAAGCAAGTTCTTTACTATGAGAGTGATGAGGTGGTGGAACAGGCTGCCCAGGGAGGCTGTGGATACCATGTCCCTGGAGGTGTTCAAGGCCAGGTTGGATGGGGCCCTGGGCAGGCTGGTCTAGTATTAAATGGGGAGGTTGGGGCTTTGCCTGTGGCAGGGGAGTTGGAGCTTCATGATCACTGAGATCCCTTCTAACGTGGGCCATTCTGTGATTTGTGTAGCTGAGTGGGATTTCTGGATCTTGGTGCAAGTCTCGAGATTGCATATAAAATGCTTAGATTAATGTCTAGAGTTTGAGTGTAATGTATGTTTATTTGTTTGAAGTAGCTTGAACTTGCAGCAGGAGTGCATGATGCTGCGTATAGAATCAGTTCTCTGCAAATAAGCTCATCTGTGTATTAGGATGAAATGAATAGTTTTGTCTGTATCTGATTGCTAATTGAGATATTATTCACGTTTCTTAGAAAAACAAAGCTGTTTTTCTACAAAGAGTCCTCTAAGGTTCATCTTTTTTAACTGTTTCAAAAGTCTAGAGGACTGAGCTGAAAGGAGTGCTTACGTCTTCCAAGGTGAGAGCTGAAATTGTACAGGTTCATGACACCCACTTGTGCTTGGTACAAGCATCTCTGCAGCTATGTATAAGAGCTATCAAAACAGTTTAGATAGGAAAGATTTTCTTTCATGATAACTTTTTGCACTTGTTGCATCCCATGTCCTTTTTCTTCTCCAGCCTTTATATTTGCACAGTCTGGACCAGAATGATGCCTTTTCTACCGAAGAAATAATTGTTGTTCCCGTACACTCTGCAAACTGCATTGCAGAGAACGTGAAGCACCCAGCCAGACTGATGCTAGCCATACCTGGGCAGGCACACGTACCTGCACATGGACCTGCCCCATGTGGCCTCCTGGCCTATAGCAGCAGCTCTGCATTACTTGCTGTCTTCACACCCCTTGCTCACGGTTCAGCTGCAACCTACATTTGAAGTGAGGTGGTGGTGTGGAGTAGTTGAACCGTGCCAGTGACGTGTTGGTGTCAGAGAGATTTCTGCTCCTCCTTCCCATTCCAGACCTGACGTGTGCTTGGAGCCAGGTCTGGTTGCTTGCCTTACCCACTGTCTCTCTGGATTAGAAGAAAAGCAACCCATCAAAAAAAAAAAGTGAATTGTTTTATGTTAGTTTATCAAGCTGAAGAAGCTCAGTGGAGGATGAGGTGAGCAGCCATGCCTGACGGGAAGCAGGTGGGGCTGTGTGGCAGGAAATTACAGGGGCAGCTGACTCCTCACTCTCAATAGAAGCTGCTGTCTGTGGTTAATTTTCTCGTAATGCCCATGTTTTTACAAATATCGTAACAGAGGAAACCAGATAAGGAGAGAGAGATTACTAGGACTCCCAAGAAGGAACAGTTCGGAGCTCATGCTTTGTTTGATATCCGAGAGCTCAAACAAAAGTGTAGTCATTGAGTCTGATGTTCTTTTTACTATCTGCTTCTAATTGTATTCTGGCAATTTTCAGATCAAAAGGTAATTTAAAACTAAGTTACAGCACTGTGTTTCAAACGCATGGGACAGAATGTTTGGACTCAACATTTGACCCGAACTGAGGATTGCTTGGCCTGCTTGATGTTTAGAAAGTTAACTGTTAACCAGGGTGTGCGCTTTGATTCAGTTTTTACTTCTTTTCCAGGTTTAAATAGCGATCATTCAGATTCTTGTTTATCTTCTACATGCAATTTGCTAGTATTTTCCTAGAGAAGTTCTCCTAACACGGTCTCCTGTTTGAATAGCAATTATAGTCACAGTTAGAAGAAAAAAATCATTCTGTATATCCTCTCAATATGTTGCATCATTCCTCCCAGCACTGCCTTTACGTTCTTTTGTCCTGGCTCTGTGTTTACCAGCATACCAGCTGTTAGTGCTCTGCTCTAACAGAGCGGTCCAGGATTGGGCTGGGGAGCTCTAGCACTTTGATTTCCGTTACAGAATGCTCTGCTGCAGTGCTATCAGTGTGTTTGCTTGCTCTCACCTCCGGCCCTGACAAAAACGTTGTGTGTGTCGCAGCTCATGTCCCTTAAAGCTAAGCCTATTGCAGTGAACTAAGGTAGAAGAAAGGTCTGGAAGCTGAATGTCAGCATATCTGGGACACTGGGGCAAATACAGATGCTTAGTATGATGTGCTCTTCTTCAAGTCTCACATAGCTTTCTGGTGAAGTACAGTAATATTAAGTATGCTGTCTTAGGATTTTTCATGAGGAACTGTAGTGGCTGTCTGATTTCACAAATGCTGTTGTTAAGACTGGGTATTAATCCTCACTGGTTCTTACCAGGTGGTTTAGCAGGTGGTGTGGGTCACATGTATTTCGCGCTGTTTTGTCTCTGCAGTTTGCTGAAGTGTAAGCACAGTGGTTTTAGTACCGTTAAGCTGGTGTGAGCTGTGTGTGGATCAGCTCAAACACAAATTCTGAAATTATGGTAAGAGCAGCCGCTAGCTAAAGGGTTTGTAGTGTAGCTCTGTATAACTGAGGCATATGTTTTTCTGGTGATGAGATGAAGACATTCTCTTCTTAAGGATGCTTTCTACAGGGTTGCATACAAGGGCCGTGCTCAGGACGAGTGTGTCAGAAGATGCTATGCTTAAGAAGTTGCCTAGGCTGAGCAGATTATAACTCCGTGCATCTTTTGTTTGGATGTGTGTGTGCCACCCATTGCTTTACAATCGTACAAAACTTTCTGAGTGTGATCCCATGCTTACCGTTAACAGCCATCAGTTGGTGACAAAAATGCCTAGTGCTGCAATATTCAAGTGTTTGCACCATTTTTTTAACAATATTGTGAGATTATTTAAGGAAAAAAAAAAGCTTCAGTGCTTTGAAAGTAAGGTAAAGATTATTTTTGTTCTAAAGCAGACTCTTGTCCCTCCCCACTCCAGTTTCTTTTTAGATTTCTTTATAATTCCCTCTCATGGGCTATACATAAGCGTTTGATGGGCTGTTTGCTTTATTCACTTGCTCCCTCAGTTAAGGGATCTGCAGGAAAGGTTGAAAGACAGCCATATTAAAAAGGAGTCTGACTGTGGAAAACGTAAAGTAATTATAATCTGGGGCCAATTAAACATGAGGCTACAGTAGGTGATCATGAGAGATGTGTGACAGCTCTTCAGTCACTGGTTTACAAGTTAAGGGCGTCAGGTTGCAGCTGTGTGCCTCCTAAGGGCAGTGAGATCTGATTAGGTTGTTTGCTTTGTAGATCTCCAAAGGCTTTAGAGTATCTTTCAGGAACACATCCACAGACTGATGCTTATCCCAAGTGATTTGCCAAATTAGTTCCTAAGGAGACAGATATACAGCTGAGTCTTCTATATGATCTGTAACATCCCTTCCTACCCAAGCCGTTCTATGATATGGGAAATAATGCTGAAATTATGTTAGGATAGTATGGATTATTTGTTTATCCTTACAAAGAAACCCGGCAACATTCTTAGATTATTAGAGGCTATTGTTTTGCAGTAGGAAGAAAAGTAGTTATTGCAGGTCTGCAGATTCTCTATTCCAATTTATGCAATCCACAACAAGAGATCAAGGATTTGTAATTGAAAACTTACTCCAACATACATGTGTTCTGTTTTATGGTGAGTTTCCATTCTGTGACTCAGGGTCACACAGAACAACAACATAAAAGCATTTGACCGTGTTAAGATGTGGCAACAGGCTGAGAGAACTGACTGCAGTTAACTTTCATTTCTGTACTGACAAGAGACTTCATAAATACGAGTGAAGTGACTTCCACTTTGCTTTGTACCAGAAAATACGTGTGTCATTTTCAATACGTTCCTGCTCCTGTATGTTGTCTGCAGTATGGGTTGTGTGTTTACAGGTCTACAGGTTATGAAATTTATTGAAAATAGCTGGTGACTCCAAAAATAGAGATTGGAAATTATCCGTGGGCTGGTAATGCACAATGGCGGTACAGTAAAAGTAATCACAAAAACACGTGTAGGTGTGTCTTGTTTCCAGAAGATGCTGATATCTGTGTTTTTGTTTTGTTCCTTAGTGAGATAGAAGATGAACTCAGCTGAAATCACTGATGACGATGAAGGTAAAAAATCATACATTGTGTAATTTCTGCTCAGGCAAAAATACTTGTTGAAATGAAGCTTTGTAATCTGATAAAGAACGCGCTTGGATCAGGACAAACTACATTAACAGTTTCTGAAAAGCTATCTAAAATGCACCATTGTCTTTGTTATTCATTGTATTTTCTGCTCTGCATCCTTCCTTCCCCTCCAGAAAAATCTTCCTACTGTAACTTTGTTTATGCTTTAAAACTCTTCTTCGGGGAAGAAACTGTCATTTACTGGATGACTGTATGGTTCCTAGCATAATAAAGCCTTGACTTTGGGGTGGCCTCAGCATACACTTATTGTGCAAGTCATAAAAAAAAAATAAAAAAAAAAAATTATGATGTTCTTCAAAACACATTTTCATAAAAAGAAACAAAACACGAAAGATTGTATTAAGGCTGTCATGGTTTTCCGGAGAGAGTGCTTTATCTTTCTAAACCTTCTCTTTTTCCAGTAAAAATTCCTAAAAAAAATATTGTGAAAGTAGAAACAGAAAATGAAGATGAAGCTCTAGACTGCTCGGTAACATCCAGATCTTCTGAGAAACACTCAGTGGATGGCGCAGTTACTTGCCTACAGGATTCCAACAAACGGAAACAGACCTCACTTGGTTGTGATGGTTCAGGGAGCCAGCAAGATGTCTTACCCAGTGTGAAGAAAAGACGCTTTACACAAGAGGTGACTTCTCTATACGTGACTGTGTGATTTTTCTGTTCATATTTTATAGGCTAAATTCAGTGCTGTCATAAGCAAAAATGCAAGTCATTTAATAAGATTTGCATTAGTAATGAGTTGGAGTCAAATATGGCTTCTCTTGACCCAGTTTGCACACAAAATTTGTCTGGGCATTTCTTTAACTTGGGAGCAATTGTATCAATGACATACACTTATAGGTTAATTCATTCATTTGAAGTATACTTTTGTTTTTCAGAGAACGTAGGAGCAGGTAGGGGTTTGGCATAACTCGGTATGACTGTGATTACAGCCTCTCTCACGTCACACAGTCCTTCAGCCGGATCCTCAGTGGCAGTAGCACCAGGGCTGTAATTCTCATCCTTCCATGACACAGATTTTGATGTCAGTGTGACATGTATAAATTTGCATATTACTCAAAAAAGAAAAACGCGGGGATGCAGAACCCTGCAGCACACCTGGAATGGCATGTATTGCGACTTCTGCAGCATCCCAGTTGTGGCAATCCATACATTTGTCCAGCCAGTGAAGGAGGTTCCAGATCTCTTCAGTTATCCCCTTCTAGTGTTTCTCCTCCCTAATAACCAGAGGTGTTTTCATTAATCTTTGCTGAAACTGCACAGGTTTCTCTTTGCCCTTGTTCTTCGCAGTGGGGAGAGCGGTGACCTTCTGTTCCTTTAAAAAAAAAATAAAAAAAATTATAGTGCCATCCATGCTTGGCCCTTCTTTTCCTAGTACTGAAATTCTATTTCCTCAGCTCCTCTCCAGGAGTCCCCTTATGTTTTTGTTGTTGTCTTTGAGATTCCCAGAAGAGTCGTGTTCAGTGTTGGATTGTCACATCTCTCCTAACGCCCTCCAGAGCGCTATAATGACCTCCTGTTTTTCCACACTCAGCACTTCTTTAAAATAACCTAGATTCAAATTCAACCTCTTTCGAATAACTTCAATCCTGGGGTTATATTTAGTTTATGACCTACTCTAATGCACATATCCTTTTCTGCTGTTCTGCCACTTAGCCAGTTATCCCGAGTTGCATTTGTGCATTTCGTTTCTCCTTTCTAGCTGTGGCTCTTCGTATTTGTTTTTCATGCCTGTCATCTCTCTGACTTCTCAGAGCTCTGTCTCTGTTTTTTCTCCCGAGTGCCTGTGGTAGGTAGGTTTTAATCTTATAACACTGTTTCTTTCTTTTTTTCCCTTTCTCTTCTACTTTTTACAATTATTTTACTTACATTCAAAATCTTAAAAGAACTACTTTCTGGTCTCTGAAGTGTGCTTTCTTTGTGTTTTGCTGGTTGCTTTTAATGCATTTTAAAAATTTATTTGAAATGAATTAACCTTGAATTTATTATGTCAGAAAGTGACCCAGTTACAACGATGAAAACTCGCTCTCAGCTGACCCCAGTGAATCAGCATGTTTAGTTAAATAACCAACCAAAGCCAGTCCTCAATCCTAACAACATTTTTAAAGTGTACTGCTTTTCTAGTGCAAATATTTTGTTTTAGTTGATGACTTCATTAACTATTTCTGCTTAAACAGAGAACAAAATATTTTTTCAGAGTATTGTGGTTGTGTTGTTTCACATAGACATCTATCTATAATACAATTAGAGCTGTACTTTTTCTTCTACATAATTGTACTCTCAGGCTGGTGTTGATATTACTCAGTGACTTCCTGTCAGAAGACATTTCACTTTAAAAAAAATTATTCTGATTTAAGCCAGAAATCAATGTTTTTCTACATTCCATAAAAATAATTTTAGAGAAATCTCATGTAGGAGAATGTAAATTTTAAGAATTTCCATGCAAGACGTTTCCAAGCTGAAGTATTTGATGGAATTGTTTTCTGTGTTTCTTGCTTAGACATATTTATTATTCATATGCTAAAATGTTTTGTTCTTTATTCTTATGGGCATTGAGATTTTGTGTATAAAGCATGATAAAGCTCATAAATTACCTGGGCTTTAACACTGAGGAGAGCAATAACTAAACAACTTTTAAAGATCGGTTAGGACACTGAGAGGTAATGTGGAAGATTATTTCACAGTCAGTTGTGTTGGTCAGTGTTCACCAAAATGCTGCATTTTGGACATCTTCAAAGAACATATAGAGTCCAACAACTTGCTATGCAAATATAACATAAAAAGCAGCACTAGATTATGTATACTTAATCTTACAGAAACTTTCCTTTGCTTGTATTATAGATAGTGCATTAAAATTGTTCATCCTAAATCAGAGTAGCATTTTCTGAAATAAGCTAATTGCCACTAAAGATTTTTCTTTAAAAATTACAGAAATATAGTTAAAAATATATTAAATACTAACTTAATTGGAGAATGTACCCAAAGCCCTGTGTTTATGCTGTGAGTAGTGCTGTTTCCAGCTGTAACCTGTATTAAAAACAAAGCAAAGCAAAAGGGAAAGATGACAAGAAAACTTCTGACATGGAGAGTGCTGAGGCATGGGCCCCAACTTGTTGTCATCCATTAGTCGAACGCTGAGTATATTTCTCTACAAGGCAGATGCCCAGGTCCCTGTGGCAGTGCTGAGCTGTTGGTGGCGGGGCCCAGCCCTGCTCCTGCACGACCACTGCCTTCCCCCAGCACGCTGCATCCAGGCCTGAGGGTGCAATACTGAAGGCAGTGAGTCTGTGCTGCTGGGTACGCAGCCAAATCATGCTTTGTCCCAGCACTGCACGTGAGGTGCGCACTGATCGGAGGAACCCTCACATTGCCAAGTTTTGTTGTATAATTTAACAGGGAAAGAACGGCAGGAGCTCTTGAGGAGAACTAGCAGACTGTTGGTGACCTAGGCAAGCTATTTGGTAAAGAAGGAGCTGAATGAATCATACTCTGTGTGTGAGGGAATATTTGGGATACTCTCTGGGAACAGGGGTGTTATCCAAAAGGTATCTTGCTACTTGGGTAGCAGATTTCGCATTGTATGAAAAAAAAAAAAAAAAAAATTATACATTCACATCCAGGCTGGATGTGGCTCTGGGCAGCCTGGTCTAGTGGCTCGTGACCCTGCCTATGGCAAAGGGGATTGAAGCTAGATGATCTTTACAGTCCTTTTCAACGCAGGCCATTCTATGATTCTGTGATTCTCCAGAATTGCAGCTTTGTTTTCTCCTTTGGTCTGAAATGGTAAAAAGAAGGTTGTTGTTTTTTTTTTTTTTTAGCTCAGACTGGGGGCTCACTGGGAGACAGAGGTACCCATAGGTCTGTGTTGTCCGGGAGGATTGCCCTGACCTGCCACCAGGTGATGTCTGCTTGGAAAGCTAAACCATCAGCTGGAAGTGCCTCTGTTCCTCCACTGACAAGTACAGGGCATCTGTGCTAACCACAGCCCCATTGCAGGAGCTGGCCGTGGGCTGGGAGCAGTTTGGGTGGCAGTCTGTCTGCAGATCAGCCTCTGGTGCTTCAGTGTGTTACAAGTCATGGAGATGCTGATGTAGGTGGGGTGTGTCGTACCACGTGCTGGTGGTGGTCTGCAGCTCTGGCTTCCTGCTACACCACAGCAAATGGGATTGGAGGTACAGTCTTCTAAATGGAACCTGAGAGTCAGCTGTCCTAAGCACCACCACTGCTATGGATTCTTTGGACTTTTACATTATGCTTTCATTTATCGTCTGTCCATCCACACAGCCTTGAACGTATGCACAGGTTTTCATGTGTAGGGCTGCGTGATGTGAATGAGAGCAGAAACAACTCCAATTTCATTGGGTCTGCTGGTTCCTAAACTTGGAGTAGAAAACAGCTTGTTCTGTTTAAGCATGCACTGACTGCTTTAGAAATTGAAAAGTAATTAGATTCAGTTTGTCACTAAAATAGGCAGATGCCAAGTAGGAGGACACCTAGGGACCAGATTAATTTAATGACTGTTACTGTTCTGCTTTTCAGAAAGGAACCTTAATTCTAGCTCCTCATTGCAGAATGCGCTGGAGTCTTTGCTAGCATTTCAAATTGCTTATGGTTCTCAGCTCAGACCTGAAGTCTGCGTTCCATCTGTTATAATCCTTGAATGCAAATTCTGTATTTTTTTTTTAATGAAATTGATCTATTGTGGAACAAGCCATGCCAAAATGTTTAAGTACAGTCTTTTCTAAAATCTGTGAGTGTTTTCTCACGTTTGGAATCTGTATGTTGAATTTTGATTTTGTCGTATCTACTTAACTTTATAAGAATTATCTGCAATATCCATGTGTTTGCAAAAAAAAAAAAAGTCAACCAAAAAAAAACCCCCAAACCAGAACAATCCTCAAGCCCTATTTAGTTACTATGAGCAGCTGAAAGTATTTGCTTCAGATTTCAAAGAAGGAGGAAGAGATTGAGATGATCAAGAGCAGGAATTTCTTTAGAGTTCGTTGCTGTATTTTTTGCTGTATAGATTATTTAGACAACTGGGAATTAAACTTCTCTGCCCTTCAGAAATAAAATTGCCTTTTAAAAATTGCAATGTCAAGATAATTTTCACATGAAGAAAAAAGTTTTATTATTTACATTAAAGAATGTTTAATATTTTACTCATTCTTAGAATTTTTTTAAGATTTGTGCACCACTCTAAAGATAAAAAAAAATAAAGTGAAACAACTTCATAAACCTCTGATATGAGCAAGAAAAGAATGAGAGTTTTAGTTACAGCCTTCATGGCATTTTCAAAAGCTAACATAAGGAGAGCACTAAGAATGTTAAATGCAGGTGGTGGAAGCAGTGGCAAGGTCACAGGACGAAGAGTCAGAAAATCTAACTTCTATTCTTGGCTCTCCTGCTGACTTGTTGCCACCCGAGTTCTCTGCAGCTCGAGATCCTCGTACACATAAGCATAATGATACTTAATTTGGGAGAGTATTTAGAACTCGGTGGGAAAAGAGTGCTAAGGATTACAATTTAATTTCTAGCCTGTGGAGAAAGCCATGAGCCAAGACAAAATAATAATAATAATAAAACAAAACCAGTACTTTCCTGTATTTTTGTTGTTTTATCTTACTAATGGATTTATTAATTTGATGTATGTAACACGACTGAATCTTCTAGAGACAGTTTGACCTTGAACTTTTATGTAACAATGCCTGCTTAAGGGGGAAACATCTATAACTGATATTTTTAAAGCAGTCTTACTAATACAATATTTATTCATTCAAAGGGCTCCAATTCAAACATGAAGAACAGAGATACTGGCTCACCCACTCAGGTAAATGCAGAGCAGCCAAGCAAGAACAAGAATCCTAATATAACGTGGCTCTGTGAGGAAGAACCCTTCAGCGACATAACCACTTCATCTTACAAGAAACCCCTGTATGGCATCTCACACAAAATCACAGAGAAGAAGAATGCACCGGGAGCAGAGCAGTTTGCCTCTTATGACTTGTATGAAAAAATCAGCCCCAGCAGTCCCTCGCATCTTCGGACTTTGAATGACCAGCGCAAAAGGGACTCTGCTGCAGCCCTCGCTGCAGCGGCTGTTGCTGTCGAGTCTGACCCAAATATATATTCTTTGATACAGAAAATGTTCTTCACACTTAACACTCTCAGTTCCAATATGACCCAGCTTCACAATAAGGTTGACCTTCTGTCTCTGGAGGTGAGCAGAATCAAAAAGCAAGTCAGTCCAGTGGAGTGTGTGGCAGATTTCAAGCCTCCCCCTGAGTACACGCTGACTTCTGCTGAGCTCAAACAACTCATGGATCAAAGCACATCAGGTGGAGACCTTGCCTGTCGCTTACTGGTACAACTCTTCCCAGAGCTCTTCAGCGACGATGAGTTCAACAGGAGCTGCAGTGCCTGTGGCTTTCCTAACAAGAGGAAGCTGGAGTCTCTCCATCTGCAGCTTATCCGTAGCTATGTGGAAGTCTGTTATCCTTCTGTGAAGAGTACAGCTGTGTGGCAGGTGGAGTGTTTGCCTCAACTGAATGATTTTTTCAATAGATTTTGGGCTCAAAGGGAATTGGAAAATAACCCACAGAATGTGCAGTCCTCCAGTTTTTACGAGACTGAACAGGTGGATTCCTCTCATTTTCTTGAGGATAAAGAGCAAGAAGAAGCTTTGTCCTTGGACAGGAGTAATGCCATTGCCTCAGACTACATTCTAGATGCTCAGGATCTCAATGAATTTTTAGATGAAGCTTCTTCTCCGGGGGAATTTTGTGTTTTTTTGTTACATAGACTGTTTCCAGAACTCTTTGACCACAGAAAATTAGCCGAAAGGTACAGCTGCTATGGGGACTCTGGGAAGCAACTGCTGGATCCTCATCGGCTTCAGATAATCCGTAGGTACACTGAAATTTACTTTCCAGATGTACAAGAAGAGGAAGCTTGGTTGCAGCAATGCGTTCAGCGAATAAATGAAGAACTTGAAAATGTATATATGGATGGAAGTGAATGTGATCAGCTGAGAGATGACTGTTACGACTCTTCCAGTTTACCGGATGACGTATCAATCATAAAAGTGGAAGACAGCTTTGAATATGAAAAACCAGGTAGACGCTCAAAAAAAATATGGCTTGTGCCCATTGACTTTGACAAACTTGACTTTCCCCCTCCTGATTTTGATGTCCCTGTTCCCGATTACCTATTGAACAAAGAACAGATTAAAAACATCTACGAAAGCAGTCTTTCCATAGGCAACTTTGCTTCTCGGCTGCTTGTTCTCTTGTTTCCCGAGCTGTTTACTCATGAAAACTTACGGAAGCAATACAACTGTAGTGGGTCTTTGGGGAAGAAGCAGCTTGATCCCACTAGAATTAAATTAATTCGGCATTACGTGCAGATACTGTACCCAAGGGCAAAGAATGACAGAGTGTGGATGTTGGAGTTTGTTGGGAAGCTCGATGAGAGGTGTCGGCGAAGGGACACAGAGCAACGGCGCTCGTACCAGCAGCAGCGGAAGGTCCACATGCCAGGGCCCGAGAGGAGGGAGTTCCTCAGCTATGCAATAAACCCCGAAAGGTTTCGAGAGGAGTTTGAAGGGCCGCCACTGCCACCCGAAAGGAGCAGCAAGGATTTTTGCAAGATACCACTTGATGAACTCGTTATTCCTAACCCAGACTTCCCTGTGCCTTCTCCGTATTTGCTGACTGATAAGGAGGTAAGAGAGATCGTACAGCAGAGCCTTTCTGTTGGAAACTTCGCCGCCAGGCTTCTCGTAAGACTCTTCCCAGAACTCTTTACTCCCGAAAATCTCAGACTGCAATACAACCATTCAGGTGCTTGTAACAAAAAACAGCTGGACCCTATCAGACTGAGACTGATCCGCCATTACGTGGAAGCAGTTTACCCCGTGGAGAAAATGGAAGAAGTATGGCATTATGAATGTATACCGAGCATTGATGAAAGATGCCGGCGTCCTAACAGAAAAAAGTGTGACATACTGAAAAAAGCAAAGAAAGCAAAGAAGTGAGGGGCTCTTTGAATTCCGAAGACTTTGACCACTAAATTATTGTCAGGATTATGCTTTGTTTTAGGCTGAAGGGCCTGTCAGGCTGGGGCTGCTCAGCATCCGGGAGAACTAGGCACTAAGTTTGTTGCATTTTAACGTGTGTGTTGCATCTATGTGGGTACTGCAGCAGTGGGAAGTGGCTTACTAGGTTTGTACATGGGTAAAGATCCTATGTCGTTGGTGACAGAGCTCATAATGACTCATTAAGAGCATGGCTTTCACTGGTGCAAGTACATGTATTGAAACTCTACTATGCCATTCCCCATTTCTGCTTCCCCCTTTTTTAACACTTTTTAATAATAAAGTTGTTTTTTTTTTAAATGTGGTGTTCGTCAGGGGCAGTATTTCATTTCACCCTTATACGCAATTATGTTGGTTCATTTGGAGTTTGAAATTTAAACTTCATCGAAATCTACAAAACTAATGCTTTTTGAAAGTGCCATATTCATTGAAATCACTGGAATGTCTGACTTTGCTTCTAAGTAAATCACAGCTTTAATGTGTTTTGTTCTTATTGATACTGAGATACTGAAAATAGTAATGCCACGTCCAAGAATGGATCAGAGCGGTGTGATTTCCGTTTTTGACTGTTACTCATGTTGTGTTTCTAAAAATTCTAAGAATTGAAGTATTGAAGAGTTGAGACGTGAGCATAGACACAGTGTGAATGTTTCTTTACGTTGGCACCCCAAGCTTGATCATGCCCCTGTGAGTTTTCTTTTTTGCTCAGTGTCGCGGTTCGCGTGACTGAAGGTAGCTTGTGAGAGCAGAGCCAGCAGCACAGACCCAAGCCATCACCTGTGGAATGTATTGCCACTGCCTGCCTGCCTGCTTGCCTCTCTGTAAAACAAGAGTAACTAGATAAGCAACAAGGACTTTAAAAACTTTTAGATCTTACTGTATCAAAATGACGATTCCAAAGGTTTCCAGTATTAAGATCAAATTGCATAAATCAAAGGTACCTGCAAAGATTAGTTTTGGGATGGAATGAAGTGCTACAGGGTCCCCATGAATGAGCTGTTTGCATCATTCTTTGCATCAGCGTGGCACCGTCTGGATTTTTCAGATGTAGGGATATTGAGCTCGCTCACTTAGCCAAACTGATTTAGTGTAATTAGTAGCTATTTGGAGACATAATTGTGTATGTATAACTTAGATTTATACGGCCAAGTTTGCATCAATAATATGTTCATATGTAACACAAGCCACCCAGAACCCACTGTGACTCTACTATATGATTTATCACTGGAGAGCACAGCTTTAAAACAACTTTCTTCTTTTTTAATGGCGATGTAAATGATGAGAGAGTGTCAGGTATGTATTTTTGAGTCAGTAGAGTCAGCGACTGACCGTCACTGGAACGCCTCGGAGCAATTGTTAATGTTCTCTGTGGTCCTTTTTAATGGTTCCCAAATGGGTCATAGTATCGAATTTGAAGTCTGTTCCAGTGTGATTTTCTATTTTAGCATTTGTAAGAAAATACAAAATACTTGATATTTTTACTTCAGATTTTTAGAATTTATTGCTCTTAGAGTCATATTGATCTCTCCCTTTAAAAAGCAAAATAACATTTTTTTCCTAATGGTGAGTACTAGCAAAAGGATAGTGTGTTAAACCAGGAGTAAATCATAACAGATTAGCATTTGCTCATTTTCCCCACGTGCTAGCAACATTCTCAAAGAATGTATGAAGAAAGTCATGAATGTATTAAACAATACACTGATACTGTTTGTATCCATCTAAATGTTTCCTGCTGGTTGAAATAATAGCAGACCATGCACAAGATGGATATTGGAGCTAATATGGCTAAAATAAAAAGAAAACGTTTTACCAAAGATAAAGAACTGATACCACAATGTCTGCATCTTCTCTTTCATTTCAGTGCATAAATTTAGCAAATTGAATGTGCCAGAAACTGAGACCTTCTAATGTAACTGTATGCTACCGAGCGCCTCTGTGAAGTCTTTTACGTGCATTTGTATGGGAGATGTAAAATCACAGAAAATATCAACAACCTGTTGTGAATGCCCCACCAGATGGCAAGAAACGCAAAGTGTGGCTTTCCCTTATAATGATTTTTTCTTATCTTGATGTCATACGTGCTTTACCACTCAGTGATGTTGAAGCTCCCAAAGAAGTCGATAACGTTAAACTGTTGTACCACTGGCAGGTGTTACTAGCTAGCATGTGAATTTAAGACGTACTGGGTTTTACTGTAGATGTTGTCATTTTGCAATATCTCCTGACACGTCAAAAATCAGCCCGTTTATCTTACATACTGATGAGTGAAAAAGCGATTTTCAGCTTTTAAAATGGCATTTTCAAAAGTGGGTACAGAAAGATCCTCGCTGTTTTTTCTCTTAACTTATGTCTAATGGCTGTGTACATTCCTTTGTCTCACTGTTCCCAATCTTCCATGATTTGACTGTACGCTTTGTGAAGAAAATAGAGACATACAAATAGTGACATGGGGTCGCTAAAAAAAAAAGCTCCTGCAGTGCATCCGAAGTACAGCCACTTCATCCAGTCGGTCTGTCCTGTAAATAAATTAAAGGTATATTATTTTTATACAAGAGGAATGTTGTCTGGTGATTTCCTGAGTACAGTGACACGAACAGATTCATGTTCTTTTTCCTATAGAGGCTGTAACTAAGATCCTGTGTAATCTTAGCAAGTCAGACTGAAGACATAAACGAAAACTCCCTGCTTTGCTGCAGCCATTTTTCTGCCTTTCAGATGGCTTTTGTGTAAAGGAGCAAACTTGCCCCCTTCAAAATAGCAGGAAGATTGCTAGGTGTGAAGATGTCTGCAATGTACATACACTGACTCCCTATAGACCGGCGTTGCCTTCTGCCTATCAGGTCAGTACACCCTGCTGAGGCGAGTTTCGTGTCCCTATCAACATACAGCTTGAATGTCTCACCTCTAACAGCCTCCTGAAAGGAACATTAATACACCTCAGCTCTATATTTTTCTGCCTTTCCTAGCCTGCACAAATTAAAACCTTTTCTTAGAAGCTCTGTAGAGGATGTAAAACGAAACATCAAAAGGGAGATCAAGCACATTTGTTTTCTGCCTATTAACTGCATTCAGCTGGCTTAGGTAACAAGGTTTGAAATGAGAAGGATCCTGACTTACGAAGTCAACCACTTTGTTATACATTACAGCCACCAAATGTTTCATGTTCTAGAAAATGTTTGCACCTCTTCTTTTTCCTGCCCTCAGATATATATAGTACATTTATACATTTTTGAGTGTCATTCGTCTCTGTGAATTGTTATTTATGTACAGCAGTGGGAAACAGAACTGCATCCTCAGCGTTCTACAAAGGCACACTAATTTTATGCTGGAAGGAGCATTATTAATTCTACAGCCCCAGGAGACAGAGAATAATGTGTAGGCTCTGTTGGTTATTTAGCTTTTGTTTCAGCAATTAAAGGGTTGTGAAACAGCTGGAAAATGCAATGTCTGGAGCTTGCCTGCGCTGAGGTAATGGCATGGGCTGACAGGTGTTCTCACTTATGGTGCACAGTTCTGTTGATTGCATTTAAAATCTGTGGTAAGGCAATGGGGCAGGTTCACGTTTATGGCCTTCCAGAGTAAATCTAATTCTGCCAATGTCACTGCTAAAGCTTCTTCATCTCTGACTTCGTGGGTTTTTCTTGTGATTGTTCTGGCCATTCACTTGGCACCAATGCAGGAATGTTTGCAAGGCTTTTTACCTTGCTAATATTCTGGGAAAGAGGAATGCACTTGGAGTTGTTTAAATGAGTTGCTGAAATGAGATGCTTTAGTGCCCTCTCTTAGGGTTGTCCTTGGTAAGGCTGAGAAAAAGAAGTAAGTCCCCATCCACAAGTCTTTGTTCTTCCTATCTAATTTCTTGTCCCAGCAGAAATCATGACAAATACCTAATGTTTGCAGTGTTACCTCACTGTTACCCTCCCTGTTACAGAAATCGTTCATGTTAACTTCCCACCAGTAGGGATGGTCTTAATTTCTTATGGGCTACACGATGCTCGTGGTCATCTCTGTGTAAGCACTGCTCTGAGAGGTGGTCTCCTGCAGCAGAATGCTGGAAGCAAACTCCAAATCAGCATCCCATCAGATCTGGAATACTTTCCTTGTAGCTCGTCTGATGAGCAGGGCATTACCCCCATGTGTATCATTTCCATCCAGCATATCCCTTTTTATTTTTGTCATTTTTCTGAACGGTGTCTCTGCTGGTTATTGATCGCACCAGGAGAAGCCTGTGGTGTGGGCAGGCTGCTGCTTGCTCTCTTTCCTGATTCACTCCATGATGAGGCTGCAGTCCCCTCTGAGCGTTTTTCTTTTCATTAATGGCAAGCTGAAAGGCCCTCGGTTCTTATGGAAAGAGCTGTAACAGAGATTAAATAAAGGTGCTCTGGAAAATGCTTCCCTGCCCCAATCTTCCCCCTCACAAGATAAATGTGATTAATTAAAAAAAAAAAAAATTCACAATTTTCAGTTAAAAAAAAAAAAAAGAAAAAAAGTAAAGCACCATCAGTTAAAAAAAACAAAGGGGGCAAAATCACCACATGTCCAGTTGCTCTAAGATTTGCATTAATAGATGTAAGCAAAACAAATGGTGATTGTCAAAGGCTGGAGGAAGATCACCTCATTAATATCTCCCCACACACACAAATGTCAGATAATCATTCCCCATTTCCTTCACAAATCTCATTATGGTGAAACAGCGGTTTGTCACCATTTCCAGGCACGCTTTGTGGTGTTGTGCCTTGGTGCTGAAGCTCCTCAGAAGGCAAAGTGTTCCACCCATCATGATGCTTTCAGCAGCGTGTAACTTCAGTTAGCTCCAAGGCGGTGTGTTAGCACGGTCTGCAAAGGTTTCCTGTGAAAAGAAAATGCTGAGGTGTGTGGGAGCAGCAGGAGTGAGTCACTGATAGGATCACATCCTATTCCTGAGGTTTTACTCCTTGTATGGAGAATCCAGGAGTCTGTTTCTGTGGCAGATAATGTTGTCCCTTGTTTCTCTTGTGTTCCCTCTCAATAATTTAAAAACCCATGTTCTTGGAGTGCTTGTCTATAGGTTCACTGGATGCTCCAGTATGAGATGAAGATTTTTAAGTTTCAGCAGTACTCACATTTGTGCCACTCTCCCTACCATATACACAGACTCTCCACACCCCTTTCCTCATGAGGGCTGTTGCAGACCAACCATCACGCTGAATGCTGTAATTAATTCACAGAAGCTACAGGTTCTGGTGTGCCATTGCAGAAGCTAACAGAAACCAGGAATGCTTCGGTGCTACTCTTGTCCCTATGGAAAAAATAACTGCCCGTTCTTTTGTGGAGCAAGTAGAAAGCGAGTGATTAAAATCACTCTGTTATGTAGACATTAGAACTGAGAAACTGATGCAGGTGGCAGAAGCAGCCCAGTTCTGTGAGCATTTCCCTGCTGTCTTCCCATGGATGACCAGAGATCCTGCTCTGCAAGGCAGGCTGGCCTCCCTGCAGCACACACTGCAGTGTGGGAAGCACGCAAAGCTATCAGGTCATCCTGGTGCCGTGCCAGTGCCATGGTTCTGTATGGGCAATCTGACAGTGCTAGGCAGAGCCTTCTGGATTGGATCCAGCCATTGCTTTATCACTGTGTACCAGATATATCTGATAGTCTGATACCTTACATTTGTTTTGTGAGCAACAACTTCTTGCCTGCCCACTTAGACATCAGGAACATGCAAGGAAAAGCAGACTGCTGTGTGCTTCTGCTGCTTGATCTAGGCTGCTCTCACCTCTGGGCTCTTCTCACTTGGTAGGGAACAGACCGTGGGCTGAATGAATGCTCCCACCTTGCACACACACACACCCCACACCTGGATGTGTAGATGTTAAACACCTATAAACATGAAAATTCTGTCTATGCCACATAGCTCATAGTTTGTTGTTTCTGTTGAAAAAAGTGTATGATCAACATTACAAGTGTGGGTGATTACTCGAGACGCCAGCTCCAAGGCTGCACTTTGCTGCTGTAATACAGGCGTGTACTTCTAATCACAGTGTTGTCTGATCTTTGATCAATCAGATCTCTACAGCCACTTAAGTGATAAATACTCTTTTAAATGCCACGCTGACATCAGTATGCAATAAAAAACCAAGATCTCATTTTCTTCTGTTAACTGTGTGCCTCCTGCCTGAGCTACCTTTTCCATGAGAGAAGAGAGGATCTCTGTCTTGACAAATCCTCGGTCATTGTGAAGTTTCCTGCTTAAGAACATGCTGCTGCAATCAGTATCTTTCTATACTGCATCAACGTGTATGAAAGCACAGAGTTGGTACTGTTAACCAGGATCAAATCAGTAATTAAAAAGGAAGCAATTTTACGCATACGTATATGTAATATAAAAAAAAACCAAACTATGTAACGAATCTAGAAATAAAGCTAAGAAAGCAGTGCTGCTTGTGGCGTCAGCTTTCACATAACCTGATTAACAGAAACCAGGCAGCAATTAAACGGTGATCAAATTTGTCTTTATTGAGTCATTTTATATAACGTCTGTAAGGAAACTGCCTGGAGATATGAGGGCAGAGTATTTTATCCCACAGTATCATGAAACAAAACTAACTGCAAGAAGTGACAGGCATTTACCACAGGAGCATTGATGTACACAGCAGAGGGAGATATTTCTAACACGAGCCCTTAAAAAAGGGTACTGTCATTTTGTTTAACCAAAATTCGTATTTAACAACAAACAATATGGTTTTCTGCAAAACAAATCTCATGCAGCCACATGCATCCCCCCGCTACTTCAGTACGTCCTGTTTGGGCACCTTCAAGTTTTTCCAACGTCTTAAAATTACTCTGTATTTTTCACTTTCAGTCTTGTTAGATACTTTTTTTAAGACTACCCGCATCACTACAGCAGTTCCTGTTTCTTTATCTTCACCTACTAAGAGATCCAGCGTGTCACCAATTTTCACCTGGAAATAGAAAGAGAGGATGAGCAATTGTAAGCATTCTCTGGAGAAAACAAATTCCCACAGTCGGGGCCACATTAATGGTGCTCCTTTCGAGCCATCTGTTCTCCTGAATCTCTGGGGGGAGGAAGTGGGAAGGCTACACCAGACCCACTACAGAGCCGTCCTTCCACTGTGAGCTTTTAGGAGAGCCCTGGCAATAAGCAACAAATGTCTCCTCATGACCTTCTCTGCCAGGAGTTTTGCCCTTACTGAATTACAGCCAATGCCTAACTCTGGAAAAGCTATCATACAGGTTTATTACCAAATAGGGTTTGCTGCCAATCTTCTTCTATCAATACAGACACAAAGCAGCCAAATGCAAAATTCTCCTCCTTCCTTTAGAACGCCTTAAACTGTTGTAAAGAACAGCATGGGTCAACAGTTTGTGCCCCCTTGCAAAATCCACAACAGCAGTATGCCTTTAAAAATGAGCCCTAACTTGAGGGGAATGGGAACTAAAACTTCTTCCTGCCTTTTCACCACAGTAATGCCACCTGATCGGAACGTAGAGGTATGCTGGTCACCATTTGGGTGAGCTCTGTTGTGAAAGAACATGGCCAGCTGAGCCTGCAACCCTTTGGCTGTGTGTGTGTTGTGTGCTCTCTCACAGACAAAATAACCTTTCCTGGGCCACCTCAGTTTCAGTCCCTTTCTATCATCAAACTTTAACCATGTGCCTACTCCACTAATACCTCAGATTTAATCACTCCTAATCCATCAACCTCATATCTATCATTGCTTCCTTCAGCAACACATAAAGCTCTGTCCTTGCTGCCACCTGCCTTCTCCTTGCTTTCAGCCCATTTCAATACCACAGGTCACCCATCTGCCTTAGGGAGCAGCACCGTACCCCAGGAATAACAGTCACACACACAGAAAGCTGGAAGTGGTGTTAGCAATGCCCTTCACCTAAATGGCAGAGCCATTTAGCGGCTGCTTCTTCTGCCCCAAGTAAAAGGAAGGAGAAGAGCTCACAGTTTAGTTATTTTCTTGTACTGTATTAAAATATTTAAATGTTAAAGAGTCTTACAGTTCTACTTTTCTTCCATAGTTTTTCTCCATTCAGCCTGAGTTCATTATTGTAGAATGCATCTTCTACTTTACTGAAGAAAAACAAGGTTTTATTGCATTGACAGTATGCAGCAGAACAAATGCAACTGTTCACTTGCAAACACACAAGAAAACCATTCACATGCAAGGCATATTTCCACAACTCTAATTTGCACATAAAGGATTACTTATTTTAGGGCAGGACAGTCTTGAACTGGAAGAAATCTTTCACAGACGGTAAATGAAATAGTAGACAGAGGGTGCTCTGTGCTATAGGTAAAAGAAATAAGCTGTTTCTGAAGAGTTGTCTCCTGAATACCCAACAAATTAAGTCCTCCATCCTGCAACAGCCACTTCAATTGTTTGTAAGTGATCAGATTATAGTAACAACACTGCAACGTAAGGCTTTTATACGTTCAAGATCAGACTTATTGATGTAGAGTGTACATATCTGGCTGACCTGGTCTGTTAGATTGACCTTACCCTCATCTATTTCTACAGCCATTAAATAGCATGTTATTTATTCCCTCTGTCTCAAATTAGATCTTTTTGCATTACTTAGTATGTTTTCTTCATTTTAAATACATGGTAATTGATAGCAAATGCCCCAAACAAACAACAACACCCCAGATATCCCAACTCAAAACAGCTATATTAAAAAGTGGGTATTCTAACAATGAAGGGGATCAAACCTCCGGTGTTATCTACATGCCATCTCTCTCACCAGCAGGTTCTTTTTCATACTTACTTTCTTGCAATGTCTAAGCCAGCTTTCATGACCACGTCATATCGTAGAGACTGCACCACTTTTTCAAGATCTTTGTAATCTTTTACTACGCTGGGGTCATTTTCCAATTCATCTTCCAAATCACTTTCTTGTTCATCTTCCTCCTCCTCCTCCTCCTCTTCCTGTACAGTTTGTCTGTTCCTCTTAGAGCTTTTGCTACTTTTGTTCCGCAGAGAGAATACTGAGACATACTCTGGAGAAAGTCTTAGTGTGCAGAGTTTTACTGGGAAAAAGCTAAACCATCTTCGGTCATTTATTGTGCTTGCCTGACAGCTACAGAAAATGCTTCTTCTCCAAGAGGGAAAGAGTTTATTAGAGGGGAATTTCTCCCACAGTCCAACCCAAACATTCAGTTTTCTAAACACAGTGATGGGGAGCCTGAAGCCAGTCATAGTACACCCTAAAATGAAATAAGCATTCATAGTTAAAAACAAGCAAGCGCTTTGACTACTGGGAAGGATTTCTCCAGGGACAGCACAACAGTTAAAACAAACAGACAGATGGTTATCTAGTTCCCTTGCACAGTGCACCATCTAAACGCAGTGGGCATCCTGCTGTGTTTTCTCACACACTGCCCATCACTACCGAGATGTAAAGTATCAGACAGAAGCCAGCGCTGAAATCCCCAATGGAATAGAATACTCTGTTCCTCTTCTGCAGTTTAATATTAACTGTTTAAACATACCTGTGGCATTTTGCTCCCTCCATTTAACACACCATTCGTAAAAGAAGCAGCCAGGAAGCTATTTCACATATTATACGAGGGAAGATTTAGGTTGGATGTCAGGGGGAAGTTCTTTACTAGGAGAGCGGTGAGGTGCTGGAACAGGCTGCCCAGAGAGGCTGTGGATGCCCCGTCCCTGGAGGTGTTCAAGGCCAGATTCCTGGGCAACTTGGTCTAGTATTAAATGTGGAGGTTGGTGGCCCTGCATGTGGCAGGGGGATTGGAGATTCATGAGCCTTGAGGTCCCTTCCAATCTGGGCCATTCTGTGATTCTGTGTGATATTTCATAAAAAGCAAAGGGAGAGTTACACTTGCTATGACTCCTCCTTGGTGAAAGCAACCTGTTCGATACCATAAGTAAAACCCCAAGAGTTGAAGGTTTCTAAACTCCAGGCTCTGCTCAGACCATGCTGCTCCTGGCTGAGGGAAGGCTGCAAAGTGCTCCAAGTGGGAACAAGCACCACCGCAATACTCCAGCAGAAGCAGCTCAGGTCTGCACACCGCAACAGGACTGGGGCCAGCAGCCCTGATGCTGCTCCTTTTGAAGCCCACCCCTCAGCTGGGGGCACCTCTCTAGCCAGATGTGATGCTGGCTTTTGTACAGCTGTGTGTGTACTGCATGACACCAGAGGTTGTTCTCCTGATACCAGAGTGAACTCTGCTGAAAGCAGAACGGGATTCCTGTGCAGTCAGCCGCAGTAGTGAAAGGTCCGTGACTACTGGTGGCAGAAAAATAGCCACAACCCCCACGGCTCTGCTCACACCACAGCAATTACAACTACTAGGCATACAATTGAAAATCTTAGGACGGTGTGCCGCTCCCTGAAGACTTAACGCCTCTCCTCAAGCCGGGGACAAATTGCTAAAAGTTCTCTGAAGCGATCGCTGTTATTTTAAACCGCCGATCCAAACCCGCCCCGGGGGCACAGGAGCTGCCGAACACCGAGCCAAGGGCGGCTCCCCGGCCGCCACCCGCCCCGGGCACGGCGCTGAGCTCGGAGCGGAGCTCCCAGCAGCGCAGCGCAGGGCCGCAGACACTGCTCCAGGCGGGCGGCTGCCGCAGCTGAGGGCAGGCCCAGCGCGGCCCTCACCTCGGCCCAGGCCCCGTCGCTGACGGCCGCCCTCGGCCGCCGTCCCGGCGAAGGCCGCGCAGCCCAGGCCCGACCGCGGCCCGTCCCGTCGCTGGGGGTTACGGCGGCCCCGCGCTTCCCTCCGCCCCGCGGCCTCGGCGACGCGCCGCCCCGTTCCGGAGGGAGCCTCGCAGCAGGGCAGGCCGCCGCGGTTACCTGAGTACCCCAGAGCCCCAGGCCCGGGCCCGCCGCCGCCGTCCCTGCGCCGCTGCTGGCAGACCGGAGGCGGAATCGCCTCAGCCCGCGCTCGGCGCCCTCTGCCGGGGCCCGGCCGGCTGCCGCGGAAGGCGGGGAGCGGGCCGTTTCGCCTCTTTGTGCTCTGACGGCCCGCCGGGCGTCAGGGACTCGGAGGATCCCCTGGCTCCGCTGGCTCCTCAGCCGTCTGGAAACGGAGCTGCGCTCGCGAGAGACAGGCCTGGCTTCGGCCATCTGCCGTCGCACCCAGGCTGGCACGGACCGCGTCCCGTTTGGTGTCATAGAATCACAGAATATCCCAAGTTGGATGAGACCCAAGCAGCTCCACACCGTACCGCCCAAAATCAAACCCCGTGTCGAGAGTGCTGTCCCAACGTTCTGTGAACTCTGACACTCGGGGCCGTGCCCGCTGCCCTGGGCAGCCTGCTCCATGCCCACCGCCCTCCGGTGAAGAGCGTTCCCAGAATGATATATTTTTCCTGTGTGTGTATATATACACATATATTTATTTTTTATTATATTTACAACATACCTATAATTTTCCCTTTACAACAACTGCTGAAAGTGCAGAAATAAATTACTAATTTAGGTCTGAGTACTCCTCCTGCCCCGAAACCTCTCCATGTAAAACCAAAGATGCTGGATTTTCTCATCTGTCATTTCCAGAGCTGCTTTCTGCCACCGCACGACCAAACCACAGGGACTTCAGTGTTAAGGGCCAGAGTGTGTGCTTTCTGCCCCTCTGCCTGCATTCCCAAGCCAGGACATGGGAAATGGAAACCTCTCCCAAGAGAAATGCCTCCAGCAGATGTCCAAGTCTCTTGCCCGCTGATTCATTTGCACAATGACAATCTAATCCCAGTCACACCATATCTTGGGATTCTCACGTCTTTAGATTCGTTTCTTTCCTTTACTCTGCATTTCCCTTTTCACACCTCCACCACCAATGGCTACCCATAATCCCTTCTCTTTGCAGCTCAGCCATTAGCCAGGTCCATCCCTCTGCCACACCTCACTCGCACCTCTCCTCCTGACCACTTTTCAGCTGCTCAGCCTTTGGGAGATTTTCCTTATCCACACCAGATGGGTACAGAGTGCAGTCACATCCAACCAACAGCATCTTGCCCTGATGCAAAGAGCTGTGCAAAGTTTGGGGTAATTTTGGCAGATGGAAAAGCACTTCACCTTTGAATTTCTACTTTAAAATGCCCTTCACCTCACTTGGCAGAGCAATCCTCTCTTAGAAAGTTATCAGCAAATATAGGAAGTGGTGTGGGGGTATTGTTGCATGGCAGCTGTGCAGTTAGCATGCGTATTATAGTTGATAGCTTAGTTTTAACACCTGCGTAAGTTTTGCCATTAAATTTTTGAAGGAAAGGTTTTTATGTCAGGGATATTTTGTAGCAAAGCAGTTCTTTGGAAAGTTATTTCCCTCCTTGAAAGCCTCATTGGAAAGGAAGCTGCAAATATCTTTACATCTTTATGTTTTGAATGTTCCATTGCCCAGGTCAGAGAGATTCTGACCAGTCTCAGTAGGGAATACAGCTGTTAGTTTTTTTGTAATTTTCATCCATGTATCTTAAAATACACATACATCATTATCAAGGAAAAAAATCAAGTACAAGCCACTTTCTTGCACTCATAGTGACATATGAGTCAGAACAGAAAATGTATCTCTAAACAGCAGAGATTCCCTGAGCAGAGTTGCTAGCTCCCCAATGGAAAAACAGAACAAAACTAAAAAAAAAAAAAAAAAAAAACAAAAAAACACACACACACAAAAAAAAAACCCCAACAACCAATTTTCCATTCAATCTGCTCTTTTCAGAGCCTTAAAATGTGATTTGACTCATGTAGGATTAAAGAACTTGTCTGAAGTGCCTTTATCTTCTGTATCTTTCAAATATGATGATATAGAGGCCCATTTCAAATCCAGAATGCAATTAAGTCACTGCTCAACACCCTTTCCTGTAAGACTTACAGTCTTCAGAATGTGAATTTTATTGCTCTCAGGTCCCTCTTCACTCACAGAGAAAATGTAACTTGGCAGCCAAGAGCAGGCATCATGCACCTGGTTTATCTCCCCATTGCACAGCTCCAAACTGGACATCACCTCTGTCACACTTGCTCCATCTCCCAGTCTAGCTACAACAACAACTGCTGCAGTTGTTCTACTTAGGAATACTTCATGTTACTACTTTGTCTCTGCCATGATGCCAGACCTTGCCAAGGTTATCATCAGGATCCATTCTGCCCTGGGCTGCAAAGGAACGTCAGTGTCGTACGATCGCCTTGTCACCAGGTTCCTCTGTGCTGCAGTTAGATGGGCCATGAAAACCCTCATCCTTAAGATTTACGCTCCAGCTGTGTGGGATCTTGGAAACTCCCAACCTAGGTCATTAAGTGCACATTTTGATGACCAAAAAGAAAAAAATAAAGGCAATGTTAATGACTTCTACTTTAATTACATCAAACCATCTTTGTAACCAAAACACTCAGACTGGGTAAAGATTGCAGTGCAATTTGTCTCTTTCTCCAGTTTACCGTTAGATGGCAGTGATTGGCTCCCTGACAAAGCTCTGCAGGCTCAAGCTGCACCCACAGAAGCTTTTCTCAAAAGCATTTTCATTTTGTGCACTTCCGTATATATTCTACGGCATTCAGCCATAAAAAGATTAGTCTTCTTACTCTGATATCTCAGAGAAAATTCTTGCTAGCGTTTAACTTGTATGTTGTGTCTATAATCAAGAAATCCTTCCACCACTGCTCAGGATTTTTTGTTTCCTTTCTTTTCCTGTGAAGTCAGTCAAGTGACAGCAGTACCAGATCTGTTGGTACTCGTTGAATCTAAAACTGAAGTCGAGACCACCATACAGCTTTCCTAGCCCTGTTAGTAGCTGTAGCTGTACCATTATACTCTAATGCTATAACTCTACCTTTACACAATGCTCACCTCACTAGACTACTTGTCACTGCAGAATTATCTTCAGACTCACCTTGCTGTAACTACACACCCTGTAAAACACACTGCTTATTTAAAGGTGCACTGAAGGTACACAGCCGGTGTTCTATGCATATGTATATGGCCTGGGAAAACAGAGTGTCCCGGTGTGAGCACCACCCTTAACTTTGTCCATATTCATTTAAATAATGAGCTAAATCTCCCTGACCGCTAATTCACCCCTTCCAGTATTACATACCGACTGCAACTGATAGATACTCTCTTCTCTTAGTCCACAGTCTGGAGACAATTCCTCTAACTTGTTGTTTACATCCAGTCCATGTCCAAATAATCTTACCACCTCTTTCTCTAAAACACATCTCTGAAAGCTGATCCTTCCTGCAGCAGACACTCTTTTTCTGGTCCTTCCACTGCTGCCTTTCCAGTTGGCACACTGTTCTACGCAGTTACCCATAGCATATACTGTGCCATTTTTACCATAAAATGTTGTGGGATTTTTTTTTTCCTCTATAGGATTCCTTTAATGTCTCTAGCCCCTGAGTATGCTGAATCTTGTCTCCTTTACTTACTGACTCTTTGAGTTGCCATTTTATCTCCTCCAATAGCAGCGGTGTTACGAATTTCTGTCACTTTTTATTGCAGCCACTGTGTCACCCTGCACACAGAATCCATTTCTCTTTTACACTAGAATGCCCCATTGAGCCATAATCAGAAAGAAAAAGAGGATAGGCAGTGCTGACTACTTTAATCACTACTAAAGAAGCTGATAGAAGCCATCCTAATAATTCATAGCACGGTGAGCCACCAAGACTAGAAATTAACAGGCTGCTGGACAGTGAAAATCAGTTTTACATCAGTAGCTAAGTATCGGGGAGGAAAAATAGCAGCTTCCTTTAGTTAGCCTGGCATTCAGTCCAGCTACTCACAGGTTAAAGGCTTCATGGTTTCACTGCTAATTCTTCCACTCCTCAGTTTGGTGAGAGGTTTGCAATGAGAAATGTTTTTCCTCCTTTCCTTGTTTGGTAATAAGATACAATGTCTTTGTTTTTGTAGAAAAAGCTAATGTACTGGTTTTTAATACAGGCTTGTGGAAATTCATTCATTCTGCAGTGACCATGATTGTGCTAGCTTTGATTGCAGCTCTAGGATTTATCTAGCTCCTGCTAACATCAGGTGGCAAATGCAACAAGAAGGAAAAATAATCAGCTAAGCATTTGTTATTTGAAACTTACTTATTAGCCAAAACAACTACATATTCCATGAACAAATGTTAATTAGTTTGAATTATTTATTTACTTCTGTTTTCTTTGTATTCTTCTCAGATTAATGGCTTTACTACTTAGAATGTAGCGTTCTCTTCTCTAATTGATAGCACCTAATTCAAGATACACACACAAATAACTTAAATATAATTAATCACCAAAGAGAGATTTTAGATTGTTCCCTCATCTGTGTACAGTTAAAAAGCATTTATTTGTTTGCTTGTTTGTTTTTGTTTGTTTGTTTGTTTTTTGTAATGCTTTATCTTGGGTTTGCTTTTAAAAGCAGAAAAAAAGGCTGTTTTCAAAGTACTTCACATTTCATTGTGACTCAGAGACATTACCCTCAGTAGCATGTACAAGCAGTACTGCATCAGGAAAGAGAAATGTATCTGTAGACTTCAATACACTTTTGATATATATAAAAAATAAAGAAAATAATATAAATAAAAGTGCATTGGGGATGGATGAAACGTCAGAACAATCATATTGTTTGGAGTCAAGGATATCTCATCCAGCATTCAGGTCCAGAAGCATGAAGAGAATGTGTGAATTACACAGAAGGAAAATCTATCTTCCATTAAAGCGTGTCCCTGCAATATTTTCCATTTAAACTCTGGATGTTCTCACTGATAAATGTCCTATCCCTCCCTGTACCTTGTCTAATATCTTGCAGTAAAGAATTTCCTATCTAAAAAGATACCTGAAGTCTTAGCATGATCAACGATGCAGCTGTCCATCTTTTCAATTCCCCAACTGGTCCCTTTTTCTAGGACGAAATGGAAAGAACAGCTGATCTATCTTCTATATATTGTTCATTTATGCACCTTTTAATCATATTCATTCTTGTTTTGTCTTATAAAATAAACAGCTCCAGCCTGTTCATCAGAATTTTCCCTTCTTCCTTTAAATTTACCTCAAATGAGAAAATGGAGCTAATGACTTTTGCTCCATGTAACAGTAAGCCTGATGAGTTCAAGGAAAGCCCTGCCTTGGTTTCATCCCATACTTAGCAATACGATACCAAACTACTCCTGGGCAGGATTCAGGGATTGGCCTGGGCCATGGACTACTGCCTTACAACAGACAGTTTAGATTCAGCAGCTCTTTTCTGGACCCTAGCAAAGTTTAGTATTTTGTATGTGGCTAGACATGTCAGTTGGTCTGAAAGCTAGAGAACAGGCTCACCTTCTGTTTAAGTTATTTGTGTTGATGTCACCCAAGAGTTTATTTGACTTAGAGAGAAAGGTGTGCTTTCAAGCAGACCTGAATCCACACTCTACTGTGCGAACTGAACAGGAAATCATAAGATCCATTGGTATTAGGGCTGCTATTCTTAAACATTTATTGTTGACATTATTTTAGACTTAGGATTCCAGGGCTGAAAATTGTAGATTAATTTACTTCCATAACTGTACACCTCTAATTAAGCAGCCTGATTCTGTTTGCTTTTTTGTTTGTTTTTGTCTCAGTTTGGCATAGAAGAGAAACCTGTTACAGCGATGGTTTGGATCATACCAGTAAAGGCCCATTTATGAACACATGTATAACTGAGTGCAATCATAAGTTAACACCAAGTGGATATTTACAGTCCCACCAACTCTGTCTTCCATTAAAATCTCTACTAACAATGCCAAAAAACAGACTGTAAACCCTCAAATGGAAGAAGTAATCCTCAAAATATATTCCAAGTGCTCAAATCAAGATGCACACCTAACAGCATTGGCCAGATATATAAAATTAGTTTCAACCAATCAGAATTTCAAACTTGTTCTGCAATGCTACTGAAGATGCATTTGTAAAGAAGGGTGCTTCAAAAGAGCTGGGAAGATTTGATTATGTGGCTGGAGATCTGATGCTCAGGCAAGATAGATCCTTCCCACTAAACCAGCAGCAAGAGAGCCAGCCTAGATAAGGAAAAGATACTGTTCTTATATGTTAGTAAATACTGACCTGGGAGTTTCTCAAGGCAAAATCCAGGAAAAATGGACAACAAAGAAGCCTACCACCAGAGGATGTCAGCATAGATCAGCATATGCAGGCTAGACAGTGCACACTGGGAAGCTGCATTTCTCTCTTCCAAGTTCTCCTTTGTAAAACGATCAGGATCTAAAGTATCAACACATGCTCACAGTTGGGGATTAAGTAAAATAATACAGTTATGACCCAGGTGACTACTGAGAGCTGCCGTGCACTCTGGCATGAGCTTAAAATGGATGAAGAGCCTGAGATGTGCCATAATGTGAAGAAAGTTTCGATCTATACACAGCCAAAGAGTGAAGAGCTGGTTGGGAGCACTGGATCCAGAGATTCTCCTTGGCAATTGATGCTCCTAAAATATTTAAGCTTAAGTGGATCAAGACCAGAAGATAAAGGCAAGAGAAAATTAATGGCTATGTCAAAATTAGTTCTCATGAATTCCATTCAGTGCTCTGACTACACTTATTTTCCTAAAGCTTGTCCAGATTCAAATGCATTACTTTTAAGTTTCAGAGACTACTCCATTTCCTTTTATGGATGACTTCTGTTTATTGATACCCATTTCAGCGGATCCTGTTTGCTAATATCTTATGCAAAGTAACGCAAATTTTGCTTCTGATCACTAGATTGAAAATGATGTCTATTGCAAAGTTGAACCAACTTTAAAGTCATCAGCAGAATATGCAAGTTGATTTCTACTTAACCCAAAAGATTGAAATAGTTTTAGCCCTTCTCTTTATTATGTGTTCTCACCAAATATGACATGTTTAATTCGGAGAGATGCTGAGTGCTCTTCTGACTTTAAAACATAAAGGAAGCAGAAAAGTGAGCGTTTAAAAATGGTACCTAATAACACATCTCAGCACCATGGAACCTCTTAAAATACACAGCAGAGGGTGTTTTGAGAGAGTACATCACCTCTTAAGAGAAAAAAAAAAAGATCAGAAGTGCCTATTGGCCACCAGATAGCAGTACTTCACTTTGTACAGTTCTAAACTCAGTATTTCTCATCTCTGTACAAACATCCATACATCGTGTCCCGGTGTCTCGGTCAGATAAATCTTTAACAGAATCCATTGGAGAGTTCCTCTTCCTTGCTGCCAATACATATGCCATACTTGCCTGAGTATTTCAGGAATATTTCAGAAATATGACCTCAGAACATAGCCTTTACATAGTTCCCTTATTTTAGTATTTTATCACTTCTGACATATATTTTAAAACCTCTGCATTTTCTTTCTTTAAAAGACCATTAAGCAAATAGCTTGTCTAACATTTTAGCAAGAAGAAATATCTCCTTTTCCAATGTAGCTTGTTAAAATACCAGAAGTGCAATATACTGTATAATGGTAATTAGCATTGATACAGTGCTCTGTATGTTCAAGTCACCTTACATGACCTTTGCACAAGCCTCACTAAAACTGACTTCCAGACCTCAGGTAAATGCACTGGGTAGAGAGAATGCGAAAGGCTGTCTGATTGCTACTCCATCATTCCCACCTGTCTTTGCTTTGACTAAGTGTCTCAGCTACTGCTGTAACCCTGGGGGATCATGCAACAGCTGTATCACTGCTTTTTCTCCAATAAAAGGTGGGAGGGGTTGTAAAGGAAATTATCTGCCTGCTTTATGCTAGAATAGTCTTTGTTGTGGCTGTTGGAAAGCCCTAGCAAGGTTACATTCCTTTGGCATCTCCTGCAGTAGCAGAATGGGGATCTGGTGTCAGAACAGTCTAAGGCCTCACTTCATTGTTGTGATTCACGTGACTGCTCCCATAGGGGATTCAGATATCTGGAATCATGAAAATCCAACTTCTCATCACCAGCTTTAAGCAGACAACCAGCAAACACTCAGAAACATAAGATTCTCAGTTTCAAAGATCGGTACAGACTATGCCTCTAATAGGAAGGAGCTAGAGCCTCAATATGTTCAGAGATTTTAAAAACAAACACACACAAAAAACCAGAGAAACATTACCCCAGGAGTGCTTCACTAGTGCTTTGTGTAATACTCTGAAGATCTTTCATCTTGGTGTAGAGTAAGGATTGCATCAACTCAGTGAGGCAGAACCTACCTGGGAGGATTCACAATACAGCTACAGTGTGCCAGAAGCTAGAATCTTATGTGCAGGTTACAACTGGAAGAACCTCCTGTTCCACTTCTTACACAGGTTTCCTGCTCTTGGAGGAATAACGATAACAATAAAATATTTAGATCCAAAGAGTGTCTGAAACCGCGAGCTGTGTCCCGAAGCCTGAGTACTGGTGGGAAGGCACTCACCTAACAGCCAGGGGGAAGGTCGAGCCTCATCTCCTCAACCCTTCATCTCTTGTTTCTATCATCTGGAAATACAGCTTTCTCTACCTGTCCTTCCTTCAGCTGTGAGCTCAGTTTTTAAATGAAAAGCCTGATGTTCTGAGGGAACTGGGACTGTCCAGTCTGGAGAAGAGCAGACTTCATAACTCTCTATAACTCTCCAAAACGGGGTTGTGGTGAGGTGGAAGTCGGCTTCTCCTGTGTAGTGATAGGACCAGGGGAGGTTCAGGTTGGAGATATGAATCATTTCTTCTCAGAAGGAGTGGTGAGGCAGTGGCACAGGCTGCCCGGGAAGGTGGTGGAGTCACGGTCCCTGGAGGTGCTCAAAAAACGTGTGGGTGTGGCTCTGAGGGACGTGGTTAATGGGCATGGTGGGGATGGGCTGGTGGTTGGACTAGGCGATCTTAGAGCCCTTTTCCAACCTTAGTGATTCTATGATTCTGTGATCTTTATAAGAAGAATTTATCTCGAGTAATTGCAACTCGACCCCTGCCACGCCGGGGTCAAGTGCCAGAGCACGAGGTGGGCACAAGACAAAGGCACACACGTTCTGCCTGCAGTACCCATAGCCAGGGAAACACAGCTCTGCCCCGAGGCCGGACATCGGCCGCGGTGGCGGCGCACTCGGCACTTCGCGGGCGGCGCAGGGCCGGGCCCGGAGGGCGGGGGCGGAGGTGCGGCGAGGAGGCGGGGAAGGCGGCGGCTGCGGGGCGTGACGGCAGCCCGCGCTGCTATAAAAAGCGCGGGCGCGGCTCAGCCGTCTCATTCGCTGTCGCAGCGGTTGGGACGGCAGTAGTATCGGTGTGGCACGCAGCGGAACAGCAGCAGAAGGGTATGGGGACGGCCGTGGGGACAGCGCTGGCGGCGCGGCTCGGCCTGGGGCTCCTGCTCCTGGCGCTCCTCCTACCTACGCAGGTGAGCCTTGCCGAGGGAGACGGCAGCGGGGCCTCGCGGGGACCCTCCCGGAGCGGGTGAGGGGTGGGGTGCTCCTTCGGGGGGAAGCCTGCGGGAGGGGGCCGCCATCTCGCCGACCAGAGCCTCCTGGCTCTGCAACGGGGCGAGCTTGGGCGGGTGGGCTCGGTGCTGTGAGGAGAGGTTGGCTCTCGCCCCTTTGTCTGCGGGATCCTCGAGGGAGCGGTGCGGGCGCTTCGCCTCTGTACAGCGCCGCGTGGCGAAGGAGCATCGATTCCCCGCTGAAAAGAAGAGGGATAAACTCCTCAAGTAAAGCCGAGCGGCCCCTGACAATAAATGAGACTTAGAGCCCGAGGGCGGTCAGTCTCGCTGTTGCGAGCCCCCAAGGTGCGGGTGGGGCACGGCAGGGCGGGCGGCCCGGGGCTGGCTGTGGGCATCGCCGTGCTGGCCGAGCTCCGCCAGCTGCTGGAGGGAGGGCGGCAGCGCGGTGCTCGTCCACGATGCGTGGACGGGTTCCTCAGAACTCCTCGTGAAAAGGGCTGGTAACGCTGCACGGTGCGAATGAGCAGCGAGGAGCTTTTTAGAGGCTGTTTCAAATAAGCTTGCGCTTTTGTTTGGGAATAAAAACTTCGTCCCTTTTTCGTTGGCCTCAGTAGAGTAGGATCGGATCGTGTGGGTGCCGATGTCTGTAAAGGGAAGGTAGGAAGCTTTGTCTGGAGTCTCTGAGCCCTCCCTTCATGCACCCACCCAAAATCCGGGCTTTGTGCTCGCACCCAATGTAACTTAAAAAAAAATATATATATATGTATATCCCAGTGGGGAACAGGGAAGGAGGAGTGTTTGTGAAGACTAGAGAAAATTCTGGGGCAGGGTGGGTCTTACCTCCTAACCAGTTTATAGGGTATTAAATCTGCAGTTCTGTATTGATCACTTACTGACTGGTTTCAACAGAAACTTCACTGTTTTTTCTTTTTTTCCCGAAGTTCTGCAGTCTTGAATTGTTTCCAGTATGTTTCTGCTTGCCAAAAATCTTAACTGTCAGAGGCTTTGTACTAGCCTGGTATCTTTCTGTGATATGCTTTTACTCAGAATGCTGGAGGGATACGGTCATGCAATGTATTTAACACTGATTTAGTAGCTCCAGTGTTGAGGTACAACATATATCACTTCTGCTAAAGGCAGTAATTTTCTCAGCAGCCCTGGCAATACAAGACAATAAAGACTTCTTTTATGGAGAGTATTTACTAAAGTAGTTGCTCATTAAAGAAAAAGTAAGTGTTTTTACTTTTCAGCAAACCCTCCTCCATTGTACCAGAAGGCTCTAATTTAACACAGGTTTGCTGGTGCAGAACTACAGCCAAGCTTGCTGAACTGTGCATTTTTTTCCCCTCTCACCCTCACGAGTCTTACCTTTGTTTTCCACCCTTACATATTGCACATCTTCTATTTGAAGGGAAGAACCAGCTTCAAAGCTTAGCTTTCAAAGTTTTCCTGTGTCTGTAGGGTATAGCTTGATACTGAAGTTACAGAAGATGCAAATTTCTACTGTTTTGCCACTATTAATGCAGAGTTGTGTGGGGATTTTATTTCTATTGTTCTTTGTCAGCATCTTTTCTATTTGTTGGTATTGTATGGACTTTTCACTGCACATCTTATTGTCTATGCTTGCCAGTAGGTTTTGATTTAATCAGTATAATTCCATTAAGTTCTGCAGTTCAGTACTATTACCACAGCATTTTAGCCTCCCCTTTATTGTCTTGCAAAGCCCACTTAAATAGGCCCATCATTCCTTGAAAAGAATCCAAAAGACTGCCTAGCTCCTGATTTTGTTTTTAAAGAGGAAAAAAAAAATCACTTTTCACTAACTTTTTCTACCCATATTCTAGATCTACTGTGATCCCAATGGAACAAGTCCAATACCTTCAAACAATTCTTCAGCAAGTTCCACTTTGCCAGCCACCGTAAATTCACTGAACAGTACCACCGTTCAGGGACATGGAAATGCCCTTCACTCTGCCACAAGTCTCCTTTTCATTCTCTCAGTTTCTCTTCTGTATTTTTGCTGTTAGAAGAAGGGCAGGAAAATGGCTACCATTCCCCACCCCGTTTCCTGAACCATCTGAGGTGGCTAGATCTTCGACCTAGCATGAAAATGAATCAGTCCAAACTCTGCATCAAACCAGCTTGGTTCCACTTCATACTGTAACTAGTACCAGTCTGATCTAGAGAAGCACCCCCACTGTTTCTGACTTTCCAAAGCTGACCAATATGAAAAGGATTTGATCATCTTTGGCATGGAGGTGAAACAATGTGCTCTTTCACCAAACAAGTTTGAAATTGGCATAACGATGGAAGCAAAAAGAGACAGAATTGACACCCCCTGATTTAAAGCTGAGAAGAAATACAGCATTCACAATAAGGATGGATGATAACACTCCACCAAGACAGAAGGCTAGAGACTTTATCTACAGCTTAGAATGATACCTTGAAGAGGTTTTTGCCCTCCATTTAAGTTCAATAAAGTCAGAGCTCCTAAAACCACTAGGAAACGAAAGCTTGAATGGTTCTGTTTCTCACACAGCCCATATAGTTATAATCTATGGCTGGTAGGAATGTATGCAAAAGATGCAAAGTAAAAGTGAGAGAGGTTTCTTCCACATTTTATTTGTATGAAACTGCTGCAAGTCTAAACACAGAATACCACATCTTGCAAGAATCCTCTTGTTTTAATTTCAGAGTTCTAACCAAATGGATAATCAGACAGGGCTAGTTTTGAAACTATAAAAAATTACCAGTTTTCCTAAGGGTTGAATTACTGACCATGGGGATTTGGTTTTGATATTTTATTTAAATTGTTTGCATATTGAACCTGATGTGCCAGAGTAAGGAGGTGTGGAAGCATTGGGAAATGTACCAGGAGCTTTTTGTTAATGAAGTTCAGAGAAAAAAGTGAAGGGTTTGATAAGCATCTCCTCTTTTCCTCTGTTTCTCCTCCCAAGTTGTACAAGGTAGTTTTTTTTTTTGCTCCTGGAACTTTTCTTAATTATGAAGGATTTATAGAATCTCTTGAGTAATGTTTTAGTGCTGCTTTTTTTTTTTTTTTTTTTTTTGGCACAAGGTGAATAACTATTTGTTTTGAAGAGTTCTAATTGTGATAGTTTACCTTAAACGTGGGCTGGCTATTTGTGATGGGGAGAAGGAATGGGGAGGAGGGGGGAAAAAGCCAAAAAAAGAGACATTAAATATCAGCTGTTTGGAATATGAAGATTGGAGTCTTAATTTAATCAGTCAATTTAAAAATGGCCTTTGTAAATATTTTTTTTAAACCTTTCTGAATCAAAATTGCATGCTTGCACAGATTGTTTCAGTGTCAGTCAACACTTCATATCTGATACTTGGTCCAAGCAAGCTTTGAGGAAGTTCGGTTACCTTAATGATAATACCTTCTAAGGAGGGGGTGGAGGAAAGGATGATGAGCATGAGTATATATGATCCTATCACTCTGTATGGATACATATCTCAGTATAAGATCCTGTCATACAGAAGTGGCTCTCGAAGTATTTTTTTTAAAATCAATGTGCTTCAGTTATATTACCACCAATCCATAATATCATATATTAATAACAGACTAACACAAATTTATGTTACTGACTCATACACGGACATTTCCTTACGCTTATCATTTGTACCTAGTAAAATGTTGATTGTATTTTTGTTTGTGTAATTATGCTTTGACTTACTAGCTACTGATTTTCATTGGAGGGAAAAACCTGTAAATAAAATGGTGGAAAAGCAACGCATTCTATATGCATTTCCAGACACCACAGAAACTTGTAACTGCATAAAATGAATGAGCTGTTAAGTGAGACAGTGTATGTGATTAAAAACCTCAAGGTCTAGAAATGCTGAAGTGTGATTAGTTTTATTCCTCTCCACAAGGTCTAGTGATACTGCAAGCCTGGATTCTGCTCTGAAAGCAGCGAGTGAGGTTCCATTAACATTTCTAGTAATGAGTAAGTTTTCCATGTTTATTATGGCCTCCCTTTTGTAGTAGTACGCATTCATTTGAGGCAAATGGCGCTTGAACAGAGTTTTTCTTTGTCTCCTGTGGCAGTGAGTTGTTTCCCTTACACCAGCTAAGGTTTTTTTTTCAGCTTGTGGTTATAGAGCATATGAATTAACCGCTTCAGGTTTCAGCTTCCCACTCACTACATTAATATAATAAGAATATCCTAATATGGCAAGTTTCACCATGCTTGATGAAGACAGAGGCTAAAAGTAGGAATGTATGCAATGTTTTCCTGAAGAGCAAGAACAACTGAATTGGAATTCAAGACTAAGTATTTACAGTTCATGACATTCTGGAGTTGTCTGTGTTTTGTTTTGTTTTTCTTTTCAGGTATGCTCCTTCCTAATAGCTCTCCATTCATGCTGATTGTCTCTACTCCCTAGACATGCAGCAATGCATTTAAGAGTGCCCAGCTACTTGGAGAATCTGCTCAACAATCTGCATTTTTTCAGTGGGAAAGAGGCCCCAAAGAGGCCTCCTGAGTTCCGGAGGGAGTGCAGAGCCCAGTCCTTTGTGTTCCTTTACTTTTCCAGTAGGCTGAACAAACCCAAGAAGCAGAATGGGTTTATCAGATCTCACTGTTTAAGCATATCTTGGGGTCTGCAGGGACTATCAGAGCACATTGTTCCCTTACTTAGCTTTTCTCTGTGTGCTCAGAAGATAAACAGATAACAGCCAATGTAATGTTTTATCTTTCTTGGTAAAACAGCAAGCTGAAAATACAAATATTTCACAAACTGAGAACCAAAAAAAAAAAAAAAAAAGCTGTAACAACAGGCCTTTGTTCTATGATGTATCAGTAAAATGGATGAAATGGAGGAATATGTTTGGAGAAAAATGTTTGCCAAATTCCCAAATGAACTGGAATGGTTAGATCAGTTTGTGGCATGCTTTATGAAAAAAAGACAGATTGCTTTTTAATAGCATTTATGCATATTTAGGCTCTCTTGAGTTTTCAGTAGACCAGAGGAGTGAGTTAGAAAAATGATCAGGTAACCTTTGTTCTGTTCCATTCCGTCACAGAACAGTGGAATCACTGACGAAGCAATCCACTCAGCGAAAGAGAACATGATGGATTTATTTAATGGAATGGGAGGGATGGGAGGAAAATAGAGCCCACGTACTTCATGACTTTTTTAATAATTTCACCTATAGTAAGTGGGACCAGCTCTTACCTATGCTTTTCTTTCACAAATTTGTCCAGCTGGAGCATATCTGGATTAATGTACGTTGCAATGACTGAAACAATTCTGCTTGTTTGTTGCATGGCACTGCTTTTGTTGTAAGCATATGCTAGCCACATAAGTCATGAATAAAGTATAGTGTTATTATTCAAACAAAATAACCTAAAATGAGCAATTAAACTTGTGTGCAGCCTACTGTTTCTTCCTTCTGAATGTTGTATTCTGAACAGCCCTTTTTTTTCAGCTGGTCTAGAAATCCGCAGGGACTTAGAGCATGTTCAGGGATTCTCTCTACAAGGTGAAATATTCTGGGCCGTATCCCACACTGTTACACCCATAAGCTTCTTCAGCTAGCTTCCTTGTTTTCAGCAAGATGAAATGGTTTGGCTTGAGCCTTTCTCCACATGTGATAAGGCACATTCTAGGATGGAAATGCTCCCAAGCTCGCTTACCGTAGGCACACACTCTAATTTCATTAGCACAGCATTTCGTGTGGAGTCATTTCTCCCCAGAGCAGCAATTAGGAAGCCTGATGAGCCATAGAAGGACTCCTGGGAGCAAACACTTGCAGGGCCTGGCTCTTTGTCACGCATCTGTGCAAGTCAGCATATCCCTGCACTCAGGTTTCAGTGGGCTCTGCAATAATGCTCACAGTGACACCTTCTATCTGAATGTGAGGGTGTATAGAAACATGCATGCATCAGAGGCAGTTCAGAGTGATTTGTGTTGCATGTGCCTTCAGGCTTTGTAGGGAAGTGATTTCCCATATATGACTGAAATGGCTTGGGTAGCAGATATTATCATCCAGCAGCTGTATTGTAATCGATACAGTTGGAAATGTTTCTTGTTTTTGCATTAAAGATAACTGAAATTGGATCTGTGGCTCTGCTTAGTAGCACACAAAGCCCTTCATTATATAGCACACACTACATTTATGCACTGTACAGGTCTACCAGGCCCCCACAGATGAAGAAGCTGGTTGTTGTAAATCCATCATTTTATCTGCAGCAGCTTTAAGCAGCGGGCTTTCTGCAGTTTGTGCTCTAAACTGTCTTGTTTTTACCATTATGCAGTAGCCTTGGGAAAGATACTCGATCCTTGCTTTGGTTATCAGACTTCAGTTTTCCAAGCGAAGCCCTCAGCTTCCTTCTCATGAATGCATAATTGCTGTGTTTTAGTCTTCAGTAAAATGTCCATAATGAATGACCTGGAGCTGAAGAAAAACAGTCTGTTTTATCCAGCCCAACCAAAACCCTGATCTAACAAAATCTCATATAGGAAGGGCTATTCAAATCTCTTCTGAATCCAGTGATACTCCCTCCAATGTATGCGCTATAAATACATGAATAAAACATTTTCCAGCTTTTCAGAAGCGATCTGAGACTCTTTCTTCTATGCTTTCAGCTTAGCAGGAGCTATGCTTTAACAACTGATGGGGATACAATATAAAAATGGAACACACAGCAGAATTAAATCGTGGCAGCTTGGTTTTGCTGCATAAACTGAATGATCGCATTCCACCAAAATCTCTCTTGAATGACCTAGTGTGAAAAGTATTCTTTATGTGGCACAAATTATTAAAGGAAGCAACGCCTCTGTAAAGCAATTGTTCTGTTTCCCTCTTTTCAACAACTGCTGCTGAAAACACAGCCTGAACATTGCTTACTGTGCACTATTGGACTTAAGTGCTGTGATTGCTATACTGAAAAGTGTAAACTTTATGTAACAAAACCTGTATATTTTTTCATCTGAGTTTTGTAAAACATGTTTTTGGGTTTTTTTTTACAAGGAAGTAAGAATGAGCTTTGAGACGAGAGAAGTACAACTACTAGACTATGGTGGCAAATGCAAATTATCTGGTTCATCTGAGCAGTAGAATTCAAAACCAAATGAGTACGTGCAAATAACTGTAGTGTTTAGAGCTATAATAGCAAGGACGAAAATGCCATTTTAAATTGGATGGAAACTCTCCTGTACTGAGGACCCTCATTGGCATAGGAGTCAGCAAGCACGTGACCTTGTAGGTGCTTGGTGCGTTCTCCCTGAAGAAGCCAGTCTGGGGGCATGGTAGTAGCATGGAAATGGGCTCAGTGGGGCCTTTGCTCTAACATGGCAGTTCCAGTGTTTTAATGCATAGGTACAAAGAAGTTGTTAAATAACAAGCAAGAAGAGGCTCTAGCCTTTGTCAGGGCTGTGAAAATAATGCAAAAACACAACAGGCATTAGTAACCTGAGACATGATTCTAAAATTTGCTGTTGTGAAGTACTGACTGTAAACAAACATTTGAAGTATTGTTTGGTTTTCCTGCCGCTCTGCTTTTACTGAAATTAAAATCTTGAAACAACACTCAGTCATTTCCAGGACACAATGCAATTCCCACATTAATTTGGCCCTGGTAACGTGGCATTGATCTAAACCCTCTGCCACAGTTCCACAGTAAGCAAAAGGACATTGTTAATGTGGTGGAGAAACTGAATGACAGGGAAAACGTCTACATAAATATCTGTGACCTGAGCAGGATGTCAGGCTTGATCCCAAAATGTATGATCTCATACACTAGGGTTCTGTGAATATCGCTATCTACCTGATATGGGTCTGGGACTCTAATGAATGTTTTAATGTGTTTACTTAGCATGACTGTTCTTACTCAGCAGTGCAGGCTGGTATTGTTCAACTAATGCTTTGCTGGTGCTTTTCCTTCAGTCTTACATCATGTGTTCCTCAAAGCTAGGGTAGTCATTACTGGGTTTCTCTTGACGTGTGTATCCTTGTGGATTTTAGTCTGAATGCTTTCCATGCCAATTAGTAACAACACTGTTGTAGGGAGAGTAGCTGGGCTCTTTTCGTCATTCAGACCAGGGATATTTGATGCCTTGGTCAAGCTTCACATCTGGGCTTGATCCAGTTGTGGTGCTGAAGATCTTGAACTGAGGAGCTGAAGAACTGGCAATCTGGCAATTGCATTTTCTTCCAGCTGGACTGTTCATATTCAGTTTCCAATAACACTGAAATAGGAAATTCACTCTCATCATTTATGTTATTATCACTCTAAGGCTAAGACGTGAGGTAGCCTTAGCCCTGAAGAACTTGCAGCCTTACCAAAAATCAGACACAACAGAGGGATAGACAAGGAAGGAGAAAAGGTGATTCTTCTCAACACACTCATGGGGTATACACTGATAGATCATCTCTTATGAACCTCCTGGCAGTCAGTTTTAAAAGAGGTGCAGTCTTTAAAGTGGTGCTTTGAAGAAGAAGAAAGGCATGAGCTTATGAGTAACTACCAGATGCTTTGTATGAAAGTACAAGTGATGAAAGCACCCAGGTACTTAGAATCGTAAAATCATTAAGGTTGTAAAAGACCTCTAAGATCACCCAGTCCAGTCATCAACCCATCCCCACTAGCCATGTCCCTTGGTGCCACATCTCCATGTTTCTTGAACACCTCCATGGACAGTGACTCCACTACATCCCTGGGCAGTCTGTGCCAGTGCCTCACTGCTCTTTCAGAGAAGAAAATTTTCCAAATATCCTATCTGTATCTCCCCCTAGCAAAGCTTGAGGCCAATACCTCTCATCCTATTGCTAGTTACCTGAGAGAAGAGGCTGACTCCCAGCTCATTTCAACCTCTTTTCAGATAGAAAAATGCAAAAGAAACTCTCCTAGTAAGGCATAGGTGAGGGATGGTACTTTGCTGGGAGCAAGGGCTTATGCTGTCTGCCTACCAAAGGCCTCCTCCCCATCCATTCCACCTCACTCAGGAACAATCATCTTACTGCAGGGCAGTGGGAGGTGGTTTTTATATCTGCTGTTATAAATAGGTTGCCATAAATGCAAGTGTGGAGGTTCTTGGAGCAGCAGGGTTGACTTGTTTGCCTAGAGGGCTGGAATGTGAAGGAGTATTGGAGAGGGGAGAGAGGGGAAAACAAAAGGGATTGGTATTAGGATGACATGGAGAAAACAGAGTAATGACAGCGTTGAAGGAGGCAGTGACAATGCCAGAGAGGCAGAGAGTCACAAGCCTTGGGGCTGTGTGGAGGCAATGAGGTCCTCTGCTCTCCTCCCTCCCACCCAGAGCAGGCAAAACCCTATAGTCCTGTAGCCCCTTGGGGTCAGGGGCAGCTGCTGACTACAGATAAGGAGTAGGGCAATGCCCTGGGCTGTGACCAGAGCCAGTTTCTCCCTCTACTGGAAGATGAAGCTGGGCCCCACAGTGGTGACACATATTTCAGAATTCCTCAGACTTGAGAGCATGGCCAGCAGGCTGAGAGCAGGTTGAGCGAGGTGATTAACACGCTGCATTTGTCTCCCCTGGGATCACAAACACTGTGTGTAGCACGAGGTCCCACCAGCGCAAGAGTAAACTAAGAGAGCCCAGAGGTAATCCACAGATGTTGTCTCATATGAGCAAAGGTGTGGTGAATGAGGTTTGTTCAGCCAGGGAAGAGGAGGACAAATAAGGATTTAATTGAATCTTTCACTACCCTAAAGAAAAGTGGGGGTTGGGAAAGGACATGGCTGGTCTAGTATCTGCTTTGGAAAAGGGCAGAATCAAGAAGGTACTTTGAAAAAGAGGGAAATGTCTGAAAAATGCTTGCAGCAAATAATTCACCAGAAGTCTTTCAAGCCCCAAAGATTAGTTTTGTGTCTAATTTTGAACATTGCTTTTAGGAGACATATGAGCCTTTAGAGTTGAGAGTTGAGCAATGGAAATCGTGAGAGATGTAGTTGGAGGCAAGTCAAAAGAGTGGAACTTATTACGTGAGAGAGAAGTGGAGAGTATCTTGCAACTTGCAGGTGAAAGGCAGTTGCTAGGACATAGGGAACTGCCTATCCTTCCTGCATACTGTGAAGAAAACAAGTCACCTGCTTCAGGTGTAGTAAGGAGGATTTCAGCTCAATAGAGAGATAAAATAACCTCTAAAGAAAGTGGCAGAGAGAATGAGCGCTGAGATAAATTGCTGGAGAGCTTTGGATGTTTCTGAAAAAAAAGATAAGAATCATTCTGAGAATAGTTTAGATGAAGCTGATCATACCTTTGGGCAAGAAGAGGGATGGATGGCTGTGCACAGACATTTTTTTTCTCTAATTCCGAGATAATAGTATTGATACCGTCCCTCCATTCCTCCCAGCTGGAATTTTCTTCTGTGAAAAATGACCCTTTAAACAAAATAATCTGAACAAATAGTGTCGAGTTTCTCTAGTTCCTCTCTTTTGTGCACTTCCTCTCTAAATCATTTGTGTTGGTATTACACATTCAGATGGATCCTCCAATATTTAATAAAGGTATTTTCAGGTGGATAATACACTCAAGCTTAAATGTGGGCTTAAATGTGGCTCCTCAGCTACGCTTCAGCTTTTTTTATATGTAGTTAGTGCCCAAAGTAGAGATTATCTATTTTGTTTCAACAGTGCTAATACAGTAACTGCAGACAGAGTTGCCAGCAGGCTTGTGCAATTATGGTGTCGTTTTCTCCTTTATGTGACCAGTTAGCAACAATCAGAAGAGGTTTGGGAGCATCTCTCCTCAACAGCTCGTAGCAAGACTTGTGGATACCTCCAGCTCCTACTCACGATCCAGTTAGCAGATACCCATAACTTGACTGTCCATACAGAATCTCGGGGTGGTGCTCTGCTGGGTGCGTTTCAGAAAGGGCAATCTTCAATGCAGCCCAAACTGCAGGATTTAGGAGGTGTGAAGCCACATGTTTCTGGCATGAGCAGATGTCAGCCTTAATTTTAGTGTCCTCTAATTGACAATGCCATGAGCATTGAAGTAGGGGGAATTGCTGTGGATGAATCTTGTGATTTCTGGTGTCTACTGGACACCCTCCTTGAAAGCTGAGCCTTTAGAAAGGTTCGCTGTCTCTCACATGAGACAAGCATATGTTTTTTTCCATTTTCTTAATCGAGGTCTTTAGATAGAGGGTATTTCTCTTTCTCCAGCTCTCTTTTTTCATGAGTGAGGATGCTCTTTGTTTTATTGAGACTTTGACCATCCTGCAAATCTGGCTGAGATGTCCAACATATGAATTAAAGACGTGTGGAGGTAGATGTGCTCCATATGGTTGTGCAAGCTAGAAGTTATCCAGGCTGGAAATTAAGGAAGTTTTAAAAGATGAAGAAACTGTCAGCCATTTGATGGCATGGGGAAGTGGTTAGGGAAGAGAAAAGTGAGTTCAAAGAAAGCGTTTGTAGACGCATCTTTGCTTGAAATATGCTTCTGTATGTGGCAACACTTAAATAAAACTGTGATAAAAGGTTTGTCAAATGGCTTGAATTTATTATGCTTGAAATTGAAAGAACAGTTACTAAAATTTTAGTAAATGCACAGGAGACCTGGAGCTCATAATAAAGTATGGAACATTTGTTTGTTTATTTGAATTTGCATATTTCAACCTTTCACTTCCTGTGGAAGGAGATATAGTATGAAATTACCTTTTTAAGACAGAAAGGATTCTCCAAAGGCTTCTGTAGTCTCTGTAGTCCATTCAGCATATTCAGAATGCAAATCAGTTCCACATCAGAGTCTTTATGGGAGGTTTTTCATTACAGGGGGGCATACAAAGCACGTACCTAAAATTTTTTAAACATGTTAAGGGTGGATCAGAAATTAGTAGATCTCCTTACCTGTATTTTCAAGAGGCTTTTTAGTACTTTATCATTTCAAATGTAAGTAGTAAATTAGCTGTATTTCTAGGTATTTGGAGGCTTCTTTGAAGCAGTGAGCAAAGGAACATAATACTTTGAAACCATTATTGACACTATCAATTATTTTAACATCATTTCTAAGGCAAAACAGGATCCTCACCAGACCGGCTTTGTGTCCTGTTTATCTTGTTCTGACAGACTGTCTACCTGTGCTGTAATGAGAAGGTGGTCAGACCAGCTTAATACTTGGCACATTATATTTTTCATCTTCAAAATGCTTTGTGAACATCAAGCAAGCATATCACCTTCTGTTTCTCCACTGGATACTTCTCTAGCTGAATACAAGCAACAGATCCAGAGTCTTTATAAAATCTTGTGAGAGTGATTAGATGCTGGTGGTAATTTTAAAGGCTTTCAGATATCGAGTAGAGCAAAATTAGACTTTTAAAGCAACTAAGTTAAGAGCCATTGGATTTCTAGTGACTAGTGGCATCGTCAGTTGAATTTATAGCTTTACTGAAGTCTAGTTTTGTGATTTTAACTGAGATTTTTGTAGAAGTCAAAGACTGCAGCACAGATTTCTGAATGAAACAGCTGTTTTATTATTAGCAATATATAGGGACTACTAGTTGTTCTTGTTCCTACTTACTTTTTCCTTCTATTTTCAGGGATGTATCAAAGCCAGCTAGTAATCTACCTAGTGCATGTGCTTGGCTCTGGCAAAAGAAAGGTAGGGAATACAGAACAAATACAGAAAAACTCTTCCTTATTTTCTTCTTATTTTCCATAAGAAGCAATTTTCTTTTGATATTTCATCCATTTTCTTCTCCACTATTCTATTGCTAGTGCTAATGAAATATTTTCTTATGATATTCAGTGTATGAATCTGTGTCTGGTTTTGACTGTTAGCACCAGCTCTCATGCACCCTCCATGCATATTTTTGAGATGTATTTTTATGACCTAGAAATTTGTATTGTATCTCAAAGATTTATTCCCTTCATTTCTGTCCAACTCCCAGCATTTATGTTTTTCTTTACTTCTGAAGAAATTACAAATTTTTAAATAATCGTGCAGAATTGTTCTCTTTTACAAATTTCTATTAAAATTCTGTTATTTTCTCTTGCTTTAAAATCAGAAATGGATTACACAGTAAGAATATTGTGAAATCATTGAATCACTGCAAAAGCTCTGTGATCACATTTATTATTAATGCTTATCATCAGTAAGTTCCTTGAATTTACACCGGCCCTTTCATCTGAAATGCTTATGTAATAAAACATCCATTACATCTTAAAACATCCCTTGAATACAAATGAGTCCTCAACTGAGAAAAGATGCCAGGCAAGGGCTGCATACCAGCCAGGAGCAGTGAGCCAATGGCAGAGGGAAGAACTGTTCTGGGGCCTGACATCTCTCCTTAAGTTTCAGCCATCTGAATATGTCAGGCAGCTATGAGAGAGCTATACCCACACATCACCAAGTCACAGCATTATTTTCTTACAGGGCAGCTACTTTAGGTGAAGGATTTCCTGCATGTTATTGGCACTGCCTGAGAATTTTTCTTTTTTCAGAAGAAAGGAGGAAAAAGTAATGGAACTAAACAAGAAAAGATATGAAAAGATCAAAATTAAAACCACCTATAAAGGATTCTTGGACTACTAGGCTAAGAGTGTGGAATGTGCTGACCAGCAGCCACATGCTATGGGCTATAAAAGACATGAACAAACTACAGCTCATCATGTAATAAAAGAGTGTATGGTGTAACTGTGATTGATTGGCATCCTGCTAAAATATTTCTGTATCTCTGTCTGCATTTGACATTCCTACTGCATCATCTAGAAGCAACCTAAATCAGTTGATCATCTTTACTGCTATACCAAATACAAAGATTTCCTTTCCAAAACTAATGAGTGTACAGGATGGGGTACCATGTACAGTTCAAGAACAAGGAACAATATTATCCAGGTGACCTAAAACTTGAACAGTTCTTTTGTCTGGGACATTTCCAAACCCAAAGCCCCCTATCAGACAACTTCTTAACTAGCACATGGGCTGCTAAAAACCACTTTAGGAGTCAGAGCAGTCTTCTTCCTGCCTTTTTTGAGGTTAAGCTGCTGACTGCCTCTCCTCACTCCAGCAAAAGCAGGTGCTTCCCAGGGCTGGAGTTATTCTATGCACAAAGGCATGACCAGGAGAGAACAAGAAAGCAGGGAATTTCTCTCTTCAGATGCTTGTGTTTATCGTGGCACGGTGGTGTGAGCTGTAAAATGCATCTGTTTTTGCTCAGCTCCTGGTGGACATGGTTATCAGAAGCTGGAAGGCTCCCTGCAGATTTGTATTTGGCAGAGTGGTGCTTGGACATGCACCCAGCCTTCCTTCAGAGTGTAAGACCATGCTGCAGCTCTGCTTTGGCAGTACTCTTTTTCTCCTTTGGATGGAAAAACACACTGTGGTCATAACATCAAATACCACTCACCTGTGACTAGAAAAAAAAAGCCAGAAAAGAAGGCACCAGAATGAATTGTGTCAGCTAACCTGGATAAGCATTTTTTTTTTTTTTCTTTTAATAACAGAAAAAAAGATAACTCATTTGGTAATTTTTACCCACCTTGAGATTGGAAGTCTAAGGAGCTTCCAGTTAACCACTAGTTTACTGGAGCTACAGCAAAAAACAACATCCACTGCTCTGGGGAAGGCAAATGCCTGAGCTGTTTGTAATGAATAGCTATGAATATGATAGCTAATGGTATGATCTTTATTCTGACTGATAAACAGAAACTTGCATTGATCCATGGGAGTATGAGAGGACAAGCTACATATCTAGTACTGCAGCTTGCTGATGGATGGATGGATGGATGGATGGATGGATGGATGGATGGATGGATGGATGGATGATACTTCTGTACATAGTCCTTCCTTGCATTGTGGAGACTTCCTTTCTCTTTCTTTTTTCTTTTTTCTTTTTTTCTGGGGGCGTGGAGGGTGGGTAAGAGGGGCAATATCCTGATGATAGCAAGCTGTCAAGTACTGACACTAGAAGGGAGGACAAAAGAGACCTTATTTGGTATGTGCTTGCTTTTTGCACCTTCTACGTTGGAGGCTCCTGTTTCTCTTTTCAGTTCAGTTGAACCTTCTTGGCTCTTATTCTGGAGCTAAGGGCAGGGAGATAAGAGACTTTGGGCTGCTTTCCTTTCAAGAGTCTGACATTGCATCTGTTCACGAGGAAGGAGAAATTTCCCTGTTGCTGAACAAGTTACTCCTCTTCAGATGTTGGTAGAAATGTTCACCTGTGATCTCTACAGGGTGAGGACCTTTGGTATAGTGAAATAATACCAGCATTTCTTGAGTGCTTGGAAGAAATAAGGAATTGGACTTTCTTTTACTCAGCCTAACAATTTCTTCTACTTTCCAGACTTGCTAGCTTCTGAGTGTAGCCGTGCTGTCCATCTGATTCAGTTATTTGCTCTTCTCTCTGTTTTTTGCCTGTTTGAGAGCCCGTAGTGGACTTCACAAAGAAGATACGAAGGGGAAGAAAAAGCTATCAAATTGTACCAATCCATTTATGTCCAAACTTTCTTTTTGTCTCAAAGAAAATGTTTTGGCTTTAAATGTTTTGATAGTTATTTCTAATCAATTTCCACCCCTCATTTTTTTTCCTATATTCAATTTGAAATACAACTAACTCACTTCTTCAAGTGGAAAACCTTTTTATAGTAAATCAACATCTAAGGCAAAATATGATCTGTCTGAGCATCAGTGTTAACTCAAAACTATATATATATATTTCTTGGAATCTATCTTCATTCTTCTGGGTTAAAATAACCAAATATGTCTTCCATTCCCTTTAAAGGGTCACTTGGATACAAGTAAATGCAAAACTATTGATGACTCAGTAAGTTCAGGAGACCTCAAAGGAGACACGTTCTTTATACTGAAGTAATTTCATATGACTATATGAACTGGCTGCAGTGTGATGAGACATTAGGAGTGTAACAACAAGAGTCTACTTGGCAGAAGAGTAAAATGAGAACTATTTAAAAGAAAAAAAAAAAAAGCAGGATCAATCTATACTTTATCCTGATCTCAAATGTAACTTACATTCAAAAAAATGCTGAAGGCAGAGATAGACAAAAGGTAGACAGAAAATGGAGAGTCTTTCCTTCTTCCTGAGAGCGTACATCATGAAGAAGCAAAATCCTCTGTAGTTGCTTCACACATTTGACTCCAGTGATATTAGTTTCCAAGGCAAATAATTTCAAAACAGTCTATAGTTTTTGTTAGTGGTGAATAAAATTCCTGAAGTGGTGGAATCATCATGCAACAGAGTGACTGTAGGATATTCTCAGCCTGAAAAGTTCCCAGCCAATAAGAGGTTGAACTATATGAGCTAGATTGACCATAAGGAAAACTGAATCCTGACAGTAAATGTCAGGAAAGACGTATTAGTGTACAGTAATGGAGTTAGAAGATGATAGCTTTTTTTCCCTTCTATTGCATCTTCAATAATCATTAGCACAAAATGTCTATTAAGTGTCTTTTTAAAAGACATAAACCAAGTTATTCTATTCTGTATATCAATATTTGAAGTAGGTTTAAAGATTAATTGGACATGTGTAAGAGGAAAAATTGACAGAAAAATCATCTGATGCTTTGTAATAATGAAAAATGTCTTAATAAACATATTTTTTTTTCTTTGTCCTCTTAGGCAAATAAGGTGAAATGTTCAATGTACTCTTACTTTATTTTACTGCGACTTTTTGAAGGAAAACCAGGAGAACCTGCATCATGTTCCCTGCCACTCTTTCCTGAATGAGCAACGTGGGTGACACGAAGGCACCTGCTCCCAAACCCCTTTTCTCTGAAGCCTGAGAGCAGAACTGAATGAGGGGACAGCTTTCCAATCCCAGGGCACATTCTTGGGATTTCTGAAGTCTCTGTATCTTTTGTGGGAAAAAAATACAAAGCACCTCCTTTCAGATGCCTTTGTGAAAAAGAGCTGCGTTGAAATGCCTGGTTTGAGATCAAAAGCCTCCGGCAAGCAATTGGAAGTTTTAATTCTGGTCACAGGCAAAACTCTGTTGAAATGTTCGTGTTCCTCTGAGATGTTTCAGCTTTGGTGTAATGGGGTATTTGACTAAATACCACTTTGACAATGTTCTGGCCAGGTCTGTGTTTTTGGTGCCTTTGTGTTTGTTAACGAGGAGCTTAAGCAGAGAGAGCTGATAGACAAGGAATAGTGAAAAGCCTGGAAAGGGAACCTGAAAACTTAATAAGGTGTTAGCTCTGTGCAGAGCCCAGACTGCTTACAGTGAAATTTAGGTGCCTAGAGCCCACGGCTCAGACAATAACTAGTCTGTCTGCTTCCTGCACTGCAAGGCACCGCTGTACTGTGCTTGGAAATTTTCTTTCTGTAGTCACCTATTCTTGCCTGAAAACACCTGTTAGACAAGAGGCAGGTATTTCCTCCTCCCCCAGGCCAGCAGTGCTTGGGCAGACCAGCACCTGAGCTGCGTGACAAGTCTGGGATGCCAGGAGGCCTCAGGGTGGTCTGGAGGCATGGGTGGCCTGGAAGCCTGGTCGTGCTGGGCTATAACTGATGGGTTGGCGTCCTGGTGGGACAGGGCACCCTGCTCCTAAGGAAGTGCCATTCTTGTCTGCAGTGCTCCTTCTCACATTGCATTCCTGTGTACAGCCACCCACAGAAGGAAGGGTGAAGGCTTTCCCCCAAACGCTCCAGGGCTCTGGGGTCATAGAACTGTCTTCACTGTAGAAAGTCTAAATTCAGTCTTTTCTAGGCCATATAGAGCTTAGAAACTATGTTTCTTTCCTCACTAAATTCTCCAGTCATGGGGGAGAATCATAGAATGGCTTGGGTTGGAAGGGACCTCAAAGATCATCTCATTCCAGCCTCCCTGCAGGGTTGCCAGACACTGACTCAGTCACTAGACCAGGTTGCTCAGGGCCCCAACCAACCTGGCCTTTAACACCTCCAGGGATGGAGCATCCACAGCTTCAGTGGGAAGGAGAGGCTTAGGATTTTGCCTCAGTTCTCTGCCCTTGCAGCAAAGAAGCAGCATTTCCTACAAGTCTTCCTGCACATCTCCAGAGATCTTATGGGAATTCAGGAAGCTGGGGTAGGTGAGCTGAACAACACCCTACTGAGGGATTTAAAGCACCTGGAATTTTTGCAAGGTGATATGTAAAATGAGTGTTGAAGTCAGGTGGGTATCACAGCTCTCTTTCTATTTCCATCAGCATCGATGATAGTAAGGTCAGGCTTTTAGTGTGCTGCTGCCTTGCAAATGTGTTGACAGGTATTGGTAATTGAAGATAATGTGCTACACAGTGCAGTGATGCCTCTTTCTACTGTTAGTGGTGGGCATGAAAAACAGCATTGCTTTAAAAGTTATCTGCATCTGTGTAGATTATAGTATTCTTACAGAGGTAAGGGGAATGGACAATGTACAGTCTCATGGGAATGGAGGTAAAAATCAATTTAAGTGCTGCCTGGAAGAATTCTCATGTTCTGATCTAGTACAGTTACAATGTCTGCTCAGTACTAGTGAAAAAATAAGTGCCAGAGTTGGGAAGGTTTGAGAAGGTGTGGCTTTGTTCTCCCAGGTGCAATAACTTAGATAAAAAAACCTCCTTCTTCTGAACCACATCTGCCAGCACTGATAATAAACAGAAAAACAAGAATACCAAAATAAATTTAAGATGTTGTATCACACACACAAATTGAACATCTGGATGTGAATACCACTGTCTGTACTACATCCTCCCCCATAGAGACTAAAATACTTCACTTTTGTCATGTGGACAGGTAGGTATGAAAGTTCAAATTCTTTTGGAGATTTATATGGAGTAAGCTGCGTAATTAGAAACTATGCTTCAGAAAGAATAACACACAAAGATGACATTTGTGGCTCCTGTACATCCTCATAAAAACTTTCAGTTTTGCCCTGCAGTTTGTCTTAGAAAGATGGCCCAGTGCCAAAGCTACTGGCAAGCATTTATGGCAACTCAGCACCAGTTCTGCCCCACGTTCCCTGCACTGCACCTCAGATTGAGTGGCTGACTTCTGCATTCCATTCCTCATCAGTAGAACAGATGCCATGTGTCTTTTCCCTGCTAGAGTGTTCTTCTCCTCTGGTACTGTTTATTATGAGGAATATGAAGCAAGTAATCCTGTTTTGTGCCTCTGAACTTCACAGTACACAATTATCAATGTTAAAATTCAAATTGATTGAGTGATTGGACCTAGCAGATTGCTTTGTTGTTTGTGTGCTGTGCCATTATCGGCATTCATTAAAAACAGGTATATCTAATTTTTCTAGCTCTCAGCAAGCTGACTACAATGACACTATTATGGGCTAGGTTAAACCGACTAGAGCTGGTGAGTGAAATGGTTGCCTTCTGTTACGGGTAAATGCAACAAACACAGAGCTAGGCAGATAAAACGCGGGAGGCAATAAAAAGGCTTGTTCAGTACATGAGCAGGGATTTAAACTGCTCAGAACAGGAAGCTTTGCTGGGCTTTCCCAGGGCATTGTTTAACTGTGGGCACGGATCTTCTCAATGAGAAAACAGAAGGTGAAAGAGGTGCAGGAAAGAGCCAAACTGGAGTTGCACTGTAAATATGCTTTAAGGGGATATGTGCAAGAGAGAATGTGTTTAAACAGCATTGCTAGAAACTGACTTGGAGTGGGAAGAGAAGAAGAACCTGCTGTGCCCAGAGATGCTGGGTTTTGGCCAGCCTACACGAGTACACGGGATTCTATCCTCAGCTCCAGTGTATGTGTATATATACACACACACACACACACACACATATATATGCATATCATCAGAAAAAGCGTTCCTGATTTTCAAAACGACTGCTGTCTCTTCTTTTTAGTGTGGATGGGAGACTGAAGCTGCACTTACAGTCTGCTTGTCAAACCTGTTGCAAGCACGTTTATTATTGGTGAAAAACAATACCTAATAAGGAAACACTGTCACAGGAAAAAAAAAAAATCTCACACAGAGACATATCAGATGTTTAGATAGAGGCAATCGGTGTGTTACCCTGATGTTCTGAGGGGGATGTTTTGAGGGACTGCATGCACTTCAATGGGGACGGAGTTGGTGGCAGCTGGGAGCTCTGCACCACTGCTTTGCTGTGCAAAGGACAGCTCACAGCCCTGGGGTGCAGAAGGGAGAGGAAAATAGGATTTACAAAGCTCTGCTGAAAAAAAAATGTATCTGGGAAAAAGTGCGAAGATACTGCTGCCACTCTGGACACCGGGGGCAATGTTTCCCTTGGTCTCGATAGTAACAGAAAGCGTTAGTTCTTTGTTGATACGCTGGGAGTGGTGAGTTGGCAGGAGGAACGCCCCTGCTGCGTGCTGGTTTGCGGAGGTCAGTGTGCCAAGAGAAGCTGCAGGGCTTGAGGAGAGGTGGGATGCTCCTGCTGCCTCCTGTGCCGCTGCAGAGGAGTCCTGCACGTGGCTGAGTCAGCAGCTCAAGGATAAAACAAAGGTCAGCCAACTAGAGCATCGTCTGGGAGCAGAGAAATATGCTTTGCTGCACAAGTAGTCAGCTGAAATGGGTGTGAGCACTTCTCCAGGAGTAGACACAGGTCTAAATTTCTGCACATGCCAAAAAAGAAAAATCTTGCTCTTGCACTTCTAAATCTAAGCAATGTCACACCAATGAACTAATCCTGCAGCTTGAGGTCTGAACTGTGGGAAACAAGATAAATTTTTCAAATCATCCCTGGTGATGTAACGTAGCCATCCAAAAGCACTAGTGAGAAAGAATTTCAAAGTTTCCTTGTCTGGAAACAGAATAAATAAGTTGAGTCTGAAGAAGTATTTGGCACTGGAGTTGATTGGGCCCCATCAACATTTTGTGAAATCACTGCAGAAATGTTAAAAGTTGAGGCCCAGGGCAGGTGACACAGAGATGGATGACCTAGCCTACTGTCTAGAAAGGCTACCAAAGCTATAGTAAGCTAAAGGTGCTTGACTGTTAGGAAATATCAGAACTGGTATTTCCCATGCAAGTTCAATTCTGTCCTTTACCATGCTTCTACATGCCATTAATGCTAAAGAGCAGCAGCTGTACCAGGGTGTGATAAATTCTTTTCCCCTTCATCCCAGTAAGCATCTAAAGCCCAGCAAAAGGGGCTGCTGGCAGCCAGGCTCCTAACCTTGCTTCAGTGAAGGAAGAGGTTTCCTATGCTGCTCTTATTTGGTCCTATGAAGACAAAGTGGAGTGGGGTGGAATTAACAAAAAGGAAAAAAAGCATCAGAAGAAAAGGTACAATACTTCTTTTTATGAATAATGTAAAAAGTCTCTTGATTATGCTTTGTGGGTGCTTTCTTTGACTTTCATTTTTCAGTCTATTACCACAAGAGAAGGCTGTACATGAGCCTGAGGTCTCCCTGAGACAGACTGCTTACAAAAATGACTGAATATTTTACCCTGTGCTTGTGAATATTCTGCTGCTCTGCATGCACTTTGCTTTGTGAGTGCTAGTTAAAATTCTAGTGGGTTACCCTCCCATTAGAATACTTTTAATGTTTTATTGGGATGCCTCCCACCTGAAAATGGTTTAGCACATAAAGGTGTTTTGCTCATCTAAGAAAAAATAAACTGTATTTCTGATGAAAAAGCAAGATTGTTTTGGTAGGTCTTCTGTAAATTGCTCTTTATGCAAATGGTGCCTTGGGAACCAGCAGATGAAAGCACTCCAGGGTGGTATGGTGCTGCAGATGTTTCACCTCCCTGCCTCAGAGAGCTCTGATGCAGAAAGGGTGAGGAGCAATGCACAGAACCAGCTCCCCTGTGTTCTGCTGACTTACCTCCTTCTGGATGAAAGCTTTGTGTCCGCTCTTGGAACAACTTCTTCAAATAAAGTAAGGAAGGAATGGCCAGTGTGTCTGTTTCTGAGCACTTTGATTTAAGAAGATAGATTTAAAAGTTCAAGTTGCGCTCTCAGCTAAAGAGGAACAAAATTAGTAAAACAGGAAAGGGTGCTGTGGATGCAAGAAAGAAAGTAGTTGAAGTCCAAATAACAAGAAAATGTAAGTCTATGTAATTTAGTTGTCATGAGTGACCAGGACAGGGTTTTTTACAACTAGAAACACATGCTCACTAAAAAGCGTGTTTCTTGAGGTAGTCTAAACAAAATAGAAGCTTCACTGCTGATGGGAGGAGAGGGGAGTAATCAGCTTCAGCTGGCTTTGCTCAGTCTTTATTTTAACACAGGTGTTAATTCTCTCCAGGCTTTCCTTCTTTATTGTTGTTCTTTTAATTAAAGTATATGCATACTGTCTCATTGTATTTTTGGGGTGAAATAACCAGCTCTAGCCCCTCACCCTGCAGTACTGAGTTTCATGCATCACTTTAACCTCTCTGTTTGTGCTCCAAGGAGATGCCTACAAGGCTTGACTGAGTGAACTTTGTTTTTAATGCCAGCACTTCAGGCTGGCAAAGGAGAAATTTGTGTTTGAATTATCTGCAGCCCCCCCAGGCACAACGGTGTGTGTAGGAAAATCTTGTGGGTAGCAGTAACCATGGCAAGAGTTTTGTTTGCCACCCTTACACAACATTTTTCTTGGCCACTGAATCAGCCTCCAAACAACCCCCTGTTATTCTCCTTATCAGTGTACTCACAGTGAGCAGGCTCTGTCAAACACCCGCTACTTGAGATACAATAGGTACTGCAAAGAACTAATAGGACTTCTCTGTCCTGCAAAGGAAATCCTCTTACTTCCACATAGCAGCAGCCAAAACCTTTCACTTGACCTCTGTATGAAGAGTAAGATGTCAACCACCCCTCATCAGAATGTATTATTCCAAATGGTGTTTGTAAATCAGGCTTCTGCTATTTTGGAATGTTTCTGTAATAAATATCTTTCTAGCTATGTAATTAAAATGCAATCTCTGCTTCTCTCAGGGACTTAGTTCAGCCTGCTGCAAAAAATGGAGTAAGCTTGCCGTCCCGGTGCTGTGGTACAGACCTGCTATGCTGACTTAATTTAATCAAAATGTCTAAAAAACAGTGAGTCTCCGAAGGACAAAATGCCTTTTGCTTTGTGCAAGGGCTGTTACTGGAATCTCTTCAAACACTACTGAAAGAGAGCAGATGTTCACTTCTTGCTTTTCTCTTCCCCCTCATCCATCCAGAGGAGGAGAGCCCATTTCCTCCACTGATTTAATTAAGGACTGAAAATGCAATTTGAAAGGGAAGAGTGGAACTGAAGATTTATTTTGATGTGCAGAAATCTGGGGGTTTTGTCTGTTGTTTGTTTCTCCTTCATGCCTGGATGGAGGGCCCTCTGAGAGGTAATGGCTACTTAGAGCAGTATTTTCAGATGTGTGCTCTGTCTTCTATGCTGAAGAACTGGTAAGGCAGAGAGGGTGTAGAATAGCCTCAGTATTGTCAATGGGTAAAAGTTATAGTGTGTAGAATGAAAAGACCATCAGTCCCAGTGCCAAACAGGTCTCTACACTTCATGCAAAAGTACTGCTCAGAAAAGTCAATAGAAAAGTTGAGATGGAGGGGAATACTGCTCATATTTCAAATTCAATTTTAGTGCTAGTACCCATCTTCTACTCAAATCAAATTTTCAGAAATATGGCATATTTTATATATCTCAGGAATTACGAGTGGTCAGATCTGGCCTGTAGAGGAAGAAATTGTTAGCAGACTACCAAGAGAAATGTCTTCAGAATTTTGAGGCCCTGCTTGAGGGGGCCAAACACCACATTCAGCTTAGGATCAGAACTGGGAATGTATGAGCCCTCCTTGTTAATAACTCAACTAAATGATGCTATTATTGGTGAGAATAGCCAAGAAGGACATTTAACATTTTGAAGGGTTACCTGTTTTGTGGATTTTTTTTTTTTCCTCTTTTCTTTGCTAGTCTCATACAAGAAAGAAATTTCAGGAGCCTTTATTTGATCTGCTTCTTATAACTATTCTTATCTTTGTTTGAACTGGCAGTGCTTTTTTTTTTTTTTTTTTTTCTTGTTACCTGAAAGCCCATCCTGAACAAGACTTCACACAGAAGATGGTTACAAAAATGATTCCAGAGGTGGCAGTATCCTTTAGGCTGCAGGGAGAGAGGTAACATCGACACCTTCCTTACACCTGGCTCAAATGTCAAATGATCAGGGAAGCCTGGGGCAGTGTTTCTTATTAGGTTTCTGTAATATGATGCACAGCCAGATAAGTAAGCCACTCATTTTTGTGTCTTGAGAGAAAGGTAGGGGGAAGTGTGGGCATGTCTGGTGAGGTTTCTGTCCTCTCCTTTTCTCACGCTACAGGCTAAGAGACAACTGGTTACGGGCAAGCAATGACACAGGCTCAACTGTAGTCAAAAGTACTTCAGTAGGCAGTAGTTCTCCTGTGTGCACTACTTATTTTCTGAGAAGATCTATTTATTTATAAAATCCAGCCTTCTACACATCTTGAAAAAGAAGATCAGAGGATTATGCACTCTGCTGGAGGCAAGGGTGAGTCCAGGTGAAGATATGTAGATATTCTGAAAGACAGGGAAGAGCAACTTCATAGATGCTCACAATCTACCGAGTATACCCAGAGTGTGAACTGCTTAAGAAGGAGAGAGCGCGTCCTAGAAAGAGGAAAGTATAATCAAGATTTAACTTGAAATATAGACACTTGCACACATTAAAAAAAAAAAAAAAAAAAAAAAAAAAAAACCCCAAACAACAACAATAGAGGAAGGTGTGGCGGTAAAAAAGGGAAGACATGGTTCATGTGAAGAAGGCCTGGAATTCCCATCAAAAGTCCAAAGTCATGTAATCTGTGCAGAGAAAAAGACCATGAAAATTTCCAGACCTAACCAAGCATCTCAGTAGTAGATAAATAGATGAATGAATGAATAAATAAAAAAAATACCCTGGCAAAAGGTGAAGAGTTTTTTCTGGAATGGAGCAATGTCTTTTCAGAACAGGGAAGATACATTGTGCCTGTCGAAAAGTGCAGTGCTGAAAGTTGCTGCAAATCAAGTCAAGACTTGCAAAGGATATTGAAAACAAGCCCTATTGCCATACAAATTGAGGGGAGACAAAAGAAGTTAAGTTTCCACCTTGGCATAAAATAAGGAATGTGCTAATGAAACTTTCAATGTGAAATTACAGAATCACAGAATTGTAGGGGTTGGAAGGGACCTCCAGAGATCATCGAGTCCAACCCCCCTGCCAAAGCAGGTTCCCTACAGCAGGTCGCACAGGTAGGCATCCAGGCAGGTCTTGAACATCTCCAGAGAAGGAGACTCCACCACCTCCCTGGGCAGCCTGTTCCAGTGCTCCGTCACCTCACTGTAAAGAAGTTCTTGCGCATGTTTGTGCGGAACTTCCTATGCTGCAGTTTCCAGCCGTTTCCCCTTGTCCTGTCTCCACTCACCATTGAAAAGAGTCCGGCCTCGCCATTCTGCCCCCCACACCTTAGATATTTATAGACCTGGATCAGGTCCCCTCTCAGTCTTCTTCTCTCAAGGCTGAACAGACCCAGTTCACTTTCCTCATAGGGGAGATGCTCCAGGCCCTTCACCATCTTTGTGGCCCTCCGCTGGACTCTTTCCAAGAGATCCCTGTCTTTTTTGTACTGGGGAGCCCAGAACTGGATGCAGTACTCCAGATAAATTCTTAGAAAGTACTGGTAATGTGAAGGAAAATGAGGATACTGAGCAGAAATAATGGGATAACAAATAAAGAAATATGCAATGAAGTTTAATGGAATGAGGTCAAGTAAGAGCACTAGTAGCAGATTATGTCGCAGGACTGGGCTGAACAAGTTGAAAGAAAGATCAAGATGCCTAATGGTTGCCTGTGTAGTACAGACATGAGAGAGCATACTAAATTTGTTTGAGGAGATATTTTTGCTTTCAATTAGGAATTATTAATATTGTTGTAGGAAATACTGGTAAAACCTCTTCTACATAATTTGCATAAGAGTAAATAAGTAAATTTGAATATTTATAACCAGTAAGACTTTGTAAGCAATATTTTTGACACTTTTGTAGTGAATAGGCTAAAGATAGGGTTGTAAGCTTCTAACCATATGAGGAAGGAGGCCCTGGGATGACTTTTCAACAGGAGCAGTATGGACAGAACTAGTATTATGATGGAGCTTAAATATCTAGCAGAAGGATACTACAGGATGTTATTCTTCGCAGGAACTGGAACCTGTATTTAACAGTCCTTTGTCGTGTGTTTCTAGCCAATGGATGCAACAGAAGTATTTTGCTTTTCTCTACAGAAGCCAAAGCATTACAGAACTATTTAGCAAATGGTAATACTGATGGTCACTCAAAGTAAGGATCCTGCCCAGAGTACAGGAAAAATGAAAAAAAAAAAAAAAAAAAAAAAACCAAAAAAAAAAAAAAGAGAGAGAGAGAGAAAATTGAATTGCTAGATGAGAAATGTGTGCTTAGGAACCAGTAATGAGTGTGGTGAAAGAGGATTTTTCCTGGTATCTGCTCTTCCCTTTTTATTCCCGCTTGACTACATTTTGGACTTTTTTTTTTTGGACTTTGTATCCAGACAGTATTTTGATAGCTTGCTTTCTCTAGAGAAAAACAGATGTTGCATCTTAGAGCAGCCTCTGCATGGTGTGGGCTAAGGACCTGAAACTGTAATTCTCTTCCATTCAGAAGATCAGATAGATTCAGATTAGGCCCTACATATTAGGCAGTTGTTTCATTCATGGTGCCGTGAGTAATGACGTGATTTTCACTTGTATGCTGGTATTCATTTGCCTTCCACCAGAATCTGTAACTTGTTCTATTTGTCCCAGATAAATGAGCAGTAGATGTGATTTTTTTTATTTTTATTTAGGTGACCAGTTACATACAACAGGTGGTAGAATGAGCCAGGGATACTCGGATGCTTTCTGAGCACCAGCATGAGCAATGGAATGTGCAAAATCAACAGTCTCCAGTGCTTGTAGATTTACCTAATTTGTAGTGAATTGGCTGAAGTAGCTTTGGCACTTGCCTTTCTGCTTGTGATTATTCAGTCTATCACCTCATCATAAAACTAAGGTTTTATGTTGGAAGCTCATAAAACGCAGCTGTACTCTTGAGGCTGTTTCTCACCTCTGCTTTCTTTAATTCTCTATCATGAGAAGTCAGCAAGTACTCCCACTTTTGCTTTTGTATATAAAAGGTCTATCTATGACTGCAGTTATGGGATCATTTTTTGTTTTGATTCTTCTCTGAAAACCGTCCCACAGATCTGATCACCTCGTTGCCAACTGTAGGCCCTTATATCTCTTTGTATCAGAAACATGTCTCCCTCTATACCACAGTCCTGCTGGCTCCCATAGATACTGTTATAGCTCTGGCCAGAAGTGTTACCACAGTTCTTGGAAGCATCTAGAAGGACTGCAAGGCCTGCTCACTCATAAATAACTTATGTAAATAGCTGTCACTGAAACATAGTCTTCAGTATGTTTGTAACAGTACTGTTGTAAATCCAGATTCCACAGGGAGACACAGCCTTTTCAGCCTGTCCTTCTCTGTTATCCTAGGGAACAGAAGGATGAGGGCAAAGGGGGGTAACTTGGGCAAAGCAAAACAGTGATAATGTGAAAGCTTTGTATCTTAAGAAAATATTTACTTGGCTTCTGCTGGCTGTGTTTCTCACCCTCAGGTTCATCTTCTGCCTATCAGAATTAGGTGAAATAAAAATTAAAAACTTCTGCTTTGCAGCCGCTGCTTGGAGCATCACAGGAATGCTGGACCTTGATTCATACTTGTAGGATACTACCCACAGCTCGCTCAAGGTCTGGCTAAAACCTCTAGATGAGGTGCACCAGACCTGAGTGCAGTGATGTGACACTCCTTGTTTATGTCCTTGGGATGGAGGCAGTGCGGAAATGAAGGAAACTGTTCCTTCCCATAACAAGCCCTGGTATGTTCCTCTAGTGTAGTTGTAAGATATTTCCACTTAGAAACTAAACCTTGCAACTGGGCTGAGATAATAGTTTAGAATAACATCAAAATCAAATTTGCCCATAGATATGGCTTTCTACTTGACTGCAGGGGCTGTGTGCACAAAAGCAGCTCCCTAGTGATCCAGGAGACCCTGCACCTATTGGCCTGGATGGTTTTGGGATGTTGTGAAAAAGGCTAAAGACTGATGAGAGCTCTCTGAATGCACTGGAGGGCTCCTCCTTCAGCTGGCAGGGTGTTCCCACAATTAAATGCATCATCAGAAACCTTTTGCCTGAGGAGTGAGTGTGAGAAGCCACATTTACTTCCTGACTTCAGTGAAGTTTCACTTTCTTCCTTAATTGTTTATTATTTTCTCTCTTCAAACAAGAGCTAGATACACTGCCTTTTCACAAGTCTAAATTGTCTCATCAGCATGGATGGGCAGGTTGCCTGTAAGGTGCACACCAGCTATGCTGCCTCTCATTGCAATAATTGGACTGGTGAAAATTTGAGGGAGTGTAGGGGTGGTTTTCTGTACCTGCTTTTGAGTGGTGCAATACGTTCTTCTTTGATTAAAGACTTGGAGAAAAGTTGAGTTACTACAAGGTGGATCAGCGCCATGGCTTTGCGCAGGGCCTGGCAGGTGCCACCTCTTGATGAAAGCCGTGAGTCACGGCACTGTGTCCAAGCTCTTGAGTTCCGGTGACCCACTGTTATTTCACAGTGTGTCAGAGATGTAATTTGAGAAAAACTGCAGCTAATTGACTACTGTCCTTTCCCAAACAATGGAACGGCTCCAAATGTGAAGAGGGAAAATTAAATCTGCTGTCTAGCAAAGTGTTGGGTTTTTTTTCTTAGAATTAGAAGTGAGAAAAGTAGAAATCTAGACATCAATCTCATGTATGAATGTGAAGATATTTCTGGTCTTTACTTTGTAAGTGACAGGTTTATTCTTTCCATGAACTATTTTAAATTGCCTGTTAAGCTGTAGTTGTAATTCAGATGAACTACAGCGGAGTTCAGAAAACTAGAGCAAAATTCAAATAAAATTTGTAGTGGGAAATTTTGCTTGAATAATATGGAAAACTGAGTCCACATCAATCAGTGAAATGCTATGAAACAAATGACTTTCCTCACTTTTTTTTTTTTTTTTCTTGCTGAAGTAGTTGTCTGATTTTCCTATAGTCTCATAGTTGCCTTGAGTAGCTACTATTTCATAGCATTATAGAATCTTGGGAGTTGGGAAGTGACCCTAAAATATCAACTAGTCCAACTCCACTGCATTGAACAAGGATACCTACATGAAGTTGCTCAGAGCCCTGTCCAGTCTGGTCTTGAATGTCTTCAGGGATGGGAGGAACAGCTTCGGGGTGGGAGGGGGTGGGGGGGGAAGGGGAAGCTGTTTACAAGGGTGGATAGTGATAGGACAAGGGGGAATGGTTTTAAACTGAGACAGGGAGGTGGAGGTTTAGGTTAAATATTAGGAGGAAGTTTTTCACACAGAGGGTGGTGACACACTGGAACAGGTTGCCCAAGGAGGTTGTGGATGCCCCATCCCTGGAGGCACTGAATGCCAGGCTGGATGTGGCTCTGGGCAGCCTGGTCTGGTGGTTAGCATGGGGGTTGAAACTAGATGATCTTTAAGGTCCTTTTCACCAAGTCATTCTATGATTCTATGGGGTTTTCACTGCATCTCTGGGCAGCCTATTCCAGTGCAGTACCAGTCCTATTGTAAAATAAATAAATTAAAAAAAAAAATTATGTCCAACTTAAATCTCCCTTGTTTAGTTTGAAACCATTTTTCCCTTGACAGGCCCTCATCTTCCTTTTTGACAGGACCTGCCAAAGTGTCTGTCTCCTTCTTTCTTATAGCCCCTCTTTATATACTGAAAGGCCACTATTAGATCTTCCCTGAGCCTCCTCTTCTCCAGGCTGAAGAGCTCCAGCTTTCTCAGCATGTCTTCATAGGAGTGGTGTTCCAACCCTTGCATCATTTTTGTGGCCCTTCTCTGGACACGCTCCAATAGATCTGTGTCTCTCCTGTACTGAGGACTCCACATCTGGATGTGGTATTCCAGCTGAGGTCACAGCAGCACAGATAGGCTGGATCCCATTGATCTGACCGTGCTTCTTTTGATGGAGCCCAGGATGCTGTTGTCTTTCTGGGCTGTGAGCATGCATTGCCGTGCCTTCACATCCAGCTTGCCACCTCATGAGATTCAACTGGGCCAACTGCTCAAGTCTGTATTTATTGTTCTTTAATTTAGTTTTCCTTAGAATTTGGACTGTGATGTCAAAACAAGCCTTACCAAACATGCCATGATCCTGAAGAGAGCATACCTTCTGGGTTCATGTGTTTTAATTGTGCTGACTTCTGGGCTCAAACACCTAGTTTTGTCTCTTGGAAGCTCACAGTTCCCTGAGATATTTTCATGGGGTACATGGGGGTCTATACCAAGTGACAGATTCTTTATGATGCTGAAAACACGCAATTTTCTGTTCAAGGAAAGAGGTACAAATAAAAGATCAACTGGTGTTCCGTGGTTAAAAATAGTTCGGTGTAGCCTACTGGCTGAGTTGTAGCTAAATAATTCAGCAAGAGTGATAAAGATTTACAATTCTGAAATACCTTATTTTTCCTCTGAAATAAATAAATATCTTATATAAAACTGGAAAAAGTTTCTGTGATAATCAGCGGGAAAGACAGACACTTAGCACTTATCTGCATTGACTGCATTGAAGAGGAAGACTCCTAACTGGGAAGTCTGAAAGGCAGACACTTGAACTGGAGCAGCCACCCCAGTCTCTTATTTATACACTAGATAAAACTCTCATTTCTTGCTTTGCTGTGGCACAGAAGGCCTGCATGTTTCAGCTGTTAAGTGATTCACACTGCAGCCACTAATGAGCCAAAGTTTTTCAGAGATGATGAATTCAGTAACACTTCTGTGTTTTTTTTTTCTGCAAAGATGATACCTGCCTTTGCAGGGAAGGACAGCCTCACAGCCAGGTGCTCAGCAGTGTGTCCCAGCATGTTGATCCTACTGTGTTCTGCATCACGGGCCAGCCATGAAGCAGACATGTTGTGATCTCTAGTTCGGCTTACTCTGTTGTACAGTGATCTACCTGTTCCCTTACATTTAAAGGAGCTGAGCTTTTTGCTGTTGAAGTCTTTGTTGTCTAGGCTTGCTTCAGTGCTTAGCTCTTTGGGAAAGCCTTGGGGAGTTCCTAAGCCAGAACGCAAAGGCCAGGATTTTCTCAGCAAGTTGTACTCTTCCATGAGGTGATGCTCTCAACAAATCCTGCCTTTTTCAAGCAGGAAAGACAATAGGTTTTCTTGGAAATGCCTGGATGTTTGTCAGGTACTTTAAGTTCATTAAATAAAATGGAATGGTGCTTTTAGCAGCATTATTAGCAAGGTGAATATAATTTAATAGTGTAGGAGAGTGCTTCGTTTCCTATCTTTAGCAATAAAGAGAAAATAAAATGTAAATGTCAAGTGGCAATGTTGCAGCATGCTTAGCAACCAGATTCTCAAATGTTATGAAAATGCCACGCGCACTAAGTCAGGGCTGTGTGCTCGTATGTTTGTGTGCATGTAAATAATCCTCCTCCCCTTTGCAGGGCCTAAGTGTTGGCAGAGGTTATTTTGTTCCTTTCCACTTCTCCATCTGAGTGATAATTAGCTTAATGAGATTAAATGATAGCAGAGAGCCAACATAACTTTGATAGAGAGGCAGGCCTGAAATCTCTGGATCTGCCTTGATGGTAGCCTTGCAATCAAAACTGTATTAGACTGGACAGAAATATAACAGACCTCCAGACTCTTCCTGAGGCTGAAGTTGCTATGAAGAATGGATACCTGATAAGCAAGACATTAATAGAAAGTACCCTCAGACATCCAGATAAAGATCAGCTATGTTTCAGGGGTCAAGATAAAAACCAGTGTGCAGAGGAGCACCCTCCCACCTAAGGGTGTTTGAGTCCTTAATTTCCATTGGTAAGTCTTGAGAGACAAAGGGAAGGCATTCTTAGGCTTTGGAAGAAACTTGTTTGAACTGTCATGACGAAATAAAGAAACTATTCCACATGCTACTCAAGCTGTCAAGTATGAATATGGGCTCACCAACCACCACTTCCTTGTTTTAATGTTTTTCTGGTTATACCATACTGCATTTCTGTTGTTTCTCAAACAATTATTGAGTGCTACCCGTTCTTGCAGGTATGCTCTTAAGGATTTTTCTTTTTTTTCTTCATTTTTCATACTTTTTTTTCCTGTTAAACCATCTCTTCTGTGGCATCACACTTTCTTTGTGGCTGTTTTTTTTTTTTTCATTGAACAACCGGTCTTTCATAAATATGTTTTAGGCATTAAGTGACCAGGTCTCACTGCTATTTGAAGAGTGATTTCATGAGAGCAGAAACTACAGCTCCTAGTTCTGGAGCACCTGCACTTTATGAAGGAAAGGGATGTTTTCCCCTCCAGCTGCTTCTAACAGCCTGCAAACACTAAAGGGCTTAGCTACTCCACAAGGAAGCTCTTCTTGTACCACCAGCAGTGTGCAAGTTTTATCCATGAGCGTACAGCTGGGTATGATGCTAGGAAACAGAGAACACCCATGGGCATCACCAACAGGAACAGCCTATGAGATTTTGCCAGAGAAATTCTGGGATAATATTACCTATGTAACGTGAATTGAATGCTTGCTCACTGCTGAGCAGATTCTCAGTGTGACCAGTGGCAGAAAAGGTGGGTCCTGGATAAGTGAAGTTCCTCATTTAGCTCTCTGTAACTGTTAGATTTGTTAAATTTTCCTTAGCAACACTCTCGTTCCTCTTGTACTGATCTGTTTCACATGTGTTAGGAAAGATTTTCTTGGGGCTGGGATTTATTTTTTTAATAGAAAGTATATGATTGAATGTGATCTATCTCTGTCTGTACTTCCAGTTGGATGCAAGGGAAACTTTCTGCCCTGAAAATGTGGTTATCATCAGTTAATCTAACAGGGAGGCTGAGACCATGAATCTCTAACATCTCTACTGATCTTTTATCTTCTCCGTGTCTGCACTCAAGGACTTTTCACTTGGTAATGACTAGATCTAGGCAGGGGCTGAATGTTTTTTTTTTTTTGTGAGGAATTGCAGTGATGCACAACACTTTTTATGAAGTTCATTAGATTTTTTCTTTAAACCCTTTTTCTGTGTGGTGGTGGGGGGACATCTGAAAGCTAACAACAGAAAACAAAAGTGAATTTCTTCTGGTTTTAATGCTTATCTTAACAACAACAACAAAAAGAATCTTTGAATTTTAAAAACTTGGAAATGTTTAGAAGTCTTTTTGCAATGGCAAATGAAAGAGTTGTGCTCTGAAGAGGTAAAAAAAAAAAAAAAAAAAAAGTGCATATGCTAGAAAAATCAAGCAGATGCTTCTTCTAAAGACAGCATTTACATTCCAACATTCTTTCAAAACAAATCTGCCTTTCTCTTTAAAAACAATTTCCATGGAAAAGGCTCTTGCAAAGTAAGTGGCTGGTGTCAGGGAGCTCACTTTTTCCACCTGTGTTTTGTTTGCTTAGCTCCTCTACGGTGCAAAATCCTCCAGAAATACCATGCACGTGGACTGCAACATAACATATGTGGATGTACTTTTCTGAGTTACTGCCATGAAACCACAGATAGGAATGTGATGGTCTGAAAGCCACTAGCAGAGGCAGCCCTGGGCTGTGTTGCTGAAGAATGAGCAGTGACAGCCACTATGTCACAGTCCCACTGGAGAAACAGTGTTTTGGTTTACTAGAGGCCAGAGGGGTATTGGTATATAGTGAATGTTACTACCAAAACCACCACTCCTTTTGAGGAAAGGTAGGTTTTGGAGTCTAATTGACATCATTTGTCCAGCGGAGGGCCACAAAGATGGTGAAGGGCCTGGAGCATCTCTCCTATGAGGAAAGGCTGAGTGATCTGGGTCTGTTCAGCCTTGAGAAAAGAAGACTGAGAGGGGACCTGATCCAGGTCTATAAATATCTAAGGTGTGGGGGGCAGAATGGCGAGGCCGGACTCTTTTCAATGGTGAGTGGAGACAGGACAAGGGGAAATGGCTGGAAACTGCAGCATAGGAAGTTCCGCACAAACATGCGCAAGAACTTCTTTACAGTGAGGTGACGGAGCACTGGAACAGGCTGCCCAGGGAGGTGGTGGAGTCTCCTTCTCTGGAGATGTTCAAGACCTGCCTGGATGCCTACCTGTGCGACCTGCTGTAGGGAACCTGCTTTGGCAGGGGGTTGGACTCGATGATCTCTGGAGGTCCCTTCCAACCCCTACAATTCTGTGATTCTGTGATCATCTACTGAGTTAAAGTGAAAATAACTGTTGCCTCCTCTGTGTCTCTGCCATTTCAAATCGGACTATTAGCAATAGCGGAATCTGCTGAAATTCTACTTTCCCATATTGTGATTTCCATTTGAACTTCTCGTATCAGTGCAATGACCCAAATCTCTGTTAATTTAAGTTGCAGTGATCTGAAAACAGTGTGTGTAATTGTGTAACAGGATAAATATCCAAGCAAAAGATCTGTTGGTAGCGGATGGAAACTCCTCTCAAGCTGCTGACCTTTGGCTGTGTAACTGTAAATCATCGTTAGCATGCTTTTAGAGTCTTCTATGTGCAAGGGTTGGTAACTACTCCAGCATACTTATGTGTAATGTTGCACTGCTCTGCTGCCCTGCGCTATGTGAATTTTTAGCCCTGTCAATACCGATACAAATCTGTTGCTACTGCATGATCTTCAGAAAGTTGCACCAGGCCCACAGACCATCTACTCTCATTCTGTGCAATAGCTTAATTTAATATGAGCGAGGCATAGATCATGGCACAGTCCCCAGTTTGCTGGAAGAAGTTGAATCCGAGGAGGAAGAGTGAGCTAAAAAGGGAGCTTACAAATATTACCCAGAAATCAAAGTTGGGAATAAATCAAAGCATCAGAAAATCTGGGTGGCTTATGTAAGAGAAATTCCTGGAGGCCTGAGCACTGCTGCTTTTTGCAACAATTCAAATTACTTTTGCTGGCATGTTTGCTGCTTTATGCCACTTGCACTCATTTAGCAGAGCCTATGTGCATAACACAAGGAAAACTGTAGTAGGCAAGACCATCATAATGGGTCTGCTTGCTTTCTTTACTTCCAGCAAAGGAATAATGCAAGCCATCCATTTCTCCTGATGATCCGAAAGCCCAGAGAACATTTTTACGTTGTTTGTATGCACTAAATTACAAAAATTGCATTAGGTGGATGTTTATGAAGTTGTATTATTAAGATTCCTTACTGTCATTTTTTTTTTCCACTCAAAATCTCTGTAACTGTCTTTCCTTTTTAAATATAGGAAGAGTTGTTTAGGCTGTGGATTAGAATCATCCTCACAGCCTAGGGAATTCTTTGAATATGCTTTCTGGCTTGCATTTCAGAGCTCTGCTTTTTTGGGGGGGTAGTGGGTAGGGGGAGAGATTTGATGTGAATACAACTGCCCCAGGCTTCTGTGTGTCAGTGAATGAGTTCAGTGAGGTTGTTTTCTGACATTTAATTTCACCTAGTAATATTTTTATCAAGACCTTCTTTCTCTCTCCACGACTGACAGGTTTTATCTTACCTATGTAAACTAAAACACTGCAGTGAGTGTTTTTCCTCTTTTCCTCTTCCTGTAGAGAGGAATGATCTCTTAAATTATTCTGAGAACCAGAATTACCTTTCTTTTCTAGAAGACTATGTGAAAATGCACAAATACTTTTTTTTTTTTTTTTTTGTCTTAAGAGAATATTTTGCACAGAGTACTTAAACTGCCATCTAATCAGTTTTATATATTTTCCTGGTAGATTAATGGATTTATAAAGTTCTTAAGGGGATCTAGATATACTAGTACTCATAAAGCTAGGAGAGTTGCAGCAGTATTTCTTGAAAACCTCAGTTTAATAATTTAGACTGTAAATATTGTTCTGAAGAGTTTTCTTCTGTGTATGTGCATGGGAGGAGAGAGAGAGAAAACACTTTCTTGCCAAATCTCTGTGCAGTGCTGCTTGCTGTGTGCAAGGTGCATGGGCTGCAACCCCCCTGCCACATGCAGGGCCACCAACCTCCCCATTTAATACTAGACCAGGCTGCCCAGGGCCCCATCCAATCTGGCCTTGAACACCTCCAGGGACGGGGCATCCACAGCCTCTCTGGGCAGCCTGTTCCAGCACCTCACCACTCTCATAGTAAAGAACTTCCCCCTGACATCCAACCTAAATTTCCCCTCCCTCAACTTCAAACCATTTCCCCTTGTCGTGCAGTTATCTACCCTTTCAAAGAGTTGATTCCCCTCCTGTTTGTAGGCTGCCTTTTTAGGTATTGAAAGGCTGCAATGAGGTCACCCCACAGCCTTCTTTTCTCCAGGCTGAACAAACCCAGCTCCCTCAGTATGTCTTTGTAGGGGAGGTGCTCCAGTCCCCTGATCATCTTTGTGTTTCTCCTCTGGACCCTCTCCAACAGCTCTCTGTCTTTCTTGTACTGAGCGCTCCAGACCTGGACACAGTACTCCAGATGAGGCCTGACAAGAGCAGAGTGGAGGGGGACAATCACCTCTCTGTCCCTGCTGGCCACCCCTCTCCTGATGGAGCCCAGAAATATCTCAATTTTTTAGACAGCATTGAGTGATAGAGAAGCTACTAGAAAGCCTGCGAGCCTATTGTGGTATCTCACAATTAAAACTTTGCACCTTTTTGTTTTTGTTCTGTATTTGCCTGCCTGTGATCTGCTGCTCCTTGTTACACTGAATACCTCTGTATCTATAATATTGTTCATGTGGATGATATTTATAGGTAAATATACGTTGCATAAACATGTAACAAACTGGGATTTGATTGAGGTACAGAACTTGTGACATATTTTCCTTTGTCAGTTCTTAGGGCTCTCCTCTAAGCACTGTTTTGCCTGTTAGCCTCTCTTAACTTTTCCCACAATTGTGGCCACTAGAATTAGTCTGGGTTCTATAATAACTCTTATTCCTTAAAATGCAGAGGCAAAAGAACACCTCTGATGCTTCCCTGAACTCCTCCATTGCTCAGTACAGGATCTCTTTATATATGTATTGTGTATACCTGAATTTATTATATCAGCATGGTGGATTATTTCTTAACAATCAGACTTGTAATGTCATGATAATGAGTGGTTAGAACTTGAGGTACTGGAATGGGATTCCCAGGGAGATGGTGAAGTCACCATCCCTGGAGGTGTTCAAAAAATGTGTACATGTGGCACCAAGGGACATGGTTAGTGGGGATGGGTTGATGATTGAACTAAGTGATCTTTAATATGATTTTGAAAATTGACATAGCTTGATTTGTAGAACTCCTGGAGAAACTCTTTGATACGTGGGAGTAATTTACAGGATTAGATTTTTTAAAAAATGTTTTTTTTATTTTGTTTTGATTTAATTACTCATTTTCCTCTTCAGTTATAGGTCAAATAAAAGGCATCTTAGAAGTCTCTGATTTAACTAAACCATCTGGCTTTTTTGCAAATTGAAACTTAGCAAGGAACTTTTGAACAATGACTTCCAATAAAAAGATGGAAAAACACTCTAAAACCAACTTAGAAAACAGCTGTAATCAAATAAAGCTGTCTTATTAGAAGACATAAACAGAATATTGAGATAATGCCACAGAGTGATAATGAATCTCCAGAAGTACTGTACTGCCTGTGCTTGAAATCTGCTCATATTTTCTTAATGAGACTTAAGCACAGTCTTATGAAAGGAATCTCTTCATTAGGTCAGTGGAAGCGCCCAACTTGTTTAATGATTGGTGAGGCTCAAGAGAGGGGGACTCCTTGCCCCAGGCAAGAGTCTCCATTGCGAGAGCTGGGAAAGTGCCAGAGGAAAGGAATGGAGCAAGGGGCTGAACTTTGTTGTGGGAGCTGCGCAATGGACAAGCATGAGAAGAACTTAGGAAATACCCTCATGTCACGGCTGGCTTCCCACCGAGAAGCGCGTGACGTGAACAGCTAGGCTTGCAGGAGAAGGTGAGCACTGAGAAGCCCTCAGGGTGCTCTGTGGCCTGTAGCTCCTGGGATCAGCAGATGGGAACTGCTGTTATTGCCACACAGCCCTGGTGGTAAGTGAACATATCTAGAGATGAAATCATCCAGAAAATGGGCAGAGAGGGAAACTCGCTGACTTGACTCTGGTGAGTAACTTTCCATCCTTAGGGGGAGGCAGGGATGCTTTGTGAAATGTCTTCTCCAGGGCATGGTGGTTTCTTCTGAGCTCTCTCCCTGCTTTCGTGGAGTGGTCATTAGCACTGTCCTGCCTGCAGGAGCAGAGAAGCCTATTCAAAACTGCTTTACCCATCTGGCATTGCATTTCAGCAGCCCCACAGCTAGAGGCCATATTGGGAGCTAGACTAATAGAATGGTCTGATAATTGAGAATTCTTTGGGCTTCATTGTTTGTGCCTTTCAAGGTTGGGAAAGTTTCTTAGCTTATGAGAGCCACAATTCTTCCTAATTTCTCCTACACAAGGAATCCTAATTGCAAACTTTCCCCTTTGTTGCTGGCATTCACTTTACTAGTATTGCTCTGTTTCTGTAAGCTGATCAGATGTGTGGCTACATACAGTAAACAAAATCAGTTGGTCAGAAAGTGCCATCCATGTGGAACACCACAGAGCAGGCCACCAACATGGCTTCCTGTTGCCACCCCAGGTGGTGAGGTAGAGACAGCATCCCACGTGGCTCTTGTCTCTATGGCATTTCCTGCACTTTCCCATATGGATCAGGCAATCAGGAAAAGAACTTACAGCCTTGTTTTCCATGGTGGATTTATGTTTTCTTGCTAGTAATAGCACACTGGTAAAATAGAACCTTTGCAGCCTAAGGTAAATTTGCTTTTGTAGTAAAAATAGTTTTACAGAGACATTTGAAATCAGGAAAATGATTCTAATAATCCCTTTTCTCCTCTTGCTCCAGATAATATTTGAACATATTGTTCCACCCATATCTGACAGAGATATGGGATACTAAGCTCCTCCTGACTTTGTCAGGATAGGTGCTGCGAGGAAGCACACCAGGTTTGACAGAATCTGCAGCATGTGGCCAACCCTTGTTAGTCACCACCGTCCACACTGATGCTTACATTCAGGATACAAACCTCATAGCATCAGGTTTCCATGCAGCTCATGAACTGTTGCCTCTCATTTTACTCATTCCCCATCATTGTGATTCTTACAACAGAACAGTTTGCTGTTTGTACCGTTGCTTATATCATTAGCAGAACCTGAAAATAAGCCTGCTTTGATTCTTTTTCTGTTAAGGCAAGCTTGTTCTTGATAAAGTTTCCTGGAATTGTGTAACTCGGTTTGCCTGTAAATGCTTTGGCTCTTGTTGATGTTAACGCTCTAGGACTCAAATCTTGAAATGCTTTTGGTGACATGGAGGCTTGAGTCCCAGCCCACACTGATGGCAGCAGCTTTTGCTTCCTGCTCTATCAAGAACCCTTTTGGTGGAAGAAGTCGAGGGGGTTTCACTGGTTTCACTGGTCAAAAGGTAATCTACCATCTGCAAGAGCTCAGAAGAAATGTTGTTCTGCAGTGTTACAAACCTGTTATACTCTCTTTACATCCCATTTGCTTCCTCAAAAAAGACAAAAAGATGTCCAGATTGCGTGAGCTACAGTTCCAAACACCCTTATGAAGACAAACTGATTTGGTTTGTTTTTCAGGAAGGCGTGTAGGTCTTTAAGATTAGATTGAAGCTCTGATTTGCAAAATGTCTCAACAGACTTAGTGCAGTTAGAGGCCCTGTGAGCAAACACGAGCCACCCATTGTGCTCTGGATTAAGATGACAGCAGGTTGCATGGACACATTTTGTAAGGCTGTGGCTTGGTGTGAATTATCTATATCGCAGGAAGACCTAATCTTTCCAACTGTGGCACTGAGGAGAAAAGGAGGGGCAGAAGGGGGCCATTAAAAAATAGGTAGGAATCCCACTAGCAGTGTTTTCTTGCTGTCTGGTATAACTTATCTGAAAGAAAGTGACATTTCTTTTTGTTTTGATGTAAGAGATTCACTTAAACCCTTGGGTATATTGCTCCCAATTTACTAAAACTCCTGCATACGCCTGAAGTAGTCTTTCAAGGATAACTCTTTCAAAGTGGGAAAGATAGCTTAGTTGCCATCAAAGCAGTAAAATCTAGCTTTTCAATTTTCTTGTTAAGGTTTTATTAAGCCATTAAGTGGGCTAGTGCCAGCAGGGCATCCTAGCAAACTCAAAGAACAAAGGCAGTTATTTTGTAACAGCACATTCCAGGACATTTAAATTATTGACTAAGTACATAAATAATTGATAGCTCACAAACGTATCAGTGTAAGAGCCCTGGAAAGCATTGCATACATTTGCTGGGGAGATGGTGGGGTCAGGACTTCTGTAGAGAATAACGAATTGTTTCCCTCTTGCCTTGAATGCCATTATCCTGCTCAGCTGCATGAACAACACATTTAAAAAAACCATTGATACATGCACCAGGTACAAGGAACATTGTGCCAAGGTGCCTTGTAGTGATAAACATGTGAATCCCTCTTCATTTCTGCCCTGGCTCTGAGATCAAGAAGCCTTGGAATTGGGGAAACCCTTTAAATTTCTCCATGTATGAGCTGGCAAAAAGAAAATACCTGCATGTATTAAGGAAAATTGACTCCTATGTGCTACCATGCCTTCTACTGAGCCTGCACCTCCATGCTAAGGGAAGTGTTGTGATGGCACAGAGACATTGGCTCTAGAGCTTGAGATTGTGCCCCATTAGCAGCCTGTGTGGATCCTGGAAGGAAGGTGTTTGGAGCTGTGGATTGCAAACAACAGCGTGGTTTGCAGGCTGTCACAGCACCAGCAAAAATCCAATAATTCACAACTTAGAAACATGCAGATATTTATGAAGTTGTAGCCATGACTCTGCTTTGCCCACTTTTTTATTCAGCTGAAACCATCAAGCTTTGAGGCTGATGCTTTGCCTCACCTGACTCTTGCTACAGACTGGCTGACCGCTTTTCTATGTGCTAGGAAATGGGGCATGGAAACATGAGAGGTGATGGGTGACCTAGAAGTAGAGATGCTAGAGCATGGTGAAAGGTGACCTGGGCTCACTGGGCAGAGGGTGACAAGAGCAAGGGAAGGCCATCGGGAAGCCTGATGAAGGACAACAATGAGGCTAGAAACCCTTAATCAGGTGGAAGTGTGTTTTTCCTCACCACATGAAAAAAGAAACAATTTAAATGTTAGGAATGATGGTGGGAAAGTGAAGTGCAAAGTGCTCCCCTGTTTTGTGCATTTTTTTTTTCTCATTCTGAAGTGTGGTGCTGGACTTTATTGAATTTCTTCATAACAATTTCATACCTTCCCTTCAAGCTACTATAGATCACTTTTAATTTTAACCCTAAGCATGTGCAGCTTACAATCCAGTGCCATTCACTCTGTGTACTTACCCCCATCATATAGTGTTTAATGGGAATATCAATCAAAAGATAGCAGACAGCACCAGGTCTGCTCTTGACAGTCTCTTTTTTCCCATCTGACAGCGGTTTATCAATAAACCACTGTGCTAAAAGTAGTTTTTCAATTCCTAGTGCTCATACCTATGACTGGTTACAGATAGACTGTGTTTCTAAAGCTTGTTTATGAGAATGTAATGTGAGATGATTGCAAGCTATGTATATAGCTTCCTCTTAGCCCATGAGGCTAGTTAATGTGCTAAAAACAGGACATTACATTCGTCTGCCATAAGTTACTGAGAAAGCCAAACCACTTTTTTCTGTTCATTTAATCTTTTTTTCTTCTAGAGACATAAGAATTGGTTGTTCTTCAAGTAGTCTTTTCTATAATTCCTATCTCCTCCTCCATAGTGAATGTCTTCTTTAGACCTCTCTCATCTTCCATGTCATATTAAAAATAATTGTTAGCAGCTTGAAGGTTTTGCTGGCATGATGTTACTACATTGAAACACACTCATGCACACCTGCCTGACATAGGGGACATCTCGTATCATGTCTCAGTCAGACTCTTGTGAGAATCTCAACAATGGTCAAATATTTCCCAGCTCTGGGAATGTCAGCAATTGCTCAGAGCAAGTAATCCAGTCACAGATGAGAAATAACCTCAGGCAGGTAGATGGGGAGAGAAGAATTAGGCTTCTTAATGACAGTAGTGTTTTTGGTAAGCTGATGATAACATGGGATATAGGAAAGCAATCTAAAATCTGCTGTTGTGAGAAGGTAAGCCTGGTACTTCTTGCTGACAGCTGTTTGCAGTCCCAAAATGAGAAGTATGATTTTAACCTTACTTTCCAGAGGTTTTTAATTTTGGAGGCTGCTGTTCTTCAGTTTGTTACTTTCTCAGTTCTGGTTGGAGATAATATCCAGAAATATATCTAAGTCAGGGAAAGTGAAGGCACCAATTCAGCTGGGGCAGACATTGCTGTAAGTGTACTAAGGGAAAGTTAATAATTGACTTAACACATTTAAAGAGACCAGGTAATAAGCAAACTTGAAGCTAGCTACTTCTCTTACACCTTTGAAGATCTTTTCTTAACGTGAAGTGCCCTAATACATATATAATACATATTTTCAGAAAAAAAGATGATAAATGACATCAAATTTGTTTCTGAAATTTAGCTCAGAGTCTAAATTCGTCAGCCTAAGCTTTATTCGCGCCACTGGAGGGAAACAGGCCCCTCTAGAAGGTAATTCACAAGACCTACTTCAGTTACATCTCTTCATAGGTCATTTCCTTAAGGACCTTGTTGTTCCCATTTCAGTATAAGCAAAGCATGGGAGGACTTGGTTAGCTTCCAGATGTCCATTTTAGATAAGACATGTGGTCAGCATATCTGAACTTGTTTCAGGACATACTTGAGGTTTCAGGCTACTTCAGTATTAGCTTTTAAAAAGATGTGGTACCAGCACTTACAGAAAAGCCATAGAATGTTGAGTTAGGGGCCATTCAGCCTTTGAGGATTTGGGAATATTCAAATTCCATTCTTCTGAAAGGTGAATCAATTTTAATGTTACAAAGCTTCAAGCAAATGCAAAAGCATTCAAAGACCAGTCATTTGTGCTTTACATTTAGTACAGAAGTAGCTGAACATTTGCTTTCCTAATCTTTTATGCCTACTTTATTGTCACATGTTGTTTGACACTCAGGAAATAGCACATGCTTTTAATCAACAATTCACATTAAAATTTGATGGTCCATGGTTTAATGGCAAAATTGAGTAATTAAAGCTATGATGTAATAGCTAGAGTCAAGTTCTGGTTCTCCCATAAAGAAAGGAACTTCCAGGACATACCCACCCACGTCCAGAAACATAGAGGTAGAGGAACCACTTCTTTTACTTTCTTGGGATGTGTACAGAGCTCACTAGGAGCTACACCTTCAAACAATCAGGAGTCATGTAGTGTAGTGCTCTTCTCAGGGTGTAGCCCATGGTGAGGGAGACTGCTGCCTAGCTTGCCAGCCACAATAACTCTTAGGCTGTTAGTCTTATAATTGGAGAAAACAACATGGAAAATACAATTAGCACTAAATATTGAAGCTGCTTCTGGTGCAAGCTGAGGAGGAAAGCTCTGCTCTGACCAGCTCTGCAGCAGACTGATAGATATCTTGTGTCTCTGAGAAGTTAATAGGAGGATTTTGATTACAACTGAGAAGAAAACCCATACTGAAACAGCATAGTATGAGATAGATTTCCTATTGTGTCCCAGAGTCCTCTTCTTCCTATCTCACCTCACAGGTCACCTAATACATCATGGGTAAGGGTAGCTCAAACTTCAGCTTTGCTGCCATGTCTGATACAAAGCATGTTACAAAACTCATGCCTAGGTTGTCTATTTTATACCATCTTCTTTTATTCTGGCAACTTACAAAATAAAATAAAAAATGGTTCTGGTACCTGAGAAGAAGATCGCCCTTCTGGAAATGTTTGCAGTCCATATACTCATGCCATACAGTACACTAGAGTTTGTCTATTGGCATGTAGTAGTTAGAAAAGAGAATCCCCTGGGAAGGAAAAGGATCACACCATTTTCTATTTGTCCACTCTGCCTTTTATAATTCTGTCATCTCATCAATTTGGAAGTGAAAGGTTGAGCAAATGTACTTGTAGCAAAGTCATTTGAAGGAGTCAGGATGAAAAATGATGTATGTATTGCTCCCTGAGGGCAGCAAGTCACAGAGCCATGATTCAAGGCTGGATCTTAGGAAGAGCAAGTAGAAGCAACGCTACATCAGAGATGAACTGAAGGATGCCAGGCGTACATCTGGAGCTGTTTTTCCACCAGCATATAGAACAGACTGCTTAGAGCTTTTCCTTGGTGAAATGGAATCATATTACTTTGTAGGAAAGCTCGCTCTAGTTTCAATCTCTGTAGAATTCAATACGCATTTCAATTGCTTGAGAAGAATGGCTTTTAAAGGCAGTGTAGATAAGACATGCATTTGGTTTGTAGCACAGTCGTTGTGGCATCCTGCAGATTCTTTCCCTCTTCCATTGGAGATTTCTCCAGGACAATTCCTGAAGGAGTTCACTCTTTTCTCTTAGTTCACAAAATGGTTTGGATTTGTGTATGAATGACAGGGAACAAGAGTTAAGGAAAAAAACCCTAAAAACCTCAGTAAAGGGCACTGGTGTTCATAAAGTGTTTGCTTCCAGTTATACCTTCCTACCGTAGACTGAACTAAGTTTCTGGATTTTTTTCAAAGATAGAACATAATTGTGCTCACAGTATTATGGCAGCCAAAAGGAAACCTGCAATCCATATCCCTTTTGTTCTTCCGTGTAGAATGGTTATGAACAGAGAGGCAGACATTTCCCTCTGCAGCCAAACCTCATCCTATTATACCTGCATTGTGAATTAGGAAAACTTCCTTGAAGTCTTCTATAAGATGCTGTTCTTGGACCAGGGATACATTAAGGGAATTTGTCCCTTACATGGTACTTCTCACCTGTCTTATAAAAACTATATTCTTCTGTGTTACAGCAGAACTTTACCAAGCAGTAATAGCAATGTGGGTCCCTTAGTTCCCATTTTTTTCTTTGTAAACTGTAGCTTTGCTCTCTGCTTTTTTTGCTATTTCAGCTGGTTAATGCATAGGGAAGTAAGGATCACACCTCTGATCTTTATGGCCTTTCTCTGCAAGACTCAGCCCAGCTCAGGGCTCATCATATCCCTCAGAGAAGAAAGTTTAACATGCACTGGCAATACTCCACAGTCTGTCTTCAATGTCTGTATTTCACGTCACAGGGACAGAAGCGAGACCAGGTGGTGTGATAAAGTAATTATGCACCGAAACTTAAAGTGCATTTCACCTCATCACTCTAGCAGCAGAGATGAAAATAAGCTGTGATAATCCCAGCACTCACCTGAATAAAAAGATTGTCCTGGTTGTAATAGCATTCATTTGTTCCTTCTTATTGCTCCTTGTGCAGAAAGTTCACCCAAGAAAGAAAAAACTGATTTAGAATATAAAAACAAAGGCATTCACCTAGCAACTAAGTGGATGTGTTCCAGTACTTGCTGAACCCCCTGGGGAGCGTTTCTTATTGATTTGTCATGGAATCTATCAAAAGACCTGTTTCAGCTGTAGATGTGCTGCCTGTGAGACCAGAATTGGTGAACCGTATTGTGCTCTGTTCCTGGAAACTTTTCTGCCTCTGAGATCAAAAGGAAAATTAAAGTGTTTTATTCTTTTCCTCTCCCTTTCATATACTGGAGTCTCTTAGCTCAAACAATTTAGATGCTTCTCAAGTGAAGTTGGCAAAGGCTCCAGAGTGGGGCAAGTTTACTTGTGTGTGCAGGTTTGATACCAGGCGGTGTTCCAAAAAATAACCACTATAACTATGGACTGAGATAAGGTCTACATAGTCTGGCTTAAGTTAATCATAAACTGTGTTCTGCTGGGTTGATTTCTGCCTTTCACAAATTCATCCTTAAAAAAGCCGAATAGAAAATGCTGTTGTAGCTCAAACCAAAGTTTCAACAGGAGAGGATAAAAGGTTCCTGAGCAGAAAGAATGGCTGCACTGCTGACCACCTCTGTGTGTGCAGGACTGTGGCCAGGCTTTGCCTAATGATCTCAAGAGGCTCTCTCGTAATAGCTTGATAGCATCAGTTTTTGCTCTGAGGCCATTTAGACAGTAAGTAAGCAGATTCCAGGAAAGCCAGCCTCTCCCCTTTCCTCTCCCCATGATAGTAGTTGGACAGCTATTCAACCAAGAATGGGAAAGAGCACAGAGAGAACTGCTGGAAGGATACTGAATGATCTAATCGAGAGTGAGTGAGCAGTAAAGCTAATGAAACAAAAATGATGGGAACAGACATGTCTGAAAATACTTGAAATTTATGGTGTTATCACATTTTTTATACTCTCAAGCATCACAATTTACATTCAAGCAGTCTGGTAGGTTTAAATTTTAGATGAATGTGGCTTAGAATCATGAATAAGGCCATTAAGTGTTGTCTTAATAACCTTTGATTGCGTAGAACAACTTGTATAATTGCAGAGAAAAGAACTTTAAGCATTTGCATTTGAGTAATTGATGGGCAATTTACAATGTTTGTTTTCTATTTTCCAGGGAGAAATGAAAAGGCTTTAATTCTATTGTTGACATTTGTGTTTCTGTAATGGGATTTTCAGAATCCAGTCCTATTGATTTGAAGAGGTGTGCAGAACTTATAGAGCCAGTTTTAACTTTGGAAGAGGGAGTTCACAGAAATTCATAGGATGAGAAGTGTGGGTCTAGTTTAGGCTAATTTGTCTGTGCACACTTTCTGCTTCTCTGTAGGGTTGCTACCCCCACTGACCTTACTAGAATTGCATGTTGCACTTTAGTCTAAGGCTACAACAGCACCTTTAAACCTGGTATACAAGATATTCTCAGGGATTAGAAATCATAAATAGGCGTCAGAGAGAGTTCTTTAGAAAAAAGTGCTGCAGTATCTGTCCTTTACGAGGAAAAATACTCACACGTGAGTGATTACAGAATCAGAGCAAGAACTTACACAAAATAGGGAGTCCAGATTGATTGGCATTATTTTGGTATTGCAAAGTGGGACTCAAATGTTGCAACAAGGATTAAAAGACTGCAGTCAGAAATTCTATTGACCTGAATTATGCAGAAGTTTGACTTAATCTTCATGTTGGTCTCTGACATCTGTAAAAATATCTTGATGGATTTCACTTTCCACCCCATGTTCCTTTAGGTCAAAGCTAAGTTGTATTCTACTGGAGCTATCCAGTCTTTGTTTTTGGATAAATATTTTGAGTGTTCTTAGTCCGGCAGTTTCCACTAGCACTAAGTGGTTTGTAATGTTTTAATTGACTTAGGCCAACAAATGAGTAAAGCAGAAAAGGAACTAGATGCATGTGGCAGCACAAGACAAAGGTACTAGTGCTCACATTCCCTTAATGCAGATGGATTTCTTAGAAAAAAATACTTGAGTTGAACAGGACCTTGCAGAAGAGTCCAATGTGGAACTGGCAGGTGAAGAACGTCTAATGAAAAGTATCTGTGCTGGTAGAAATTATATTTGGTAAGGCACAAAGCAAAACCTTCATGTTTCTCTGAAATGTCCAAGAGTCAGAGGCTCAGAGGCTTGGGAGCGTGCTTTTCTCAACAACTCATCGTGTTTTCTAACAGGACTCAGAAATGATTTTATTGATGCCTGATCTCTTGATTATAACCTTGGGAATGGGTCTAATGGGAATGGGTTTGGGAAGTATGGAAGGTTATTACTTGACACTGATTCGTGAAGGTGTTGCAGAGGTGACCTGGGAATCTACAGATAAATACCTCTGTTGTGTCTGTACCAAACAAATCTCTGGGAACTTCACTAAGGAAAAGTTAGTGTATGCTTGAGTTAATATAATAGAGAGAGGAACAGCAAACACTGCAAAGGCTTATTCACTACAAATTTATCACTCTTTTTTTTTTCTTTTCCTGAAGACTTCAGAAGGGGCATTGACAGGAGATCCAACTGACAAAACCTGCTGTGGCTATCAGAGGGCATGCAAAAAGAGTCCTAGAGAAACCAGGCTGCTGCAGATATTCATCCTCTAGTTCCCTCTGGAGTTTAGATCTGATGAAAAACAAACATGGGGCATCCAGATCATGTGATTTCTAATTATAACATGCGGGGACTGCAGTCACCACAGCAAGCATTATGCTGTTCAAAAGACAATTTCTCCATTATAGTCACGACATTCTATTTAGCAGGTAAAGCACGGTATGTCTATAGCACTGAAGATTTAATATATTCACATTTGTAAGTTAAATATCCATCAGCTTTCACAGACTGAGCCTGAGAAATCTCAGCACAACAAAAAAAACTGGTTGTTTTTGTTTTTTTTTTTCCTGATAAGAGTATATAGCATGTAAATCCAGGTGATAAATAGCTTCTGAAAAAAGTGTACAAGAAGGTAAGATATGAAGTCAAATAAGAAAACAGATTTAAGATAGCTTTTGTTTTACCACTCACAAATCTTTGATGAATTGCTTTTTTATATCTTCAGGTGTGGAAAAACAAAATATTCTGCAGTCTTTTAAAAAGATAACCTCAGATTTATGTTCTACACTGAAACAATTTTGACCTACAGCAATCAATACTTGGTTAGACTTATCATTTATGTGCCAGCATGTGATGTGTCTGAGTGCTTCTGTTTGAGCAGCCTGCTACAGTCAAAGTAATTTTTTGAAGGATCAGTCCTAAATATGAATATGATGTTGCCTGAATACAACAGCATGAAGCTCAGCCTGCAGTCATTTTAGCTTGTTCTTGCCAGTGATTCACTATGCACACAAACTGTGTCAGTATGAACTCTCTACACCCAATTCTTCACATGGTTTAGTACCTAAAGCAGCTCATTTAACACTACCTTGGGCATAATTATTTCTTGGATGGTTTTAACATGGGTGTAAACTCAACTGAAAAAAAAAAAAAACGAAAACTGGAAATTGAAGACACAATCTGGGGGAAATCATGATCTTTCTCTGCTGGCATCTCCAAATACTGCTTAAGTCTTATCTGTCAATGTCTGCACAACTTCCAGCAATCCAGGAAGGTGGCGGAAAACAACAGAGAATGTGGTTTTGAAGCTTAATGCAGAGCTGTTGTCTCTGCAAATACTACTCTTAGAAGTAGAATAGAATTTGTGGTGGAACATCATCTTGTGTTGCAGATCCCATTTGTGACATAATTTTGTCTATTTTCCTGTTCCTCCCTACTGTTTTATATGTGATTGATTATTCCTGAAACTCCCTCCTGAGGTGCTTCCTAAGAGCCTAGGTAGATTTCTTGTTGTTTCATAAAGGCATACAAGGGGAGGCTTTTTGGTTAGTCGGTAGATTGGGATTGCTTTTTTTGTTTCATTTTTATTTAAAAAAAGAAGCTGTGGCACAGAGGTTGAAAAACTTGCACGCAGTGGAAAATAGGAATGGATCCAAGTTTGCTAATTTCCCTCTATCTTGCATCTTATCTGCTGACTTGCATTCTCTCTTATTTAATAAACAGCATAGCTAATACCAAAGAGTGCTGTGCTCATCACAGCCATCAGCCACTCCATTCAAAGTTCTTACCTACCTGCCACCTTCTAGAGGTCAGTTCTTGTCTTTGCCACACAAATGTTGACATGCTCCCTTTGGTATTTATTTATTTGATATTTATTTGAATATTTTTATATATTGAATATTTACATATTCATGGCTTTGACAATTTATTCCAGTCACTTTCTGGATACCTGTTCAGGTAGCATGAAGGAATCTTCATTGTCAGTGCTGGTCCAGCAAAGACATCAGGTGGGGATGGGGGAGGAGGTACTGCGAGACAGTGACTGTCTCTGTTCCCTAATTATATGGAAACAACTAAGGTATTTTATTCTCCACGTTGGAAAATTTTTATTAACCCATGTCTTTAGGCTAACAGTGAAAGTTCTTTCTGGGAGTGCAGTTAGTCAAGAGGATAACTTGGTCTGCAGCCTACATGACTGTGAAAATCTCTTCTGCCACCTCCTATCCCCTTATCCCCTTGTCAATATTAATAATAAATGTCACAAATAGAGCACAGAAATAATTTTGTATCATTTGACTCCCCCCGATCAAAGCAGTGCTATTCTATATGTCTCTCTGTGCTCTTTTATCAGTGCAAAAGGCTTTCATCAATAAAATATACTCAAGCTAACGCTAAAAGTCAATAATAGGCAATATGTTTAAAAAAATATTAGTAACATTAATGGAATCAAATTGCTTCAACCACTTACTGTCAATTCCTACATTCTAAATCACATCTCAAGAACACACTGTTGGTGCTGCTCATTTTTTAGTTCAGCATTAGCAGATGTCACGGGAATAAATGTCTTGACAGGCAATTGTCACAGCTTTTTTCCCCCTGCCTTTATATAGTAATTCAATATAGAATTGTCAGTTTTCCCACACACTCTGTGTTTAGAGTGCATCATGTATTAAATTGCCTCAAATAGTTGGTGCAAAATAGTTGGCATTGCTCTGATAACTGCTGAGGAAGTCAAACATAATATGAGCGCATGTTAAAATTATCTATAAGCAGTTCTGTTCTGTCTTCAAGAGTGAATGCTCAGCTGTATTTCACTTCCAGTGAATTTTTCTTTAAATCTTGCACTTAAATGGGAATGCAGTAGTATGTGAAAGAAAAAGGGACTAATGTATGTTAAAATTTCCACAAATTTAAATAATTCCATTTTTTTATACCTCAAGTAAAATACTGGAGTTTCAGTTTTTTATACTTCAAGTGAGACAATGGAGCACAGAGCTAATTAAATTGGAAGCAATAGAATTCTAGGGAATTTTAAAGTGGAATCCAAAGCTTAAAGGCTATATTTTCTTAAAAGTGAATGTGATTTTCAACTTTTAATGGCATTTGCTACTTTGCTTCTCAGCACTACTTTCTCTGTATCAACAATCAAAAAACTTTTGTAAGAAAGAAACTGCTTCTGCAATCAGATCTCTCCTTTCTGGTCACAAATTGCTCCTGGGTCCATGAATTGTACTAATAAAAATTGATAAGGCTGCCTTGAATTTGAAAATACCACTACTTACTAAATTGTTTTTGCATAAAAATGAGTCTTGTAACAGACCTGGTTGAATGGTTAAGTGATAAAGCTTATAGGAGAGCTGGGAAAATATTTTCACATGAAAGGAAGTTTGTAACATCTCAGCACGTGCCAAAGAGAAAGTGAATAAGGAACCTGAAGCATGGCAGATGTGATCCACAGCAACATGAAGGGGACAAGACATTGTGCTCGTGCAAACCTCCGTCACTAGATACACTGCAGGATAACTGATTAGAAAAACTACCCAATAATGACATCCTCCAGTGTGGCTGCCACAATATATCTGAAAAAAAAGGTGATGGATGGCTGTTCCTCTGATTACCATCCAGGAAGGATAAAAAATGCTATGCTGATGGATGTGATTCTCTCTGCAGAGGTGAAGCAGTCAAAAGTCTGGAGAAATATTGTCTAAACAACCCACTGAACAAACTGCAGATTTAAAGACAAGGGAAACATTTTAGAAAAGAATGGGTCTGGCAACTTAAAATAAAGCATATTCAATAGTTTTCCCCAGAATATCCAAACTGAGATGGAGTGCATTCACTGAAGACGTTACCAAGCCTATTTGAAAGTTGTTTGTATGAGGTTTTAGAATCTCTTCAGATGGCAGTGTTAACTTGGAAATTTCTTTGACATGCAATGAGACAAAACAATTCTGTTGAACTCCAGGAAAATCTGTAGTCAGGTCTTACCTTGAAAATTAAGCATTATAAATAAGCATTTGCAAACCTCTGCCTTGGAGAAAGAAATAACCTGCTACCTTGTGCCTTGATCTAAATAAAATGGTATATTACCATGAATAGATCTGATTATGGCAATTCCATTTCTATCATATATAGGATAAAATAGGCAAGTGGTTTGCTAACTGGTCTTGGGCACATGTGGAAAAATAACTTTACATAGTTAGTGTGACACCTTAGTGTACTTAGTCCTAAATCTGATGATACCTCATGGTCTGCATAATACAGAAGTTGATCCGGAGGATGCTCCACAGCAACTCTGCCTGAGGATTACCTCCTATACAGTGCTCAGGCTATGTTTGTAGGGTGAAATCAGGATTTTCCTTTGCAGCCCAGACCTTTGTCAGTCATTTATATTCATGTTTTTTTCCTCTGTTTGCTTCCACTTCACTGACCACGGAGAAAGTGTCTCAGCCTCTCCCCTCAGCCAACAGCTGTAGGAGTGCTTGATATCCTTAAGCATAATACAAACTCTAGGATGGAAATACACATTTCCTCTCCTTTTTAGTTCTGTTAATTTGCTTTACAAATTGTGCACCCTTATTTGTTTGCTTGTTTGAATTCCGTAGACAAGTAATTTCATTTGCTTTTATTTTCACCTTGTTTCCCTTGGTGTGATTTTAACCTGAACTCTTATAATCCTTATGGTAATCTTAGAAAAAGAAGGCTCTGGATGTTTTTCAGTTTGATAAGTTCTGCACTACATTGCACCAACTGTCTGATGTCAAAGAGGCTATGTCTCTATCCATCTATAAAGGATAGCTTGAGAAGTGTTTATAAAGGGCTTGGGAAGAAGAAGTATAAAGGGCTTGAGAAGAAGTATCTCTTAACATTCTCAGCAAGGAAATATTTCTTGCATATAGAAAACAAGAAGCACTCCTCATTTCCAAAGGCATTTTAAAATTCTCATATATAGATTGATTTCTCTTCTGAAGGGAACATCATGTGTGTTTTGAATATGGTACAAGAGTGCCTCAGTAAGTATTGGCTATCATTTAAAACTGCATAGACAGTTCCATTCTTTTAAACTGGAGAAAGAGATGAGAAGGCTGTGAAAGGCAGAAACGGGTGGCAGAAATGAGATCAAATATAGCCTTAAGCTAGCTAATTGGGCATAGCTGATAGTATAACTGAGGCAGCACGGCATTAAATTAAGAGCATTTGTTCCCAGTCTAAGGAGGGTTTGCAGCCTGTGCTGTGCTCTGTACTACTCCAGGTACTTCACATGTAGCACCTGAGCCAGCCAGTCTAGGTACATTTAGTAAAGCTGCAGTGTAGAGACCCATGCAGATTTAGCACTCAGTTAATGGGTAGTGCTTTGAAATATTCATACGGAGCTAATTCTGCTTCCTGGAAAATAAATGGATTGTAGTTCTCAGATCCAATGATGGGCAATCACTCACCGCCACCGCTGCCTTTCAATATCCAGCAAGATTATATATCTTGGAGCACTGTGTGTGACCATTTTAATGTTATATTTGACATATTTGGATTTTTAATTGATAGTTAAGTAGGGAAAAAAGCTACGGTAGTGCACTGAAGACTAATGAAAATACAGTTGGTTAATATAATTGTCATTGATTGAGAAACTAAATGTATTTGGCTAAATGAATTGAAATATCACTAGATGACATAAATATATTACTGTGCATCAGCCTCCTGATTGGTCCAGATGAATGTGCACCAAATTCGTACTTAGAAACAATTTGTTCTTATAGTTGCATGTTCCTTAATCAGACACGGTGGAAGAAGAGGTTAGTGCTCTCCCCATACATGAATTGAAACTCACCATTTAATCAACCATAGCTGAGAAAAGATGAGCATTAGAAAAATGTAGGTCCATTTCTTAGTACCAGCTGAGAATGCAGATGGCTCTTTTCAACTTAGTAATTAAGTAAAATATGTGAGAGGTATTCACCTCTCACCAGCAGGTCAATAAACTCTAGTAAGTTGTAGATGAGCATTTTTACGATTCCTGGAAGCTAGGAAGCATTTCCCAGGGGCAACTTTATGAAATGTAGCCAGTCCAGGTCGTGGTGATCTTCTGATTTCCTTCCTTGAGTTCTTGTAAGATGAGTGAAAAGAGAACCCAGATTGGATGTTTGCATGCTATAAATGGTCAGTGCTCTGCTAATTCTCAGCCTTGCTTAGTTGGCCTTTGGTACTTGATCAACTGATTTTGTCATTGGAGTGGATTCTCCTGTATCATAAATGAATTTAATTCTGAAATGGAGATAACAAAAAAATGTTCCTTGGAATTGATAAAAGAAATCTTATATTATTTGATGTCTTTGAAAGTCCTGTTCATGAAACTATAGATCATGATACGATAAAAGCAGTATGTATGGAAATTTACTGATTGCTGTCCTGATCTTGCAGGTCAGTAAGCAAATTTAAAATATCTATGTACAAAATGTAGATGTTTACACCTGAGCTTCTCACCTTCAGCTGTCTTTATAGCTGACAGAGATATAATTGAAGATGAATAAGATTCATGATGAATAAGACTCAAGCCTTCTAAGAGTATGTTTCTATATTTAACTCAGAGGAATTGTTCTTTCAAAGTATCCATTTCCCTCCATTAGATAAAAAGGAATCCCAGCGTGTCTAGACATCTGCAATGTAATTATCTACATCAGAACTAAAGAGAATCGTCGCCCTTTGTCAGTGATTTCACACCACCTAAATGTTAATGATACTAAAGCAACCTGTGGTACTGTCCATTTTGCACTGCAAAATCAAGAGAAGCAAAACCAGTTTATAAAATCCTGCAAGCCTCCTTTTCCCTCTAACACCAAGGCAATGTTAGCCATATGTAAAAGCAAGACTCCTCTAACCAGGGAGCTGTCTTGAGTTTTGTTTGCCTGGACATGACTGCTGCTTCCATACCACCTCCCTGAGAAACATATTTTTCAGAAACTCTCATATAGAACATGCATTTTGTGAGGGATCTCTGGCTATGTTAACGCTAGGATAGGATCTGAGATTTTAAAATATGAAGTACTACATGCTCAGCTTTACTGCTTATCAAGCAAAAATCACTGGCCTACAGCTGGAGGTGATGCTGAGACAGAATCACAGATTTATTCCTTAGTTCTAGTGCAGGTGAGAATCTGCTGCTCCCATAGTCTGGATCACAGTATCCTCATAACCCAAAAATGCCATCAGTCTATGATTCTGAGTGGACCTATGGCAATATACTTCTAGGAGTCAACAAATATCAAAATACTCTTCCAAAAACTGAAGCGATCATTGAGCTTTATTTAGTATCAGGATTGGAAATGAGAGCAGCATTCAGATTTGGCAGATGAATGCTGAAGAGTTAATTTTACGAGGTGGTCTTGCCAAACACTCAAGTTTAGACATGAGGAATGGTGCCTGAAGAGACAACAGTGTGGGGTAGGGTTCACTTGGGGTGTGGTTAAGGCTACTCTTTGGCCTTGTTTACTGTTCAAAAGATGCTGGATATTTCTGGATGGCCAAACTGGCTTTTGGAGGGAGGCTGGGGTAGGGCTCAGCAATTTCAGGGTTTAGAATTAAGTTTGTGGTCTATATTTGTCATCTCTTTAAGATGATGGACTGACAGGTTGAATAGCTTGTCTTCTAGCTGCAGCAGGGATAGCCTAGGTTATGGGCTGGTTTCATAACAAAGGACTATTTTGTGTCTTTCTGTGGCCTGTGGCTAAGGTGAGGGTTTATGGTTAGCAGGGCTAGACAGAAAAGTAGATGTCTATGTGGCAGTTTAGGGCTGATATCCAGAGGGGAAAAACTCATTCCTTCTTCTAGTTGTGATAGTGCCTTAGGGCTCTTAAGTATGTGCATCATGTTAGTGTAACAGACAGCAGGGCAAGGAGAGCAGTGTTTAAAGGTGCAATACAGAAGGCACAGAGACTAAGATATAAGCTTGTGCCAAGAGGCAAGAACATTCTGTGCTTCTCCACAGCCTGAAAAAAAGGTTCAAGGATAGAATCAACTTTAATGTTCTGAACAGCAGAGCCTGAAATACTGGTTTTACTATTTGGATACTTAAGGGTGTTATGGTTTGGGAATCAGGCAAGTATAAATCTTGCAGATGCATAATCCAGTCTAGAACTATACTGACTGGGGTTTGGAGGTTTGAGTACCAGCCTCTGATGAGCCTGACTCCATGCAGACTCCATCTAGTATGAAGAGCAGTGCAAGAAGTGGAGTTCATATTACTTCAGCCTCCTCCAGAAGACTGTACACACAGTCATAAATTAAGCACATGCTCACACATATGTACTTTATTTTCTGTTTTTGTTTAGGGGTTAATAACCTTCCTTGTTCTAGAGCTTATAGAGTTATTAACAGCAGAATCTGAAGAGATTTGTTCCTATGGCCTTCAAGTCTTGATCTCGTACAATGAAGACCATTTCTAGAAGGGAAGAATATCTAACAAGCTTTTTTTTCCAGCATGTCCTTTCTCTGTTAAGACTAATCCCTAATTCCACAGCTGGGTATAAAGTTATAGTATGTAGGACCACATATATGTAGTAGATAGGACTAGCCTAGGCCAAAGTCTTGGCAACGTGTCTTCTAAAACACTCTTATCTAGAATGAACAGCAGATCAATTGTTTCCCCATCCCTGTTGTCCAGCAGTTACATGCCACCCACAACCCCAACGCCAGTCATACCAAGAAACATCTCCCAGCAACAGATGTATTCATAAGGAGTTTGCTTCCTTTTGGCACCAGTTCTCACCCTAAACTGTTAGACTTGACAAGATCCAAATATAAACTGAATCATTCAGTCTCTACAGCCCAATGCTAACCGTAACCATAACCACAACCCTAGCCACAGACTTAAATAACAAACAACTCATCCAAACAAGAAGAAAGAGCATGCTTTCCCATTGGTAGCAGTCCAGTCCACAGGCATTTCAGGATCTATAAATCAAACTATCCAAGTGAATCTTAATTATGTAGGCCAGGGCTGCCTCTTCCCTTTAGCTCTCTCTTCAACTTAGATTAACAAAGAAACTATTCTGTCACATGGCTCTACATTTCATCCTGAGCATCGTGAAATCAGATTTTCAACACCTTTTCCACAGCCCTTTTTCCTTCTTCAGCTTTAATCTTAGGTGTAAAAAATATCCAAGAAACATAAAAATCAATCTAGCTACAAAGAGGGGCTTGCCAGGGTTAGACTTGAACCAGCTTTTTTTCTGCATGGATGTCTACCCCACCTCTGGGGCGTATACCCCACCTGGCATAACAGATTCACAACAAAGACATTACTGCTCTCAGTAACTGTAACCTTATGCACTACCCTAACTTTTCTTCACTAAGATTCCAGAAGTCTTAAACCAAATAAAAAACAAACAGAACTCAGTGGATATCCTATGAATTTGATCTTTCCAGTCCAAAGCCTCACATTTAAGCCCTTCCTGAAGCTAGTTTTACCTGAGACTGGGGTAATCCCTACCACAGCAAGAGTAATTTAATTTCAGCATTGAACATTAATTTAGGGGGTCTTGCATTTTACTTAGACCTTAGCTGCTACCTCTTTGCAACCCTATTGTCAGTGCTAGCCATGAAACTAAATATAGCTCAGAAATACCTGCACAAGAAAAAAAGACATCTATTTGTTCCTTCTCCTGACCACATTTACTTTCCATATCAGTGGACCGTAGAGATAGAAAATGAGCCTTGCCTCCCCTGCTGCAAATGTTCATGCCTTATCTCTATTCTGGCTCATTTTGTTCCTGCCGTACAAGTGACAGTAAGGTTGCTGCCCTACCTACCTTTGAGTTTGGTCTTTGGCCAAAGACACTGTGTGGGAGAGTGGTGTGTTTAACCATGGAAATATTGCATCTGCCCCGGGAAAACAGCCCTGATGAATGGCTCAAGACCTTCTTAACATTCTTTTATTTCAGGAAAAAGGCATGGGGAGTGAAGTCCTGTGAATCTTTGTGGCCATGGCTGCTTTTCTGCTGACCAGCTGGAGAACCAAGGCCCAGGAAGTTGTCCTAGAGACAGTATATGATCAGCAAGAGATGTAAAATTTCTGTAAAGGCCACAGACAAGATTTATTCCTAGTGTAACAATTGCATCTTTACTGCCTAAAATCTTGACACTTGTGTCTATGCCGCGGAATAGCTATTTCCCTGTGAAATGTCATGGTCACTGACTCTTATAGTGAGTGTTGAACTAGAAAGGGTAGGCAAATCCACTCTTAACAAAGGTGTGGGAAATGTCTCTTAAGCTATTCCCCAAACTCTCTACTTCTGGTTAGTGAGACTGAGAAATGAAAACATTTGCTTTCTTTGAGTTCTTGGGTAGTATTGGTGTTTTTCAAGTGATCTACTTCCAGCCAGTTCCTGGCCTGGTGTAGGCAGAGCAGCCTCCGTCGCTCACTAGTTGGGGCAGTAGGTAAGGGAAGAGTTGCCAACTATTGGAACCAGCAAGCATATTCCTGTTGTGGAGGAGGAGTAGCTCCTGTGATCTACCATCACATGCCAAAGTGCAAATAGAGTGACTCGCAGTCACCTCTCCACTAAGGTGTAACCTCTTTGTCAAGAGTTAGGTGATGTATAGATTAATTTACAGCAAATTAGCAAAGCTGTCATTAAATTAGAGTCGATCAAACTTTAAACATCATAGAATCATAGAATCACTCAGGTTGGAAAAGACCCTCCAGATCATCAAGTCCAACCATGACCTAACCATACTACCCTAACTCTAACAACCCTCTGCTAAATCACATCCCTGAACATCACATCCATCCAGGGATGGTGACTAAATCACCTCCCTGGGGAGCCTATTCCAGTGCTTAACAACCCTTCCTGTAAAGAAGTGTTTCCTAGTCATCATAGAGCGTCCTGGGATCCTGTGTGGTTTCTCAGGTCCTGGCAATACTCCTTGATGTTCTGATGTTCTGATCTTCTCTCTTTAGTTTTCTCCCTTCAGCTTTCCCAGTCAATCACTCTTTACATACTTCTGCATATGATACAGAATTATTCTTTTTTTACATCTAGTCACAGGTTTAATCACATCTGCTGCCAACATTTGATGCTTTACTTGTTGCAGTCTCTAAACTGCCTCCATCAATTTAAGTTCTTACTGTGCTAGGTTAAACACAAGCAAAACTTCTTCTGTGACAAGGTCAGCTTTTTCTCAGATCCTTACATTGAAGCTTATCTAGTCAGGTTGTTTTGGGACCGATAATACTGTCTGAATAACAGTGCCTCCCATTGCAGCTTGTGATGTACTGCAAAATCTTTAGGAATCTCTAGGTACAAACTGCCTGAAGGACCTTGTTTCTTTGGCCAGACAAAGCCAAAAGAAAGTAATAGACCCATGTCTCCATGAAGGGCAGGAGGACACTTGGTGCATGTCAGGGGATCTTTCAGCTTTGTTTTGTCTGAAAGGAATCTATTCACATGGACTAAAGCTGTGTGTAGTACAGCCCAGCGCATAGCAAATGGGCTATGATTATAGGAGTAGCTTAATAGTAGATTAGAGGAGTAATTTTCAACGCATGGTAGGGCTTTGTAAAATAGGCTCACAAAATGGCATCCTTAAATTATTCCAGTACCCTCCATCTGGGCCAACACAAATGTAAGTCATTCTCCATCCTGATAACACTGCTTCTTCAGGCCAGCAGGCAATACACCCAGCTCCTCCACTTTCAACATTTGAACCTTCCCTGGCTTATTCCCTGGAATAAGGTTCATCAGCAGTCTTCTCTCTGTTGAATAAGGGCAGTTTTGTCCTGCTCTCACCTTAGCTGTCTGTGTCCCTGCTGCCCAGCCCCTCTTACCTCATACTCAACTCACAGGCAAATGAGCCCTGCACACATCTGAGCTAAACTGCACACAGTGGTCTTACTTTAGTCCTTGAGTTTTGCAGCATCTGGCTGTAAACTTTGAACCTTGCTGTCAGTAACGCTATTCCCTATTAAGCCTGAAAACTGAAGTTAAACCTCCCATCCAGGAGGCTATTCATATTGCTTTCTCCTTACCATAAACCAGACTTCACTCTCTGCTTTGCTAAATACTAACTCTAACCTTTGCCCTAATCTTGATCTAAGCAGTAATCCTGTCACCCCGGTCTGAACTGGTGCTGGCTTTATACCAAATGACATTGAATGTTTTTGGAGCCTGCTACCTAATTATTATTATTATTTTTTTAAAGTACACTCACTGTAGCTCATTGTATTCAGTGCCATTTCTTTCCTCATTTGTTGCCAATTCTCTTATTAATGCTTACTAAAGCTCACATCTAGTCTGGCCTAGCAGTCAAGTTATGGTCATGACAGTGACTAAGATTTGGGGTGCACTAACCTTCAAAGCCAGCAGAACTGGAGTTTGGGGATGCAATTTTGTGTCAAAAGTAGGACTACTAACTGGTGCCCAGACCAAATCCCATCCAGGAAGACAGTCAGCCTGACTTGGTGTCCTGGAAGAGAGTCCATCCTTCCTTCCTTCCTAGCTTCCATTTTTTCCTGGTCCCCAGCAATCTGATGATTCACCCTCTCCTAGGCTTTGTCAAAGGAATGGAATGTCCATGGGTTGGACAACTCACAGAGGTGTGCCACCAGGGATGCGAATAGCCATTTCTCCAGAAAGGCCAGATGGATGGAGATGGATCCTGTTCCCTGTCACAGCCACAGCATGACAACCACTACTGCAGCTCACTACAAGTCCCACCACTGCTTTTTTTTTTTTTTTTTTTTTTCAGAATCTCATCTAAGAGTAATGAGATGAACACTTCATTAAGAGACATTGCAGACAAAATTTTAACTTGCAGAGAAAGAATATTTATGCCATGGCAGTGTCACAGGTGAAATGCAAGCCTGAACAGTCTTCCTTCCAAGAGGTAAGGTACAAGGGCTTCCTTTGTCATCCATGTTAGTTCAGCTGAGAACTTGGATCATTTATACTTATGACAAAGATAAATTGTCACTTGCAATAATGGAAGCCATAGAATTGTGAAACCACAGAGCGGCTTTGATTGGAAGGGACCTCAAAGCCCACCCAGTTCCAACCCCCTGCTGTAGGCAGGGCTGTCACCCACTAGATCAAGCTGCCCAGGGCTCCATCCAGCCTGGCCTTGAGCGTCTCCTGGGATGGGTCATAATGCTCCCCATCTCTGCTGGGACCATTTGTGTACTAAAAAAATTATACAAACATATTACCATGATACCTTTAAAACCTGAATGCAAGTCTGTTGAAACATGTCATATTGGCAAGCTCAGAAAATGAATTCACTAGTTCTATATGGCTAGCAGCAATTTATTTACTGCAGCTCACAATGCAGCCTGTGTGAAGACTGAATTCATCGAGGTGGGCTTAAAGGCAGCCTGCACACATCTCGGCAGCTGTGTGAGTTTTCTGAGTGATGACGAAACCAAGGGTTTAAAAGGCAACTTCCGTTCCCTTTTTTTTTTTTTTTTTTTTTTTTTTTTTTTTTTTTTTTTTTTTTTCCTATTTGCATTTCAGAATCCCTGTGCTGTTGCCAGAGAGGGGGCAGAAGGCCATGCTGTGAGGCCAGGTTTCAGACCGAGACATTACATACAGTGTCTAATCCTGTAAACCATAAAAATCTCACGTGAATAGTGCCATTGATAAAGCTTGCAGGTAAGGGGCTGCTTGTGTGAATGACTGCTTGAAGGGCAGAGCCCTCTTAATTTTGTCTGTAGGAAACTTTCCTAGCTAAGTTTTGTGTAAAAACACCTAAAAATCAGATCCTAATAACACTCTTGGCAGAGTTGCACTATGGTGTAGGAGGTCTTGCTGATAGCTGTGTGAAATGCAATGAAGTGATTAAGGGCTCTGCCAGAGCCAACATGCTGCACTCAGAGCAGAAGCTGCTTGGTGGGGCTGAGCACTGGGCTAGAAACATGAGGCAGAGACCACCCTGGAAAACCTGTGAACACAGCAAAGCACACCTTCCAGTCCCCATCCTGTGTTCAGGGAAAAGAGGAGGTGGGTGAGAGGGGGCGAAGGGGAAAGAAACACTGCTGTTAGTGAGGCTGTCTGTTAATGACATGAGTCATTCCTCCAGTGTCAGCAAAGAAGCACTTAATTCATCCGCCAATTATAAATTAACACTGTAACTGCTTTGCCAGTCTAATTACCTCGCAATCTGAGAGGAAATGAGGGCTTGTTGTTCCTTAATAGCCTTTTCTTCAATGAACTGCTTCAAACATTGGCACTAAAAATAGCAGGGATGCGGAGGTGTGCGCAGAGCGAGACCTGTGTTTTGCTGTGAGCAGCAGGGCTTGTTCCTTCTGACGGAAATTGGAGGGAGGAAAATTTTATTCTGTAAGCTAAACAGGTACATCAGGTGTACGTGACAGACCGCCGGCTCTGGGTAAGACCCTGGGAGATAAGCATTTTCCTTGCCAAGACTGCTTTGTTCCACACAGGGAAGATTTTATTTTCCTAAATAGTTTAAATGAATAAGAACTACTGGTCATGCAAGTTCACAGGTATATATTTTCTTCTTTTTTTCCCTTCCTTTCTCTCTCTCTCTCTCTCTTTTTTTTTTTTTATGTTTTGTTTTAACTATTTAATGACCTCTTCTGTGCAAGGCATGAGTACAGAGGTAATTCAGAGGTAATTCACGTAATCATTGAGTTTCATTATTACAATACAGCCCTAAGGTTTTTCATTGTTGAACACTTTTTCTAAATGCTTTCTGCACTTAAAGATGGGAATGTGAACAATAACGTATTCCTGAAAAGATGGATACGGATAACCTAGGCTCAATTTCTGTATCTATTAGCTCTTTTCAAGAAATTTCAAATGATGTCACAAGTGTGGTTGCAAACACTGTGGAAAGTCCCTGGCTATAGAGTGTGCAATTGGATTTGAGGAAAGTTGAGCAGTAGTTGTTTATCACACAACAATCTCAGTCCTCTAGGCTTCTCTGTGCAGATGCAAACTTCTAAATAAGGTTATAATTATGATCAAAAAGACCTATGAATGCTATGTAATGTGGGTGTTCTAGGCTGAAAATGTCACAGAACTAAAATGTTATAGTGTACATAAAGGAGAGATGGGCTTATTTGAAGACAATTGTTGAAGAAGAAAAAAACAAGCAACATCCACTGGGAATATTTGTACCTGCGACTCTCTCCTCAAAACTAGTATTTACTGTGAACAGGCTTTCAGAGACTTCCTAATGCGACAGCTTGTTGGGTTAAGTGCCAATTTTTCATTGCTTAGTCACTGAAATGTCTGACAGTACATCAGCTTCTTAGCAATTGTACAGCTGGTTAGGAAGAAAAAATCAATAGAACACCTACTCAACAAAATTTATTGACTTTTGTCAAAATGAAAACATTAGGTGGAATTGCTTCTAATTCAGTGGAAGCTCCAAACACATATTCTCTCCTGGACCACAATGCTTCATGAAAGGGGTTGATGCAGTTCCTCTGCCATGTGTTGTCTCTTAAAAGAGCTCCTGGTCAAGCACTCCCTGATACCCTTCCTGCAGCATCACTTTTGGCAAATAAAAGGAGTGGGTGGAAATAATGAGTTTGATTGCTTAAATTTGGTTTAAATGAATGAGGGAGCAGCTGAGTAGGATAATCCAGAGGATTTTCCCCTGCAGAGGACTCCCAAAGGGATGTCCATTGTCTCTCGTCCATTGTCTGTTTCTACACAGCCTATTTTCCTGGCTCCTCTGGCAGATATGCAGCACCGGGGGGTTTCCTGGGGCACCCAACCAGGTAAAGGCTGATGGGAATATTAAATATTTGGTTACTAACAAAAGTGTGAATTCTGCTAGGAGTAAAACCATTTTGAAAGGCTGAAGTTTTCTGCATGTAAGAGTTTCATGTTTCATGATGTCTCTGTTTCAAAGTTTAAATGATTCTTTTGGACTGGAAGTATAGGAGAAGGCAGACTCCAAAAATGCTGAAGGCTATATAAAGGTTGATCCCATGCAAAAAAATGGACAATTTCATCAGTTGATATGGGACTGCAGGAAACTCTAAGGATGGATAAATGTGTTTGGAAAATCTTTCAAGGGAAAAACAATTTTAGAAGTCTTCAGAAAAACTTAAAGGTACTTAGAGTAGCCACACCGTGCCACTGTGCCTTTTTCCCTTATTATGTCTCCAAAGTAGAAAGAGTAGGAAAGAAGATCCAGTATGTAGCAGTCTTCACAAACCCTACATGAAGAATATACTTTGGAGTAAATAATTGGGCAGAAGCAGCATGAACTAATTTTCACTGGAGTGGCTGGGAATGTAGTTGTGGCACTTCTCAGAACTGCTCTCTTACTGAAAAAACTGCCTGAAATGTGAAGCCTTGCTGTGCTATGACAGTAAGGCAATGAGTCTTCTACACTAGAGCTCTATGGGGCGGGGAGGTTGCTTAGGAAAACAGCACGGTGTTTTGTCTGTGGAGTGTATGGATTCTATACAAAAACAGCAATTCATCTTTACATTCTATCAGAAATGCAATGAGGCCAACAAAAACAATTTTATCTGTAAGTCTACTATTGGTAATTAAGAATGTTAGATATGCAAATTTTGTAATTCAGATGGAACTGATGTAAAATTCTGAGTTTCAGGGTAAAATTACTTGAATCTTGTAAACAAAATATGCAGAAAGAACTATGAAACTCAGTCCTTATTTAAGACTGTATTGTAAAACGTGTTTAAAAGCATTTAATGTTCTTACCTAAGAAAGACATTAGCATCATAATTGTGTATTTTGAGTAAAATAATGGTGTAATTGTTTCACTACCATTAATCCTCCTTCCAATTCTTGATATTATGTCCTTGTTTAATACATTTTTACAGACTTTTAAAAATTGTTTCTTTTTTTCAAGGTAGTTGACCAGTTGACAGTAAGGAATCACAGGGTTTTTGGTTTTTTTTTTGTGGAGAAAAATATTTGTTTGCTGGATTTTTCATAAGAAGGCCAAAGTTGCCCGTGTAAAGAGGGAAAGCAGACTTTTCTTTGTAGTTTCAATGACAATGTTCGTGTGCATTGGTTTTGTTTCCTGGAAAATCTTACATTGACCAGGTATGGACCAAAGTATCTCCTGTTGTTGATGGATACAGTAATTCTTTTTTTGTTATCCTTTCATTTTGATGTGAGGAAAAAAATACATTTTTAGAGCATTAAATTAGAGAAGAGCATGACTGATTATATTTGTTTTCTTTATTTATAATACATTTTTCTTTTGGCATAATTTGTCTTATGTGCCGAGATGTTAGGAAGACGTTTGTATAGTAGTTATAAATCTTATTTTAATCCTAGTGAAGAGAATGAGTAAGTAATGCCACATCTGTCTTAACTTTTTATATGCCCTCCTGGTTACTGAGGACTTCCACAAAAGGTTAGATCTTTGTATACATCAAAGATGTATTGGTGTGTTGTACTTCTAACCTTATCTGTCTCTAGCACGGGAATAGGTGTTTAATAGGTGAAAATCATGAGCAAGCTTTTTGAATGTTGCTCTGCAAGTGTTAGATCTTTCTACTCATCTGTGGAGCTTCTGTTTTTGTACGTTCAGGGCCTTAGCAAAGATGTGCATCAATTGATCAGCGCTCCTAAGAGAATGTGGAGGGGTAAACCAAGAATTCAACAAATTAGGGAGGTAATGTTAGTGAAGTTAATCAAAATGCAATAATTCAGTAATACTCTCGACAACATTTGGTGGCATTGCACCTGGCACACTGATTTTAACAAGTGTATCATCTGGAATACCTCATGACCTCACGGAGAAATATTGCCCTACAGAGTCCTTCAGCTTAGAAGGTGGTCATAGGCAAGTGTAGTATTGAAACCAGAAGAATTAAACCAGAAATATAATGTAAATCATTGAAAATGCTTACATAAGCATGAGTGTTTATTCAATTATAAAATGTCTTTAATTTAGTAAAATACCTGCTGTTTAGGAAGGGCTGGAATTTGAATAAAAGTTGTCTTGGGACTTAAACTCTATTAAAAAGACTTGTGAATAATTACCTGCAGTAAATGTTACTGACCTCAACTCCTAAGGCCTGATGTACATTAGCTAAACATTCCTAATAACAGGTCTTACAAATCCAGAATGTTCTACTTTCAAATGCTCATAAAATCTTGAGAAATTAAGTTTTAGATTAAGGCCTCATTGGATTAAAATAATCCAATAGAGGCTTTAAAATCTGCATGACTCTTATATTATACAGTTTGGTACTTTATTTTCAGGAAAGCAATACAGAAATCTCATTTAAAAATTTGGAAATTAATGTTATCTTTTGGAAGACAGGAGTAATTCTTACAAGAGTCTTATTTTCCCATAACTTCTAAACAATGGATTGCTTTGTCTTCTTTTGGCTTTTTCATAGGATCATTAAGGTTGGAAAAGACCCCTAAGATCACCTAGTTCAGCCACTACCCATCCCCACCATGCCCACTAACCATGTCCCTCAGTGCCACACCTACACGTGTCTTGTACACCTCCAGGGATGGTGACTCCACCACCTCCCTGTGCAGCCTGTGCCACTGCCTCACCACTCTTTCTGAGAAGAAATTTTTCCTTCTAACCAACCTGAAATTCGGCTGTGAAACTCTGGCAAAGGCATGTTATAGTTACAGGCAAAGGATCCATCTTCAATGTGAACTGCCTTCTCTAAAAATTGTTGTAGTCAGTGTGAGGAGCAAAGTTTTGGATAAAAAAAAGTAAAATTTGTTGTCTACAGGACAAAGCTACTAAATCATGACTGATGGTAAAATTACTATTTTATTCTATACAACATAGGTCGTACCTGTGCCCCAGAAACCTGTGAGGAGGAAAACTTCTGAAAAGTTACATTTGTGCCTATGTAAATGGCAAACACAATATGCTCTATTGCAAAAGTCAATTCAGTATTTCATGAAGGGTGTTGCATTTAAATGCAATACTGTGCCAACTCACTCTGGCATAGCATGGAAATTTCTGTGCAGAAGTCATAATAAGGCTCTCTGGAAATGTTCGTTTCACAGCCTATAAATAGCAGAGACCTCCAGCCCATAAAGAGGTACTACGTTGCTGGCACTTTATGAGCACTAAGGGAAGTTGTAAAATGAGGCTTTAACAACTTCGTCATGGAACTGGAAGGAGAAAAACATTAGGGAGCAAGAGTTCAGAAAAGATATGAGAGAGAGGGTATCTTCAGAAGACCTAGAAGGAGGCTGCCTGGATATAGCCTGAAGGCTTGTGTTTGAAGGCTGAAGACCCCGGATGACAAAGATAAAGGTCTGAAAAGATACAGAAGGCTTTTACTTCTTTGGAAAAATCCTCCTTCTGTCAGATGCTGCCAGAAGGCCAGGTCTCCCTCCTTGTTGTGATTTTGGTCAAACAACAGCTTATATTGCAAAAGGGTCTGAAACTTCATTCATCATAGAATCATCTGAGTTGGAAAGGACCTTTAAAGGTCATCTAGTCCAACTCCCCTACAATAAACAGAGACAGGCACAGCTAGATCAGAGTGCTCAGAGCCCCTCCAGCTCGACCTTAAAAGTCTTCAAGGTCAACATACCCATCACCTCCTGAAGCAGCTTGTTCTTGTGCCTCACCACCTTTATTGTAAGAAAACTTCTTCCTTATATCCAACCTAAATCTCTCCTTTCGTTTGAGGCCTTTTCCACTTGCCTTACCACAGCAAACCCTGCTAAAGTCTGTCCCCTTCCTTCTTACAGCCTCTTTTACATATTGAGAGGCCTCATTAAGGTCTCCCATGAGCCTTCTCTCCTCCAGGCTGAAGAGCCTCAGCTCTTTCAGCCTGTCCTCATAGGGGAAGTGTTCTACTCATTGGAGCATTTTTTGCGGCCCTCCTATAGATGCACTCCAACAGGTCCACATCTTCGCTGTACTGGGGACACCATGGCTAGACAAAGTACCTGGAGGTGAGTTCTCACCAGCAGAGTGAAGAAGCAGGATCACCTCCTTTGACCTGCTGGTCACGCATCTTTTGATGTAGCCTAGGATACTATTGACATTCAGGGCTGTGAGATCACATTTCTGGCTCACGCCCAGCTTGCCATGTACCAGTACCCCCAAGCCCTTTTCAGCAAAGCTGTGCTCCGTTCTTACATCCCCTAGCTTGTACTGATAATGGGGGTTGCCATAACCCAGGTGCAAGACCCTGCACCTGAATATGTTGAACCTCATGAGGCTCACCTGGGCCTGCTGCTCAAGCCTGTTACGGTCTCTCTGGATAGCATTCCATCCCTAGGGCCTGTTGACCATATGATATAGCTTGGCAAAAGTTTGTTATCTGCAAACTTGCTGATAATACACTCTGTAGTAGAAATGCTAAGTCACGGCCTGAAGCAGAGATTGAGCACCTGGTGGGAAGGCAGGGCCAACCCAGGGGAGCTCAGGTGTATGCAATGCATCTGACTGACAGGAAGGAGTGGAGTCAGGATCCACCCCTTCCCAGGCCTCATTTAAGGGTTGGCAATGGGGATGAGGGTATCTTGCTGGAGATCCCTATGTACCTGAGCTTTTCCAAAGGTAAGCAGCTCTTTTGCTTTGTTTCTGTATCTATAGCTGCTGCATTTGGGCTTGTCCTTATTTGCTGCAGCTAAAGACTTTGCTATCCCACTGTTATTGCTGTACTTTCCATAATGTTATAGTGTTACACACTTGATCCCGTTGTTGATGTCATTGTTGAAGATGTGAAATGGCACTGGTCCTAGCACTGACCCCTGAGAGACACAACTTGTCACTAATCTCCATCCAGACATTAAGCCATTGATCACCTTTCTCTGGGTGTGCTCTCACAGGCAATTCCTCATCTTTTGAGCAGTCTACACGTCAAATTCATATCTTTCTAATGCGGAGAACGACGTAAGGGTATTGTGGGGGACTGTTGAAGTCCCTGTTGGAGTCCAGACAGATGACATCAGTGGCTCTTCCCTTGTCCGCTGACTTAATTCCATGCCAAAGTAGTTTTATGCTTAAATGCTTGAGCTACAAGATTCTAGAGATTATTTTAATTCTATTTCTTGAGACTTAAGTATTGACGGAGTACAGGCTGACTATAAAACAAGACTATTTTGAAGAGTCAATGATAAGTCATTGGTTTGACTGGTCTGTGTGGATTATGTCTGTGATTACCACAGCAGCATTTCCTCTAGCATGTCCATTCATGCCTGTGTGGGAAGAGGGGCTCTGTACTACTTAACAGATGCTCTTGCTGAGAGGAGAGATGACTTTGCAGTTAGTGTGTGTGGAGATTAAGCTTATCAGCACCTGTAGAAAATGTTTCTTCATGGCCTTTGAAGTTTTTTTAGATGTAAGAGAGCAGGAAGATTAGATGGATCAGAAAAAAAAATAATTTTAATAGCTTCTATGGATAAAACAACAGATTTTTAGAGAGATCAACAAAAATAAGCACTGTAAAAGCAGCAAATGGCAATAGTACTCTGCAGTCATTCATATAAATCTCTTGGTTATGACAGCAAATCCAATAACATTTTCTACTCATTTCTGAAGCAGACTAGCATTTTTCAGAGTGAGAGCTTCATTTACTGTGAATAACATGGTCTTTCAATTTAGAAAACAATTAGTCTGTGACTACTGATGCCTCAAAACCCTGGAAATATCCAAATGTTTCCAATGTTTATTGTTGGATAGGTGGAAAAGAATAATTTGTTCTCTAATTGAGTGTTTTCAAGACCTCAATGAAACAGCATTATGAGTATCTGAAAATTTAAAAACGTGCTACAAGCAGATGATTTAGACTTTATTGATGTACCATTGCTTGCATTTGCTACAGCTAATGTCTTATTTTGAAAACATCCTTTTTCCAGCAAATTAGTAGAAAACAAGAAGCAATACTTGCTTCTAGCAACATTTCTACACCGTAGGCTGTCTAAATCAGAGGGCAAATTTGCTACTGATGTTGATACAGAAAAATCTTTTGATTGCTATTCTACGAGTCCTTAGAGAAAAAACATAAGGAATCATTCTGTCAACTTTCAATGCACAGAAATAGTGAAGTACATCCTAGTAAGATGTTTATCTCTCTAACCTGCAATGAACAGTATCTTAAAATGTTTTACAGCTCCTAGAAGTTATTTCTGCACAGTAGGTAAGGCTACATTGATTAATGTCTGTTTATTAAGGATGATAGAGAGTCTCTTTCAGTGATTGTATAATGCTTCTTTTTAACAGCACACCAAATGTTTTACAATTAAAATAATTTCATCTTGATTATGATACGTTGAAGAACTTCTAGAAATACATTAGATAATAAAGAACTGCTGAAAAATATTTTAGGTATAAATGTAACCCTGCGAATGACATAACTGGCCAGTAAGGTACAAATACATTTTATTAGATAGCCTATACTAGCTTTGAAATTCCTGACTTCCTTCTGGTTTCAGAAGACAATTGTCTTAACTGAACTCTACCGCTTTCTCTGCAAAAACAATCCAGAATACAGGCAACTCTAATGCATACAGACTTGACAGAAGGTTGGATGCTGTGTTTGTGTGAGGAGTATAATGTGCTGAGAGACTGAGGAGTTTGTGTTAATGTGCTGTGGGAATATCGACTTAGGAAATGGCATAATTTTTTAATCTTTAAAGCCTTATATTCTTTCTTATTTAATAGAGTTTATAAATACTGCTCCTGATCTGGTAGCTCAAAGAATATTTCCCTTGGGTAAACTAATTTTGGATGTACTGTGGAAACATGATAAATAATGACTGTACTGAGACTAACTTGGAAAAAAAATCTATTGTGTACAGGCTAAAAAAGAAAAAAACCCAAGCATCTGAAGTGGATAACTGTTAGTTTAATATATGTTTGCATTTCAGGGTACAATGTGTGCAGTTGTCAGAAAGCTAGCTGACCTGCTGAGACTCATTTTCCTGAAATCTCTCTAGAAGTGATAAAGACTATTTCAAAGTTCTTTTGCAAAGGGGAGTGATTAGTTCATTCTGTCTGGATGAGGTATGACAAGAAATATATCTTGCATGCCATGAGGTGAGGCAATGGGGAAAGGTTTCCCAAAGTAAAACTAATGAAGTATTACTCTGCCCTGGTAAGGCCTCATCTGGAGTACTGTGTCCAGTTCTGGGCTCCCCAGTACAAAAAAGACAGGGATCTCTTGGAAAGAGTCCAGCAGAGAGCCACAAAGATGGTGAAGGGCCTGGAGCATCTCTCCTATGAGGAAAGGCTGAGTGAACTGGGTCTGTTCAGCCTTGAGAAAAGAAGACTGAGAGGGGACCTGATCCAGGTCTATAAATATCTAAGGTGTGGGGGGCAGAATGGTGAGGCCGGACTCTTTTCAATGGTGAGTGGAGACAGGACAAGGAGAAATGGCTGGAAACTGCAGCATAGGAAGTTCCGCACAAATGTGCGCAAGAACTTCTTTACAGTGAGGTGACGGAGCACTGGAACAGGCTGCCCAGGGAGGTGGTGGAGTCTCCTTCTCTGGAGATGTTCAAGACCTGCCTGGATGCCTACCTGTGCGACCTGCTGTAGGGAACCTGCTTTGGCAGGGGGTTGGACTCGATGATCTCTGGAGGTCCCTTCCAACCCCTTCAATTTTGTGATTCTGTGGCGCAGATCATGTGAAAAGTCTGTCAGAGTCTCTAGACTTCCATCTCCAGAGCAGAACAGATGACTAAATATTAGGGCTGCTCCAAAAGTTATGCCTCCTATTTTATGTTGGCCCACAGTGTCAGAATCAGGTGTTGGTGGTGTAACAGTAGAGGCTGAACTTTCCTACCAATGTTCTGTCACATTTTGTCACTGTGTGCAAAGGAGCAGTCTGACAAAATAGCGTCTGATATGGAAGTGCAGATGAAGAAAAGGTGTGTCAATTCCCCCATGTCATGGTTCTATGTTTTTTTTGTTTTTGGGTTTCAGTATTCCACGTTGTGGAAGAAATGGCACCTACTAATGTACGTTGATGCTTGCTGAATGTTGATAGGAATGAAACAGTGGATGTGAGTACAGTTATATGATGGTGTGTTTCACCAGTGGTAACAACAACATGAAAGAAAAGGCACATTTCAGAGAGTCTTGTAGATTTTTATTAGAGCAACATGCAGTCTCTTGTTCATTGCTGGCACGAAGATGCATAGCTAATGGCAATGACTATGTTGAAAAATAGTGTTTTTATAGCTGAGAATTTCCTCTGTCAAATAGCATTATTTTGTTCTTTGTTGTAATTCCTATGGAAATAAATAGGAAGCATTACATTTGGAGTGACCTACATATGCATGCTATTTTTTTGTGTGTTGAAATCATGCTGACTGACCTGTAGCTTTCTCAGGTCACACCTGATAGTCTTCTTTAGCAATCAAATAATTCACTCACTTTCTGAATCTTTTGAGATTGGTTTGTGCTTGTCTAAACAGTGATATGTTTGCATTCCTCAGACTTTGTTTTCATTCATGGTGCCATCTCATTGCTATCTATGTGCTATTTAACTAGTAAAGCTTGTCTTTGCTGCATTACACTGTAAGTTACTTAGCCATAGTGCTAGCAATCTTACAAAGACAGAAAAAGGACAGTCTCTTAGAAAACACCAGAATAAGTTTATCAATTGCTTTATGAGTGAGGAGTTCAAGGTTATGTTGTAGCTCCTTGCTTAATTTCTATCTGAATGTAGGCTGTAACTTTCTAATGAGTGCAAATGTGTATTAATATAAGTTAGTAAGTATATTACAAATGTTTGGAGATTTGGTAGTCAACCAATACATATTTTTTTTTTCAGTTGAAACAGATAACAAAAAGACACTTTATACAATGGCACAGCTGTAGGATTCTTGATGATTGCAAAAGACTGCTTAAACACATCAAGGGAGAAGATTCTTTTGCTTTCAGACTGGCTGCAGGCTGTGGTGTGGGTACTGCAAGGACCTTGGCAACTACTGCCAATGCAGTCTTAATGAGAGACTCTACTGAAGCAGAAATCCAATTCTGTTTGGATTTATATTGTGTTTTCTCTCCCTCCTGAGCATCCATACTGGAATCTGGCACTCTATCAGGGAGGACAGACTCTGAAGGACTCAAAATACACAGTAGGGATCAATCAGATTAAATATAGGATGTGGGAACAATTCAATGAAAATTAGTTATTTGAACCACAGCCACATCAAGCCTTTCCCCTTCCTATAGGCAACCATAAATCCATAAAAATTAAACTATTCTCCTCTTTTCTTGACTTTTGCCAAGAACTTTGCCAAGGAATTACACAAAATTTCCTGATCAGCGTTTTTTCCCTGGTGCTTTTTGCAAGTCTTGATGCTGTAAGTCATCTTTATGTAAGTCTGGAACGATGCCAGAAGTGGGACTGAAGAATTGTACCTCAGTCATTTCAGGAGCCAACATCTGACTCTTGCTCAATGCAAAAGGAAGACTCAAAAATGTTATTTGCAATGACTAGGTAATTTCTTGCAACTGCAGATGTAACACTGCTGTGTACAGAGCGTGCTTCTCTTGTCCTGTCACCATCAGATAGTGTAAAAAGTCCGTTTCCCTCATATTTATGAAGTTCCCTTTTAAGTACTGGAAAGCTGATGGTAAAGCCCAGCTTCTCTTGTCCTCTCCTCTACCACCTCCTGCAGGTGTACCCGGTTCTGCTGACATTCTTAAAGTGAAAGGTACTTTGCCTAGGGTTTTCTATAGTCTTCATCCACCGTTCTCGCAGGTCATCATTGCTAAGACTGATAACTGGGTTTTCCCTGGTTTCATCTCTATAGATCAATACGATTGCATCCGAGATTGCTGGCGCAGAAGGTGGGAAGCTGGGTGTGGTACCAAGCCATGCTCACAATACTAAACAAGCTGTGTGACCAGAATACAGCAGCATGGTGTGTTTTCAGTACACAAGCCCTCAGAAACAAAGACCAGTAGTGTTGAAAATGATCTGATTATTGAAAAGTACAGTCCAAACAGCTCTGCAGCTTTTTGGAGGTCATGTTTTCAAGCCCTTGTATTTTGAGTGATGCTTAGGCACAGTAGAAGTGTCCAGGGCACGAAAAGAACAAATAGTTCAATGTCAGAAGCAAATCGTGTGACTGCAAGTCAGCCTGCTTGTACTAGAAGTACAGCCAGCTAGCTTACAGCTGGAAATTCCCACTTGAGACATTAAGCTGAGAACTGTTTTGCCCTCAAAGCAGCAGGGTGGTATGGAGACAGCTGTACAACTCTCACGTTCTCATGAGGGCTTCAGAAAGCCAGGTTTCAGGCGAAGCAGCACAACTATCTCAAGGCTTCACAGCCATCCACTGAAAATGCTGAGTCTGAGTCAGTCACCAAGGGCATGGCTTCAACACAGCCACAGGCTCCTCTGTTTGCAGCCCCTCTCCTGTCTAGGCACCCTTTAACACATGGCCCTGTAAGGACTGGCTATGGTGGCCTGATATGCATGAGTACCTGCAAGCAGAAGGAAGCCACAGAGGCCTGAGCAGAGCTTTTTGCTGTATATGTGCCCTCACTCTGCTTGCTCGTGTTTTGGCATAGCTGTATCCTACTATGCTCTCTTTAGCAGAGGATTGATGATGTATTATAGCAAACCCCTTCTGACATTCTGAGGGAGGTGAGGTTCTTCCTCTTTAACAGTTAATGATCTGGAAAGAGAAGCAGAAGGTAAGGTGACATTGGTAGTGCTGCAGCTTGTGGGGCAGATGGGCTGTCTTTGGGAGTTTGGAGCTGCTTTGGAGGTCCTGGTGCTCCCTGGGCCTGAGGGACCCCCGCTGGTGGCGTCCTGTAGTGAGAATGGGGTTGGTGCCACAGGGTGCTGGCAGTGGGATGCTGAGCAGGCCAGGAGCTATGCTGCTCTTTAAGCAGACCAGTTAAATGAAGGCCTGCTCTATGCATCAGATCTATGGATCAGATCTTGCTGCTCTCATAATGCCACTTATAGCATGGTTTGTTTTAACATCCATGCTCCTTTGGTGAAATCCCCAGTGTAAACACAGCTGTGCTGGCACAATGCAGTGTATTGGCAGGGCTTGGCCTGAGCTACTGCCAGGCTGCTGTGAGATGCTTCTTCAGAAGCAGTCCTCAGTACAGGCTTGTAGAGGAGCTCTGACCTAAGGTGGGCTCAATGTTGGTGTTTTTTGCCATCATCAGAAATGATAGGAGCAGCAGTGAAGAGGCAAGGCAGCAGCACAAGCCACTGCCACAAAAGCAACCTCTTTTTGCCTATTGGGTGGCAATGGGTTGGTTGGGGACTGGAAGCAAGAAGAAAATGGTGAGTACTGAACTGGCTGTGGCAGCCAATAGCTATCAGTGGTGTGCTAATTCACATGAAATTAAGATAAGTTTGACACAGTTGCTTTATGACACTGTTAATGACTTTGTGAAGGCTGGAAGCTGCTTCAGTGCTTACAGGAAGATCTGTCATGATTGTGCTGTGTTTTGCCAGGAAACCCAAATCTGGGCAACTCTTAGGGTGAGAGGGAAGTCTTACGTTACAGCGCTGGAGCTCAACGCTGCATCTTTTTGTCTAAAATTAAATATAAAAGTTTTCAAAATCCAGGCCTTAAAACTAAGGTCTGAAGTATGCTGTCTAACACATAAAGTGGAATTCAGATTTTTAAGACTGTGTTAATGGTCAGTAACTCCAAATGAATGTATTTAATTACTGCTTTCTCATTTCTATGAATGTGGTGTTTCCAAAAGTAGCTGGTCCCATTGCATCTTTTATCCTCCAGTGGTACCAAGATATGCAGGGTATTTGCTTGGAAAACTATTACTGGATGAGTTTTTGTTGGCCATCCTGGACTTTCAGAAGATGTCCTTTCAGAGAGAAGACTACAGATGTTTTGGAGCTGTAAAACAGCCAGTTGCTGTTTTCAAACTGTCAACATGTCACATCTGTTCAGGTATCAAGAATGTCAGCAATACAGCAGGATGACAAGAGCAAGGCACTCTGCCTGCTGCCCTGGATAAAAACACCATGTGAACAATTGTAGCTGTTAGCAATGCTATTTGGAGAGAGTGAACTGTGTTTTGTTGGCTTTTAAGTTTGCAGCAGAGAAGATAAAGCTCCTCTTGCTCAAATTCTTGATGTCACACTACAAAACAATAATGATCATTACATCACACCAAATACGTGTTCACAAAGCCAGCAGCTCAGTTCTGCTTAGCTTGCAGCATGATGTGGACATTTCAGGATGCCTTCTGTATTTGCTGGTGTGATGGAAATGTTCTGCTTGACACTGTGCTGTGGTGCTTCAGTTTGGAGATAACCAGAAGATAACTGCATGGCATTTGTAGTGAGACCTTCTCCGTTTGTGCCTTCAGCCATATTATACACATGCTCTCAATGCTTATAATTCCATTGTAGTGTCAGTCTTGTTCTTGGTTTGTTCCTGGGAAAAAGAGTTCTGCATTTTTTTTCAGAAGGATGATTGAAAGGAGCAAAAAAAAAAAAAAAAGTGAGTCCCCAGGCTCTAGAAAAGTAAAAAATGTTGTTGGTTGAGGTGCTTCACTTCAGAAAGGTGAAACTACAGCAATTCTGACTTTTTTACTTTCCCTTGTCCCATCATGTGAGACACCTTAGGTCAGGTTATTTGATCTGGAAGGGCATGAAGCTTGCACAACCTGTTGTCATGTGTGGGAGAAAGCAGTGAGAGCTGTCTGGGCACAAGGACACATGGGCTGGTGTACTGGCATCCAACAGTCCTCAGGAGGGACCCGCGTATTAGTAGCTCTTCTCAAAATCATGAAGAGCTTTATGAAATAAATGATGCTGTCTGTGGGCTGCCCGAAGAAAAAGCAGGGAGTAAATTTTGATTAAAATGCAGCTCTGAAGTGCAGGAGCCAGCTCTAGTTTTACCTGCTCCTTATGGCATGGCTACAGAGTACAGCTTATGTTGCCATGACTGCCATGGTAGATAAAATGGTACAAGGTCAATGTGGGTATAAAATAAATTAAAAAAAAAAAAAGCAGAGTTAGCAAAGAAAAGTTATGATTCTTATCGTAGAATCCTTAGTGTTGAAAGGAACCTTTAAAGATCATCTAGTCTAATTCCCTTGCAGTGAACAGGGCCATACACAGCTAGATGAGGTTGTCCAGGGCCTGATCTGGCCTTATCATGAATGTCTCCAAGAACAGGGCATCAACCACATCTCTTGGTAACCTGTTCCAGTGCCTCACCACCCTCACTGGAAAAGTCTTTTTCCTTATACCCAACCTAAATCTATCCTCTTTGAGTTTGAAACGGTGTCCCCACTTTATTTTATTTATTTATTTTTGCTGACAGACCGAGTTACTCGTTGCAAGTACACTTGGGTGCTTGGTGGCAAGTGGGATCTGAATGGTCTTTCAAAGGCTCCTGGCTGCCATTTTACACCAGGTTGGGGTGGGCTGGGAACTCCATGCAGCTTTGCTGAAAACTGATGAATTTCTGCACAGTTGGGAGAGAAAAAAAAAAAGTATTTGTACACTTGCTACTGATGGCTTTCCAGATACTTCTTGTGTCTTTTTTGTTGTTAGGTTTTGCACTATCTAAAATAATCACAGTGCTCGCTCATTCATATGCCATAGGAACTGTGAAGGATGACCCTTGGAAGGTTTTGACCATTGCCTGGAATGCAATTGGCACATGGAGAGGATACATTATGTCCATGGTTTTAGCAGCATAATCAGTGATAAAATAGCTGAAAAACTCATTGAAATGGTTGCCCACAGTCCATTGAAGTGCGTGAGACAGTGCATGTGTTCAGAGTGCCATTGATTTTAGTCTAGCTGCCAACTTTAGGAATTAATGTTGTAGTGATTTGCACTTGTTTCATGTTTCCATACCCATAGATCTGGAAACATAGGTACAAAAGCAAAAGTAGGCCCTTGAGTTTCAGAAGAATTGAGGATCTTGAGCTCTGTGGACTGCTGATGAAAGAGTGTAAATAAAAAGTCCTAAATATCATGCAGATGTTCTTGTTTAGTGCAGCCAGTACCTTTATTCTTGCTGGCTATTTTCTAGTTTTTGCTTATTATTTTTCTTTCTTTAGGCAGAATTGCAAGGAAATCCTTGAGACCTGCAATATCCTAGTGGCAGGATTGGCCTTGAATTGAATCCAGTTTCTTGAGGCATTTGAAGCAATAAGGAGGCTGTTAAATTTGAGTTTGTAGTGGACTAAGCAAGCAAAGGAGTGGTTACAGAGAATGCAACAAACATTTCCTAAGTAAGAAAATGCTTCAGATGTGGGAGGGGAAAAAAGTCCCAGCTTTTAAAGGCTATACAGAGAGCAGTTCCTCCAGAACACCCCACGGAAAAGTTGTGTATCTGATCTCAGATGATGTAAGATCTCCCAGCTCAAAATGCTGAGACATTAAATAGAAGATTTGAATTAGGATGGAATCATTTCTCTTCTGGGATTAGGGGAATACTGCAGCTGAGATTTTTATTCTATGAAGACATATAAAGGGCTAGAAGTAGAACACTGCTACTGTATTGGCAGGGTGACAAGATCTGAAAGTGGCAAACACCTAAAATGAATAGGTAGAAGAGCAATTACTTTGAATAAATTGCTTCTTCTCTCCTTTTCTTTCACCATTTTTCTCACTTTCTTTCATTATTGCTGTTAAGTACTAATTACAGTATGATTTACATTACAGTCTGAAAGAATAATCGGTTTGGTTTAAAGCATATCCTGTGAAAGAACCAATTTAGAAGGCATTGACAGAAGACTGCAAAAGCTGTTGTATTTCAATGTCCAGTACCTCTCAGACAAGACCAGGCATGAATTCCAAGAAGTATGAGCTCTGTTTGTGTGGTGTAACCACCCTGGTGCAATTTTGTAGAATGCTAAAAATCAAAGGGCAGAACTGTGCTCATTAATGCCTGAATTTATGCGGAGCATACCAATGTTAACCTTTAACTGGATTCCAGTGTGTTTAACATCGCTTTTCCTACAGAACAATGAAAGTTGAGAGCAACAGCTAGGATATGGATAGGTACAGAGAATGAATTAATTTTTTATTTATTTATTTATTTTTTTAAGGGGAGAGGGAGAGACAAAGCATCACATTGTCAACTATTAACCAGAGTAACAACAGGAGCCGCTTGTTACTCAGGGAGCCTGGGCAGGGAGAGCACCTATGAAATGCTTCTAAAGAAGAAAGTTTTCTAGCAGAGTGCCTGCATGACCCCCAAACAAATGTAGTATTGCAGTAGTCTCCTGGATTTGTTTGAGAGGAAGGAGGTTTCTGGATGAGTGGGCAGTCACTAAGCAGCTTGGGGGAAACTGCTGCTTCTTCCCTTCTTGGAAAAGGGAAGATGCAAGCGTGGGAGCTCTGCAGCTTTGTAGAAAGGGGCAGGGGGAAGGAGAGAATGAGCATCCCCTGGTCTTTTAACCATGTTCCAGTGAGTAAAGTCAACCTTGTTCACAAGGGCAGAAGAAGGAATTATTTAGCTGTTTAAACCAACGTGAGGGTCCTAGATAATAAACAGGCAAAGTGAAATTGCTCATTTATGACCATAAATTCAGTAGTGATGACATTGCTGAAACTTGATGGGAGACTTCTTGTGACTGAAATCTTTAAATCACTGGTTATTTATGACCTCTTGGGAAAGGTCTAGTGGGCACACTGAAATAGCAACAACAACAAAAAAGGATGATTTATTTACCAGTAACAAATGACAAAAAGAAATTTATCTCCTGGATTAATTTCTCATCATGAAAAGCACCAAATGCAGTGTTGGTTGCTGTCTGTGAGACAGCAGCAGTACTTATGGAGGAACAGATGACTGGCTCCTTGAGCAACTATTCCTAATGTAGCTCAGGAAGAAAAAGAAACCTGCATCTTCACGGGAGACCTTGAGTGACGTATGCTGACAGCAGTGACTAGGACTGAAGTATCTTCAGTATTATTAAATAATGCTCTTAATTTTCTTGCTAAAAAATATTGCCCTGTAGACCAGAGAAACTCTAAGGAAGACTTTTGACTTAGCAGAGGAAAAGTATCAGGGTAAAAAATACTGATATAACAAGGAAAAATGTTTATAATGATACTGATATAACAATGAAAAATTTGTTGAAGGCAAATATAATGCAAATCAGTAACTTTATCTGATATAAAGAGAAAAATGATTCTGGGCTAAGTCAGCTGCAAGGGAGGAAAAATGTAAATGATAATTGGGAAGTGTCTAAGGGTATTCTACAGGTAATAAAGCTGTAATTGGGGGGGGGTGTGGAGAGATGGTGAGGTACACTGCTTTCAGCAAACAGCATCTTGACTAAGGAGCAGCTGTTAAAACAATGCTTCTCTTTTTGAAAGTACAATAAATAGAAGAATGGGAAAACTGATATTGAAAACAGTGAAACAGCCACTTGTAACTGAAAAAGTTGATGCAGGTCTTTCTGTAAGACAAGGTAATAAACACTTGAGATCAGGTATGAATATTAGATGCTTGAGCTCCAAGTTTGTGTTTTTGTTGTTTTTTTTTTTTTTTAAGAACAAAAATAAACGTTCTCAGCTTGAGCTACTGTTTGCCTACTGGTGCCATGCGCAAAATGGGAGCTTTGTCAGTAAGAGCAGAGAAAGGACTTAAGAAATTGTCAAATTCAAAGCAAGGATCTTATAGGTCTGTTATACCAGTGTATATCTTCCCTTCCCATAGTAATTTGAGAAAGTGCTTAATAGCAGCTGCACATGCCTTGTGAGGAGTGACTGAAGAAACTGGGGCTGTTTAGTCTGAGAAGAGGAGGCTTCAGCTACTTGAAAGGTGCTTACAGCAAAAGCAGGGTTGGCCTCTTCTCACTCGTGACAGGTGAGATGATGAGGGGAAATGGCCTCGAGTTGAGCCAGGGGAGGTTTAGTTTGGACATCAGGAATATCTTCTTTACAGAAAGGGTTGTTAAGCACTGGAATAGGCTCCCCAGGGAGGTGGTTGAGTCGCCATCCCTGGATGTGTTTAAATTCCATTTGGTTGTGGTGCTCAGGGATGTGATTTAGCAGAGGGTTGTTGGAGTTAGGGTAGTGTGATTAGGTTGAGGTTGAACTTGATGATCTTCAGGGTCTCTTTCAACCTGAGCAATTCTGTGATTTTTATGAAAATGTGCAGTTTCTAGTGAACTGCGAATGGCTGAGAGGCTTTCATGAGCATCAGTATGGTCACTGAGGAAGCTGCAAGGAAGGAAGCTAACGTGTTAGTGTTAAAGTGGGAACAGCCTACCATAAGCCTATTGGATCTCTGTTCCTGGAAAAATAGTGGAAGGCGTGATATGAGGACTGGAGGGATAGCACTTGAAAAATAATGTGTCAACAGACAATCAAATACAGCTTTCTGCCAATCTAACCTGAGGCCTTTGTGATCTTGTTATGGAAGGTGTCTAATAAAAAAAAAAAAAGTTCCCATATTATATTTGGACTTGTAGAGGGATGTTCTTCTTGGATGTCATGTGATACTTTTTCAGGAGGTAGGAGAGATACAAAATCAGTATAGCATGTTAAACTAAGCATGGCCAGCTGGCCTGCTTCAGCAGAATAGTAAGAAAACTATTCATCACAGAGTAATACTAGTGAGGCTTCTGAGCGCTGGCCTTGCCCTTCTGATGTTTTAATCTGGCTTCTGCAAGGCCACATCAAATTTGACAGCTGATCAAGCTTTCTGAAACAAAAGAGGATGCAAAGAGGATGACTTGGGAAAAGTTGCAAACAAGCAGTTTTTTTTTTTTTTTTTTTTAACCCAAATGGATGTAGATACAAAATTCATTGTGAGGAAACTACATTTTTACAGGATAATGGGCTACAAGAGACTGGTCACATAAAGCTGCTTTCATAGTGGAGAGAGAGCAAAAAGCACTTCTTTCACACCTTTATCACACCTCAAAGCAAGAAAATGTATGGATTGCTTTTACTGTAAAAGGTAGTCCTAGCTTTGACTCTGGCAACTTGTTTCAAAGTATCTAAAAAGAGGTAAAACAAATGCCACTCCAGTAGCCATGCCAGTTGGGCACAGAAGTCCTACTGAGTAATCCCACAGTGTTGTAAGTGAGGTAGTACTGTACCAACACAGCAGTTCTGGCCTTCCGAAACCCAGTCAATAAGGAGAAAAGGCAATGAATACAAAATATTAATGCCCTTGCTTGGCTGCTCTTGCAGCTTGTAAGGCATGTATGGCAATGAATGAACAATGTATGAAGTACATGGAAGAGGTCAGAACTGGACTTTGGATGGCAGGTGGTGAGCAATTGCTTGTGTATTGCTTGTTTTGTGCATGTGTATATGTTTGTATATTATATATATATATATATATATATGCATAATTATCATTATCTTCCCTTTCTATCTTAGTAATAATAGTAACAATCTCAACCCACAAGTTCTTCATTATTTTTTTTTTCCTTCAATTCTCTCCTCACACCCCCATCTCATTGGAAGGTGGGGAGCAAGTAGATGACTGCGTGGTGCTTTGCTACCTGCCAGGTTAAACCGCAATGCTTAACCTTACTGAAACAGCCCCAAAGGCTATACATGACCATTGTTGCATTTCTGCTTTGTTTTCCAAGAGTTTACAATTTTTCAGTGTTATTTAACACTAATGTTCCTTAATGGTAATAACAGGTAAAGGTTACAGCTTGCAGCAGGTCCTATAAAGAGACTTGAAAGAAATAGATCAACAAAGTAATCAAGTGCTGCTTGGTTCTCCTATTCTCTATCCATCCACTGCGCTGTTACTTAAGGCAATGACAGCAGTTTCTGACAGTGATAAATGGAGTTTGAGATTAGTTACATTTTTACGTCTTAAATAATGAAATAAGTACATTCTAAAATGGCTTAAAGTGGTGTTAATTTGTTAGCACACTTACTCTATTAAGACTGGAGGGCATGGGAATGTAGTATCCACTTAGTGAGTGTGGTCGTGAAAGCCTCTGGTGATGGTTTAGAAAGAGTGGCAGGATTTCAGATGCCGATGTTAGGAAGCATGTACATTACTATGGTTACTGACTGTCAGATGTTTAATTTTGACAACAACATATCCAGTCTATTGACAGCAAGTAGAACCAGTTTTCTTCTCACTTCTTCTCCATCATCTCTATTCTGTCAATTAATTCCATGTTGATTGGCTGAATTCATTAGTATGTCTTATTTTTAAATAGAAGGCATTTGGTATTGAAGTGGAAGAGTGGTAGTCATAGATGGGTTGCTTTTAAAGCGTAGGTATCACCCAGAGCAGAGCAATTGTTCCATAATTTCCTGTTACAACTTGTCAAAGGGTCTCACTTCAAAAACAATAATAATAAAAAACCTTAGTACCTACATTATTTTCAGCTGGGATGCTAGCTCAGTGCAGGCTCAGCTGAACTTGCTGTTAGCAGTTCATCTTAGTGACAAGGCTTCATTCTATCTATTGAAGGCTTTGTTTTCATGTTACAGCATTTTTCCATTGTCTGCAACTGAGAGCAGATCATTCAAGCTCTTACATTTCCAGTGCTGTGGATACAAAGCAAAAAAGGCAGCTCTTGTTCAAAAGAGCTGCTTATCCTGGGTGTTTTGTTATTGCTGGGGTGAGCTTTGGATAGATGGACAACAGATGCTCTTTCAAGGGACAGGTTCTCGATATTCTTCAACTGTGTTTGTCACAGGAGGCTGTATTTGCTTGTAGCCTTCAAAATAAGGCAGTATGAAACAGAGTGGGGACCAAAACCTTGGATTTTATTAACAGTAGTTGAAGCTCCTCAGGCTGTAGCTAGCTGTTGTCAGTAGGCAGCACATTAGCCCAATTGATAGGTGACAATTACAGAGACCACAAAGGAAAACCTGAAGCATGTTGTCCCCTAAGTCTTTATGCAACAATGGCTTATTGCAATGAGATTAAATTTATGGTAATGAGTACGTTATTTGGAGGATGTGTTCCTTGTTTTTGATGACATGAAGCTGGGCGTTACTGTCAAAATGGTGGAGGGTTTGACTCTCCAGGACAAACAGGAAAATGCTGGTAATATGAACAGCATTAAGGAAAATGAATGCAGAGTCACGAACCTAGAGGTTTAATAATGAGCTTTCAGCTCATACCAGAAATTCTTATCCCTTAAAAGCTATGGAGACAGAGAAAACCTTGGAGTATTGGTTAATCATAAATTAGCTTTGGGCTGCTGGTCTGGTATGAAGTGTGAGTAAAAGGTAAGTGCAGTTCCAGAATGTTGTGCAGATGAATTCTTCAAGGGAGATGGGGAAATATTAAAGCAGTTATGCTTGTAAAGCTGCACCTGGAATTGTCTTTACAATGCTGGTCACCCATGCCAGAAACATGAATTCAGCTGGGGCAGGTGCAGTGAGCGGCTGTGGGGATTAGCAGTGAGTAGTAAAATATAGAGGAGTAAACTGGAAGAGTTTGCCTTGTTTGTCCTAGTAGAATAAAGGCTAGGGAAGAATGCAACTGTGATTTATAAACACAATAGCGAATTAAACACAAGGAGTGAGAAGGCATATTTAAGCAGAAGAACAATATTGCCTTGAGCAAATAGGTGTGTGGCTCAGCTACAATCAGTTTTTAACAAAACATTCTGAATTGGAGAAAGAATCCAGAGTTCTCTATAGATGAGACAGATTTTAATACATTTATAGAGATGAATGCATGAAATCCTTACCCGTAAAGAGAGATCTGGCTCACAAGGTCCCTGCTGTGTGTTCCAAAGCTTTCTGTTGTTAATAATGTTTTCATTTTGATTTTGGTTAGATAGATATTGTGTACCAGTCTCAGATAATGGAACTCCTTTTTGAACTAAATACTTATAAATGCAAGTCTGATCTTGGACTAAATCACACAGACTCTAATTCAGAGAGGTATAACTCAAAAATGCACCCACCTTGGAAGATTTCAGCTTAGGAACATGAAATTGGGGAACCTCCTTCACCATAGTTTTGCTTCCTCATCCCCACTTGTGTGTGGCAGCCCCCTGGCTTCCCATTTGTTTCTGCAGGTGCCCTACGCTGCTGAGCTGAAGAATCCTTTTACTACTGTTCAACAGCAACCATGGGAGGATGCCCATGCTAGGTGGGGGAAAAAGAGTCTTGTTTACAAAAAAAAAAAAAAAGTTAGCTTGGAATTCCTTAATTGCATCTAAAAATTAATCAGTCAAAGGAGTGGTAAACTGAGATAATAATGTTTTTCTTTTCATGCCTCTTTCTGCATTGGTGTAATCAGATACCTTTCTCTTCAGTTGAGAGACAGAATCACAGAATTGTAGGGGTTGGAAGGGACCTCCAGAGATCATAGAGTCCAACCCCCCTGCCAAAGCAGGTTCCCTACACCAGACATAATGGAAAAAAAACCCCAAACAAATGTAGGTTGCTCCTTTTTGCTTTTTTTTTCCTAACTACTTGGAGTACTGGGCAGGCTGATCTAGTGGTTGGCAACCCTGCCTGGGGCAGGGAGGGTTGGAACTAGATGATCATTAAAGTACTCTCCAACATAAGCCATCCTATGATTCTCTGGTAGTGTTCTGGTCACTGGTTTATATGGCAGTCAAACTTCCTTTTAACCTTACTAGTCTCAGATTTTCAGACACACTCCCTGTACTTCTTTATTCTCTTCAGTTGCCTGTGTCCAGTGGTAATGCAACATTACAGCTCACACAGGAAATACACTCAGGGCACTGAAGGAAAACCCTGGGATGCCCCAGGCAGCAGTGCTGCTAGCCCATTTCCTATTGCCTTCCAGACAGACTAAGTCCTAGCTACATCTTAAAAGAAGTGAAAAAATGGCTAACAAACACTATGTAATGTGAGATCACAGTAACTATTAAGTGACCTAGAAACTGAGAAATGTGGTAATTGTGAAGTAGCTGCACTCAGAAGTTTGCTTTGAATTTGCTCTCAGTGTGAGCCCATTAAGGAAGATGAGGAGAACACGTGCACAGAAAGTATATGAACTGCAACCCAGAATAAAGTTGTATTTAAAAACACCTTATAGCAAAAGGTCTTACTTTTCTGTTCAAATTAACTTCTCCTTTACATAATACCCTTACCATTTCCCAGTGCCTGGAGAAAGATTTCACACCTTCAACCATTTGAGCAGATTGCTTGTTTGTTAATGTTCTAGCTATTGTTTCCTTCTGGAAGCACTGGAATTATCCTCTAGCTACAAATCAGGGCTGCCTGTGTGATAGGGTTACACCTAGCCACCTGCTGTGGCTGTGTTACAATACCATAAAAGTTTCAACTCTATTATTTCTGTAAATTGTTTTTCAAGGCAACTGTACAAAATGTTCATATGAACTTTTTTTTTGGTCTTTTTTCCCCCTAGACTTACTGTCTTGTGTTTTGAAATTGCTCTGCTTCTCTGAGAAAGGTTTTTGAGCTCTTAATAATCCATCATAGAAACTTTTGCTGTTTAAAATTCTGGAGCCATGACTTGGCACTAGGAGCAGCTGCACAAAGATCTGGTTGGAGATATCACTCACAATCCTTCTGCCATCTGAGTTAGGCCGGGCTGTCACACTACTTTAGGAACTCCTGAAAGGTTCAGAATCAACTGTAAGAGAGAATTTTTTAGCATGTTGATATTACAATTCCCTTAGACACTCTTGCTTACATCCTGAAGTTGCTCAGCCACACTGATTCTTAAGCTCTAACCTCAGGCTTGGTGAGATTCCAGTATTAGGAAAGTACAGGAAAGGCATCTGGTACACGTGGTCCCCAAAACCACAAAACAGCAGGGGAGTAGGAGAGGGATAGAAGACTTGTCAGGGCTGCTTTCAACCTACTGACCCAGGAACTTATCAATCTAACCTGATGTTTTGTTTCCAAGTCTTGTTACTGTCTAATACAAAGGTGGGTCTCAATCACTAACGAAGTTATAAATGCCATGCTATTCAGGGCTGTAGGATAGATGTCTAACTAGTGTGTATTTTACTGCATATTTCATTGCATAGTTATTCTACACCTTGAAATCTGTTAACAGAAGAAATTCTGAAGAATTTGTGTCAGAACAATCATTTGCCTCTATCATCTGAATGCTCATTTGAAGGATACTGGAAACTGGATTCAGTGCTCTGCTTTACAAAGAAGTAGAGCAGGTATGAGACCAGTTTCTCTTCACCTACCCCTGCTTGGCAAATGTGCCTTTATCCAGGTTTTCCATCCTATTTGTTTTAACAGCAGAGGAAGTCTGACAAGACAAATTGTCTAGCATAGGTAGACGCTTTCCTCTGGGCCAGCAGTCAGTCCAGAACTAACTTCTGATGTAGAGAGCAATTTTCTATTTGCTTGTTCTCTTCCATAATACTCTAAAGCTCTTTATGCTCAAGGAATGCTCTCCCCAGTCAGGATTTTATCTCTATCTCTCATCAAAACACCTTGATCTTTACTTTAAGAACTGCTAAGCAGGTCCTGACTGCAAATCAAAAAAGTAGGGATTTCAAGGTGGATAGTGAATAATCATACTGACAGCTCTGGCTTGTAGGCAGCTAGAGCACAAGACACACATGGTGACAGTATGATTAGAGCATAACTAAATTATTAAACAAGACAGTAGTTAAAGTAAAGTAGTCTTTTGGGGCCACTATTTATCACCATTCACTAACAGTAAAACCAAGCACCCTGAAGAACTGTTTTATACATACATCATAGCATCAGACTAAAACAAGGCATACCTTGTTTTATAATCCTTACAAAAACAAAGTAAAATTAATTGTGCGGGACTTAATTGTGTGGGAAAGGTATTGGCACAGCTGGCATCGGGCTGTGGGAAATTCTTCATTTGTGATTTTTAGGAATGGTAATTTTTTTTTTTACAGGTGACAGTATGGTCTAAGACATTAAACATTCAGGAAGATTCCACATGTTACTGTATCACAATAGTTTTCCCTCACCCTATACTCCTTATGTGTGCAAGCTGTAAACTGTGACTGAAAACAAACGATGTAAAATCAAATCTACAAACTTAAAACTCCATACTTTTTCCAGCTTTAGAAAAACAGAAACTACAGCAATAACAACTGCTTCTCAGTTGTTTAATTTGTCTCCTGGTGTACTAACATTATAGCTGGGAAACTTATTTCAAGCTACTTTTGTTCTGAATGAGCTTCCATGAAGGAATAGATGGCATTACTTGTATGGAGGGTTACACTATAGAAAATAAAACGAACAGTAAAAAATTAACCACTGATTATAGAGAATTACAATGAAGGCAGAGAAGGATTAATCAGCATCTTTTCCCTGAAGAAGTCTGGAATTCATCCTTCTGATGATGGATGTAACCAGAGATCTGCAAGATTTGTATACATAGAAGGTACTTCATCTCCTGCTGAGAGTTTGTTAGAATGAGGATGGAGGGAGCTGTTGTTTGTTTGCTTTTAAAATCAACTATGTCTATGCTGTTTTCTTGATTTCATTTCTATTTACTTGTTGGCAAATGGACTCTCAATAACTTTGTTCCATTACAGCTTGTCTGGTTGTTTCCATTACCAAAGTCTATGTTCCAGAGAAAAATCAAGCTCCCTGGCAACCATGCAATTTTCACATGAAAATTCAGGTTAGTTCTTTAATGAGCCAGATACCTTACATGCCCTCTGGGGATGGAAAAAAGCAGCTTCACAGATGTAAGATAAATAACTTCAATCTGGTGTTTTTAATATCAGTAAGAAGTGGCTCTTAGTAAGATATACATGTTTACTTAATGATTTGCTTTGCCTTAATTAATAATGGAAAATTATTATTCCATCCTGCATAACAGCATATCATTGTCTTAAACTGTTGGTGTTTTTTTTTCTTGCACAAGTACATTTTTAAACTATCCCAACAGCCTTCCTGCTTTTGCTGACCAGCAAATCTGATACTATGAAAAAGAAGCAGATTTCTGATGCTGAAGGACACCGTTGTCATGTTTCTTCACTTCTTCTAGCTGAATCATTGGGAATTGTACTTGTTTTTCAAACCATTTGGCTACTGTGAGCAGCTGCTTCTCTTGGAATGAACGCCCAATGAACTGAAGCCCAATTGGCAAGCCTCGTCCTGAAAGAGCTGTAGGAACATTTACGGCTGGCAGTCCTGAAACAAAAGAAGTTATTCACACAAAGGCTTGCTATTAAACAAATCCAGTTAGAGTCATTTTTGTAACAATTCTGAGAGAACCAGAGCAGTTCAGTAGCATTTTAAAATCTACCCCTACATTATGAATCATTTTACAAATGTCCACTGTACTTATGTACAGAGTTGTTAACTTTCCATTGTAAGTTAACAAGAGGGGGGAGGTATCTCAATTCTATGTAAGAGGTTAAAAGGTTGAAGGGAATGGATGTTACAGGCAGGAGAAAACACAGTTGAACTCCTGCCCCTGCTCACCAGCCATGTTTGCAGCCTGTGTTAGGATGTCATCTTCCGTGCTGCGGGTTCTGTTGTCTTCTTTGATGAATTCCATATACGGGAGTGCATCGCTCAGAGTGGTAGGAGTGAGTAAAATATCAATACCACTTCCAAAAACCTTCACAAAGTCATTGGCAATGAGACGTCTGACTTTCTGTGCCTTGACAAAGTAATCCTCATAATTCCTAGAAAGAAATAGGGGTGTGAGGGTGGAATGCTACGATTCTGAAAATACACAACAATTGCTTAGTTACCATAGAAAAGATAAGCTCTATATTCCTCCTGATTAAGAGGCTAACATGTATTTGAGTTTCTCATATACCACAAGCTTAGTCACCAAACACAGTGCTTACGCTCTCATAGCCACAAAGACGTCAGAGAAAGAAGACACAAGAAAATTCTGTTGAAGAAAGGTGAAGGGAAAACAAAACCCCAGTTTAAAATAGCTGAGGATCAGAATAATGCTATATGGCCTTTCTGGAACTAAACTGTATATTGGATTTCACTGCAGAAAGGCACAGTAAAGTCTAGAAATACTATAGAAGCAAAGCAGGTTTGCAAAATAGGCGTTAAGCTCTAGGATTCAATCCAGCTAGACACTTAATGAATGTGAAAAACTCCTATAATCTCTGCAGACATCCAAATGGACTTGAAACCAAGAATGTGTTTCTAGTACGCTTCTTACTAAACTATGCTCTTTCCTCTATTTTTTTTCCCTATATTAGTGTTGGGTTTATGGCTTTCTAAACTGTCTTTATGCTATCCTGAAGCAGAAACAAATCAGTTAGCTTTATATTTATTGTTCTTTTTAATTTCACATGTAGAACTGGCAAACATGTAACAGAATTCATAACTTCAGAGTTTAGTTTCAAAAGCAATCACCAACAGTTACTCTTTAAAAAAAAATTAAAATGCTGATAAATCAAACCTACTCTGTTAATTCTGATGCAGTGACTATAAACAACCATCAATGCATGAATGATCACATAGTTATTTTATAAAAAGCAAGAACAAAATATTCTGTGAAATGCACTGTTTGCAGGAAACAGAGATGTTTGTACTTTGTCTCAAGAACGCTTGTAGAACCCTGGATTTTGTTCTTCAAAAGTAACTTACTGTTGCCAGAAACAGGACTCTCTTGTTCAGTCCTAATGGAACACAATCTTATGCTCCTTCACAAAAAAGTGAGCTGCATGAAATTTAAAGCAGTCTTTGGAAAGCTGACCTGGACAGTTGTGACCAGAATGAGCATACTTGGCAGGACTATCGGCATTCCATAAAAGCTGCTTCTTATCTACTGACAGCATTCCTGTCTATGAGAGTAACTTGAAGTCACTTCTGATGAATGCTGTTGCTGAGGGAAGGAGCTTTGTCATGCGCTTGTTTTGAGACAAATTACAGGACCAGTTTCTCTGTTAGTATCTAAACAAGTTAAGTATGACTCCTGCTTTCTCTAACATACTAGGATAGTAAATGAGGAGCAAAAAATGGAGATGAAAAAGTTAAATACATTAGTTCAGGCACCTCTGTCTTCTCTCCACTGCATACCAAGGCAGAGAGCTATAGTTAATTGAACTGTGTATCATCTGTCTTGCTCTAGAAGACCTCAGCAGAACACACCAGCAGTTTTTCTATGCAGCTTTAATGAGACTAATACCTATAGAACTTACAATGTTACAAGAGAGATGGCTTTACTGTGATTTCAGTGTTGTCCAACAGGATATATTTTTCCTTATTTTAACTATTAGGTGACAACAATGCTCTGATGGGGAAAAAAAATAATCACAAGGATGTTTTACTTAATTCAGAAGGCTCCCTGGGTAAGGAAAAACATTTTCATTCACTGCTAACAGTTCACTGGTTACTACATAGCTAAAGCAGTAATAACAGTAGAAGTAGCTACTAGCTTGAGGACAATTCTTTTTCATGTCTTGAGGAACAATTCTTTTCTATTTGCTTAACAAATTATGAACTTAATAAAGTTGAGTTTGAAGATGTGTTCCACTTACTGTTTCAACAAGAAGTAGTTTCCTGATAGAATTCTTCCTCTTACAACATCATTAAATCCTTCTCGTCGTGTTGCAGCATACATGCTTTCTGTGGACTTGTTCACGTCAGAACGATGTCCTGGAAAGAAAAGGCAATTTAGAAATAGTTTTTGTGATTCTTAAGATTCAATAACATAATGGTACACATCATAGTACAATAGGCTGCAGTTTGCAGCAGACTGATGTTCTGCTATTCTGGAAAAATCCACAAACCGTATTCCTTCCATGTTCCATTACAGAGAAGATTTTAAGCCCAGACACTCACGTGTGCACAGTTTCAGTGTGCACAGAGTGAAACACAATAAAATATTTATTTATTCAGCTCTTATGTGCACAAGGTTTTTATTCTATTCCAATCCAAAAGAACATCAAACATTCAACTATGAAACACATGCTATCAAAACTGATATTTCTTAATGCCACTTAGCAAGGTTTCTGTTGCCTGAGAACAACAAAAAATAATAATTTAAAAGGCCTTACCATATTCCAGTCCATCAAACCTGGCCATATTTGATGCCACTTCTGCAGTGCAGAGCACATGATAGCAGACAATTGAGTAACGGGTGTGTGGTAAACTCACTTCAACTACTTTAGCGCCTGCATTCTTAAAGAGGTCAGCAGCCTTTGACCAAACAGCCAGAATTTCACTAGAAAGCCCTGGTACGTGGTACTCCTTAGAGAAAAACAAGAATAAATGATGTTTACTTTTACTGGCCACCAACACATAAATACTATTTGCTAAAAATACTTTGAAACTATTAACACTGTGTGCTTTTAAATACTTACTGCAGCCTATCACATCTACTAAATATTATAAAAGCAAGCAGTACTAAATAAACTCTGTCATCTGAAGAATATTATCTTCACCTTAGCAAATTGTAACCCATAACACAATCCATAATGGAATTTCAGCAGTTTTCTTCTGGAGAAGTGTCCACTTGTTCATCTAGTCATAGAGACCACACCGCATGGCTCTACAGTTCATGGGTAGAAGCTGTGCAGATGTAAGCCCTAATACTAGGGGTATTTTCAGCAGGGAATAAGCTATGCTCACAGCACATCAGCAGCTACTAGCACACCTCAGCCAAACAAGCAACACACCAGAGAATTACAATCACAAGGTTGGGATAGGACTGACTTAGACAAGCAACACTCTTGTTTTAAGATATTTGCTTCAGTTCAAGCTCAAAATAACTGGGTCAAAATACCATGTGATCTCTGAACAGCAACGACTCACACATATTATCATAATATATGCATTAACCTGTTTGGGTTAATCTGTAGCAGCAGAAAACAATTATCCAAGGGATATGAATAATTTATCAATACTACTATTTTAGATTTATCAAAATCTAAACAGTATGCAGAAAATTAATTTTCTAGATGTATTTTTCTTTTCTTTTTTTTTTTTTTTTTTTTGCATTTCACAGATTCTGAATAATTAACTGTCAGTGGGCATCTCTTCTTACAAAACTGAATCTTTTGGTTTAACTGTTCTGTCACAGGTTCAAGTACTGGGAATCAAACCAACAAATCTGACACACATTGTTTTTTTGAAGACAGAACCTTTGCAAAACTATAAAAGGTAATTAAAAAATAGGCTGCAGCTCCAAATGTCATGCTTAAATTACAAGCATACTTCCAAGAATGACTGAATTACGTGCATTACAAACCAAATTACTCGATGAAAACATTAGCGGCTATCGTGAAGTTTTCTTTCCATCCCTGTTTGAGCTCTGTGAGTCACAGTTCCTTGTGCCATTCAATTGCCTTTAAAATTATGCTGTATCACAGTGCCATTTAAACAAGGATTTCAAAAAACTGCACAAGTAGTACTAGTACAACTAACCTCGCTGTAAAAAGTCACTAAAAATAACTAGTATGAAGTTGTGGAGGTATCTGATGAAAAAGCTACAGAGAAGCAAGATCTGAAGCCCCTCATTTTCCCTGGAACTTCCTGGCAGCATTTCCCACAGTGATGACAAAGCATTTAAGACAAAGTGTTAGCAGATGCTCGCTCTGAATCACCTATGTGGGCAATAGAGCACATACTGCTCTTTTCTGGGAGCTGCTCATACTGTTTTCACTTTTCAAATTATGAGAGATTGGGTGGTGACAGGCAATACACAAATACTTTCTTTTGGAAGGAGTTACATTTGCCATCCCTGTTCACAACTGTTGATGGGATTTAAACGTTACCTTAGGAATTCCTATAGAGAGCTTGCTGACATCAGTCAAACTTGGCAGTGCAAATGGCTGAAAGATGTCCTGAACTGTGGTAGAGTCTTTAGGATCATGTCCAGCAAGTGAACCTGAAACATGACACGGCACATTGAAGAGCAGGAAAATGCACACTGGGTAGATGGAATTCAGCCTGCTTTTTGAACAAAGACATAGAGCATACAAAGATATATGTAGTAGTAATACCTAGCACAACAGCTGCATCATCCACACATCTGGTTAGGATTCCTGGCACATCCATGGAGTTCACTAGAGGAATGAGACCATGGCGAGAGATCAGTCCATATGTTGGCTTTAAACCTACTACACCACAGTGAGCAGCAGGATTTCTGGTAGATCCTCCTGTGTCTGACCCTAAAGCTCTACGGTTTCAAAAGGGTTACCGTTAGTAAAATGATTCAGAACATCTCCAAACAATACTTATGGCTTTAAGATGCATGGATTTAAAAATGTCTGAGTTCTTCCCAACTAAAAGTCATAACCACACACTCTAAACATTAGCCCACTCCCTACATCTGCTATTTTTCAGCTGTTCTCAGCATTTTTCTTAGGACCTCTGAATTAGCCCCTGGGAGAGATTGGTTCTCTCTACAAATCAGAGGTAGATAAATAGAAATCAGGCATTCAGAATAGGGCTCTAAAGACCCACTTCCTACTTCTCTGTTGACCAATTCTGTGGTCTGTGAAAGATGTCTTGTGTTTTAGTTTATGATTTTCAGATATTTGTGATCATTTATTCATTAATGAATGATGACATGAAGTATCACAATCCAGCATACAAAGCAGTGGTAACACAGTATGCTTTTTGCCCTCAATAACAAGGCAGGCTTTTCAAAGTCTAGCTAAGACGTTCTTCCTGTTTCCAAGCCTACAAAGTATAGTAGAACACCCAATTTAGAATAGTTTCAATGCAATTCTTTTTCTTCTCTTTAAGTTAAATTCCTTTACTGCTCTTTCACAAGTGAAATCTTGTTCCAAACTGAAATTTTCACTGTAAAAATTTCAATGGAATAGCAAAGTCACATTGAAATTGAGGTTCTCTTGGTTTTAGTGACTTTAAACTCAAAATCCACTTAAAAAATGGAAGTACTTTAATCAGAATAAAAAATAAAACCTTAAGTTTTATTCATAAAACGATGGGATTTTTAAAAGTAGTAATCTCTGGGAGCAAAAATATTTTAACAAGTAGACAAATATAATACATGGGTAAACAAAGACATAATAACTAAAGATTATTTAAAACATCTTCCAGTTAAGAACACAACTGAGCACGCATTCTCAAATGTAACTCTCAGTGTAAATTTTTAAGGAACAGATTTCCTTTAACAGATGGATGAGGAAGAGAGTATAAACAATCAATTTGTTAAATAGTGTGTTGCTATTCCATGCAGATAATTGTTGTAAAAAATTTTTTTTAATAAACTGAAACTCTTTAACTTTTTAAAAACAGATAAAATTCCAAGTATCTTTATAAGCTGGCTTCCTGTTTTCAAACTGGGTATTTGAAAGCTTTTAGATGTCAAATCCCACGTATCCATATTATCACATACCCAGCTATAAAAACAGAGGCCAGGAGGAAGGATTTCTAAACTGTTACATGTCAACAGACACCTCATCATTTGCTGAATTAAGTTTTCAGTGTGTACATGTTTAACATACTTAAAGAGGTAGAGGATATGTCTCTGTTATTTTTAAGAGTATGTGGGAATAACAATAATACTGTCATTCCTTTACTGCCATTATCACTTTGCCTCGTGCAGTGCAAAGTGCTCACATCAGTACACTGAATAACATTCTAAATGAATAAGCCTTACTCTGCCTACAGGAAATCATGCTGGCTTCATGCTATGCCATGAAAAACTGAAGATGTTGAAATAAATTCTCATAAGCCAGGGCAAATAATGCTCCCATCTCAGACAAGATCAACATCTTTTCTACAATTTAATCCATAAACTGCATTATTAGAAAATTACTAAGTGAAAACCTTACAATGTATTTCAAGACATTTCATTAAAAACAATTCCAAAAAGCTTCTTACGCAAAACATGTGAAAGCTGATACAGCAGCTGCACTGCCTCCAGAGCTCCCTCCTGTTATTACCCAGTCAGAGTTTTCAGGCTCAGAATCAGATCTGGGTACAGATTTTTCCTTGTACTGTCTTGAATAACTCCAGGGATTTCTGACTGGTCCAAATGCCCCATCTGTACTCCCAGATCTAAGACAGAAGAAATAGGCACAGAAGTGACAGACAACACACTGCTTTCCAAGTTTTTCTTTATCTGGTTCCTCATCCCTTACTCTAATAAATTCAATTTCAACACAAAAAGACTGGCATATGTACAGTTTAGTGCAGACAGATAACGTGCACAAGTCGAAATATTCAAAGGGACCATCCTCTGCCACAGAACCTCAGCTTCTGTTAGTAGGTGGCAAGGGTGGCTGCCCAGGGAGGTCGTGGAGTCTCCTTCTTGATGCTCAAGACCTGCCTGGATGCCTACTTGTGTGACCTGCTGTAGGGAACCTGCTCTGTGCAGGTGGGTTGGACTCGATCTCTGGAGGTCCCTTCAACCCCTACAATTCTGTGATTCTGTAAGGGGTGGGAAGTAGGTGGGCTTTAACATTCCTTTCAACATGAGTCATTCTGTGATTCTAAAGCCACTGGAAAGGATGCTAACAGAAAAATATAAAACAAATTTAACATACCTAAAGGTAAAACTATCTATCTGCTATAAAACAAAAGTACTCTGGCTTCCCAAGCCTGCATTTGGAAAAAGATGAGCACTGCCTTGTGGGACACTGCTCTGGAGAAGGGGGGAAAAGCCCCGCAATACCAGCAACAGGTGCTCCTCTGTAAATAACCCACGATTACTTACTCTATAGCTCTCCCCTGAGGTCACAGTCTGCTGTTTCAGAATGTTAGACTGGCTTGTTAGAATCTGGTTTCAGCCTGTGATAATCTAGATGCAGTCTGCCACCAGAAGCAGGGAAGAGCTTTCCACCTTCCTTGCAACTGCCACCTCAGGTTCCCCAACTCCATAATGTTGGTGTTATTAGCCAGATCAGCTGAGCTGGCAGTTTACACAGTTGAAAATGAACCTAATTGAGACATTGCTTTTCAGCTGGATCAGCTTCCTCATGAAGCTGATGGTGCAGCCATGTTGGTGATGGCATGAGACCATGCAAATACACAGTACAGAAAAGAGAGGCTGAGGGTGAGATAACCCTTATTAGCAGAATCCTGTGTGTTAGTGAGCTTAGATTACTTCTAGCCCTCCCTAATAAAAGGGTTTGGTTGCTTTTTCTTCTCCTCTGCTTTTTCCCTGCTTTCCCCCTGAGGCATGTCTCTGACATGGAAATGACTTTATCCAAAATGATCCAATCCAAGTATTTTAACCCAACCAAACCTATGCCTTTGGCTTAGGAAAAATAAAAACAAAGCCAAAACACAACACTTAATTTTTCTCATTGGTAGCTGAAGTCCTGGACATTGACAGAATCGTTAAGGTATGAAAAGACCTTTAAGATCATCTAGTCCAACCATCGACCATTACCACTAAACCATATCTTTCAGTATCCAGCAGATCTGGTGACAGAGGCTCCTGTCTCTGCTCAGGGCTGCCCCAGACTACTGCATGCCGCTGCCTTCATTGATTTGTCAGAGAACAAATTTGTGACAGTATTTTCCAATTTCTTTTTCCTAGCAGAATTCACCAATATTAGGCAACAGTTGCACAGGCAATTCAAAGTGCTGCTCTAAATTAGCCCGTTCACAACAAATCAGAGTACTCATACATGTTAATCCAGTGGTTGGGACAGATGGTAACTGTCTCAAGGCCATAACAATAATTAGTTAAGGGCAGAAACCACCAGTAAGAAAGGAGAAAAAAAAAGTCAGCAAATAGCCGGTGTGGTAACCAGATCTATTTGCTACTGGATATGCAAGTCTGTTTGCCTTCTGCTTTCTGCAAAGGCTATGCTACTCTTCCCCCTGAAACACAGCCATAGTTGAACTCTATGTTCATAAAAAACTGACATGTAGATAACTTACACAACAGTAAAAATGTTCATGCAATATTTGAGAAACTCAGGCAACTCTAAATTCTTTTTGCAGATTAGCGTTCGTTATTTTCTAACATGACAGAAAGAAGAGTTTAAGGATTATGCATAGAACAGATGGTGTGTAATCTGTTTAATGTAGAATCACATGTTAAAAATAATAAACATCACTCACCCCATTGCAAATTCATCTAGGTTTGTTTTTCCTAAAAGCACAGCTCCCTGATCCAGTAACTTCTGAACCACTGTAGCATTGTAAGGAGAAATATAACCTGAAAGCAATCAAGTGGAGTGGTTGATGAGATATGGTTGATTTCTAAAAGTAGCTACTCTTCTGAACACTTAAAATTTGTCACTATTTGTGCATAAAAGTTACCACTGCACAGTGCCCAAATTTTGCTTCAACAGACAATATGGGTAATTCTCAAGATTTAGCAAAAGCAAACTAAATACTGTTTTGTCTGTAATGCTTTTTTTTTTTCTCTCCACAATTTACAATACAGTAATTCTGGATTATACATTTCCAGAACTAAGCCTTCACACAAACAAGTTACCACAGCAGTAGCAAATTATGGCATTTGGGCAATTTGCAGACGAGTGCTAAGCTATCTCAAATTATTCCCCTTACGATGAGATGGGGGAGCATATTGTTAATCACAAGCTGAAATACAAACTGGCTCTCCTGTGACCAACTGTGTGCACCTTCAGCCACTTTGACCTCATATAAACAGTGAGTTCTGTGCCACTTCCACGAGATCCTGGGTTGTAACTAACTTCCTCTGTGAATAATGACAGTGATTTCTCCAGCCCCACTCTCAGCTGGAACAAGGACAGCATCACTCCTAAAACTCTCTACCATTAATCTACAATAAAGCACAATGGGTCTGAGAACGTGCTTAAGGAAAAACATCTCAGCTAATGGAACACATTCTTTAAATTGCAATACCGTATTTTGTTTCTTCTGTTAAGGTAATAGGATTACCTCAGGTAAATCAGCAGAAGTTTATCTTTCTCAAGACTTCAAAGTTTCACTTTATGCAGAATGAAGAAGAAAATAAGAAATGTTTACTACTTTCACTTTCACTATGGAAACATTAGAGTGTCTTGAAAATTTTCCTGGAGTGTTAATAGAAACAATAAGCTTGGGAAATTTTAAAGAATTAAAAACTCATACAAACCTGTTCTGTAAAGCAGGAATGCAGAGAATTGTTAATATCTACTCTTCCTACAGCAATATGAAAGCACTACATAATGCAACGGTTATAAACAGAACACAAAAGGACTGTTTGCATTTTGCTGGACACAACAGCAAACACTACTGACTGCTCTCCTCTGTAAATCTAAGAGTAACACGTGAACTACAGAATGACTCCATTTAGATAGGCCAGAATAACCACTGCATTGTTAATGGCAGCGTAGATACATGAATAAAGGAGAAAATGCACTTGCATAAGAAAAAGATACACCTGTAATACTAGATGATCTTGACAGAGGAAATCAGATAAACACATTTCCTCAAATCAGCTCAGCTCATTTTTGAAAACATTTGGATCTCTGGAAGACTTCACTCCACTAAGCCTCTGAGGAGAAAAGACAGAGCTCCAATTTCACCTTAAAAGCTCTACTGCACCTCTCATACTGTACCTTTTAGCATGTTTGATGCACATGTTGTCTCAATGCCAGCTGTATTAAAGTTGTCCTTCACTGCAATGGGAACTCCGTCCAGCTCACTCAGTGGCTGACCTGCATTAGGAATTATTGCAAAGACCACACAGACTGCATCAGTGTGCTACGTACAGTCAATTACAATTTACTTTACGTGTCACTTCGGGTGCTTTTTGCAAGTACAAGAACTAACCATTTAGCATTTGATGGGTGTCTGTTACATTCTCAAGACCCATTGCCTAGAACTCCTATAAGCACTGTGCCGAGAGCAGTCCCTGCAAGGCACAGTGGCTCCTAAGGCAGCAGGCAGCTGCTTTCAGTCAAGCCTGCTGCCCCAGCAGAGTCCTTGTTGCTTCCAATGAGACGACATCCTGCTTATCTCAGCCCTGGGTGCTGTGTGCACCCACTCCATCCCAAGAGCCAGCACGTCCGCCCACCTGACACACACAGCATACAATAAAAGCACTCTTTCACCAGGAGCGCCACCGTTATAAACAGGCTGCCGTACCTCTTCGGTATCTTTTCTCCGACTCCTCAGCCTGCTTTAATGCAGTTTCTTCCGCTACCGTAATGTAGGCGTTGAGAAACTGGGTGCTTCTGACGAGAGCGAGGCACCTCTGGCAGAGCTCTGTGGGGGTGACCTGTCCTTCCTTTAGCGCTGCTGAGATCTGAAAGGGCAGCAACAGCGGTCAGCGGCACGAAGCTGCTACCAGACCCCAACCCAGCGCATCTCGGCAATAAAACGCGTCCCTGCGGGGACGCGGTCGGGCCCCGGCGAGCCGCGGTCACCTTGAGCCCGCCCCGCCGGCCGAGCGCAGCACCCGCACCGTACTGCTCGGCCCGGGGCCGCTCACCTGACGCAGAGAAGCACGCAGCATGGCGGCTCGCTCCCCGCGGCCTCACACCTATTCCGGCACGTCCCGGCGCTGCGCCGAGCGCCTGGGCGCCGCCATCTTGCCGCAACACCGAGCGACGCCATTGGCGGAGCGGCCAAGACGGCGGCCGCCCATTGGGCCGGGGCACCGAAGGGGCGCTGAGGATCTGAGAGACGCCCGGCGGGGTCAGAGACCGGGACGCGGTGGCGGCGGTGCCCGCTGCCGGCCATGCTGGCACGGAGAGCGCTGCGCTGGGCGGCGCGGCGGGGCGGGCAGCGGCCGCCGGTGCGCGGCCTCCGCGTCTCTCCGCGGGCGCGGTCCGCCATGCCCTCGTGGGTCATCGACCGGTACGGCCGCAACGAGGTGCTGCGCTTCACCCGGGACATGGTGTTCCCCGTCATTCAGTACCCCAACGAGGTCATTGTTAAGGTGCACGCCGCCAGCTTGAACCCCATAGACCTTAGCATGAGAAGTAAGTGGCGGGGCACGAGCGGCCCCAACCGCGCTTCTGAGAGGCGGGGGTGTGAGATGGCGGGCTGTGATTAGGTGTGCCATATCCCATAATCACATACACCCTTGTTCCTTTGGATTCCTACTGGTGTGATGCTGGAAATGGAGCAGGTGCAGCAGAACTCTCAGGATGTCTGTCAATGTTGCTGCTTAATGAACTTTTTATAATAAAGAGCCGTTTTATGTGGTTTAAGTAAATCACAACAGCAATCTGTTAAATTGTTCCATGGTGATTTATATTCTTACATCTCCTGCATGCTCTTTGTTGGGGGTGGGTGAGAAAACCGTAATTAAGATTTCCTTATTACTTGTAAAATCTCCAATTACTGTAGATTTTATGCATATTTAAACTGTAACAAATGCAGAACGTGCTGAAAATGGGGCATTATATTCAGCCAATTCTTTCTAAATGGAATTGTCCAGTTAATGGATTAAATCCCACCAAGGTACGTAATGGCTAATTTCATATTTTCTAGGTGGTTACGGTGCAACTGCATTAAATATGAAGCGGGATCCCCTGAAAATCAAGAGCTTGGACACTGAATTCCCACTAACGCTTGGTCGAGATGTCTCAGGTGTTATCATGGAATGCGGACTAAGTGTGTCTTATTTCAAACCTGGAGATGAGGTGATACCACTAATATGATTTTTTTTTCCCCCCCTAAAAACACATAGTTAAACTATGTTAAACATAGTTAAACCATGAGCTATTCAGCTGCCTTTCCCTAGTAAGAAAATTCTTATGTTGTTGCACTCTGAATCTGGACTGTCTTGCAGTACCTTCTTAGAACACTGTCTTTGCTACATTTTTTCTGTGACAAACACCTTTCCCTAACTTGTGTCTGAAGTTTGAAACCCTAATTTCTCTTTTGATTTTTAATTTTTGGCAAATTGAAATAGGATTCCTTTACTGAATGTAACTTTTCCACATGGGTGTGATTTTGCGCAGAGAAATTGGTAGTTGTTTTCTGTTTGTTTTTAGGTATGGGGAGCAGTTCCTCCGTGGAAACAAGGCACTCTGTCAGAGTTTGTGGTAGCTAGTGCAAATGAGGTAAACCTGCAAAAATGTGGTTAACAGATGACAAACAAATTTGTAAATACTGATGTTTTCCTTTTTTTTCCTTTGATGCCTGAATAGCTGTCTGTTTCTTGATATTTGACTTCATGTACACTTCTACTAGACATAACTGAAAATGTGCAATAGACAATTTGCAATTCAGTAAAGCTGATTTAAATATTTCAGTATCACGTAGGATCCGCTGTGTGATTTAGATAAGACTGATTTTGTTTCAGGTATCTTTTAAGCCAAAATGTCTCAGTCACGTAGAAGCTGCCTCCTTACCGTACGTAGGTCTCACAGCGTGGTCTGCAATTAACAAAGTTGGAGGACTGAACCAAAGTAATTGCAGCGGGAAAAGGTAAGTAACTTAGTTACTTATCTAGTGCTGGTGCTACAATGTAGTGTTCCTTTTTTATGCTGATCAGCAGCTTGTAAGACATGTCTAGCAGTGCTGAAGTCTGTTATGCCATGGCATTCAGAAAGATCAGCTGGCCTGAAGTAGCCAGGTTCAGTCTGTGCAGCTGCTAAGGAAGAGGCTATTTCAGAGTGAGATTCAGCCTAACTGATGTTTTAAGGCTGCTTGCTGGCACTGCCTCTCCTCCTTTAAATAGCAACTATATAGAAACAGTCCAATGTACATGTATTCTGTGTGACTGTATAGATAATTTAAGGATGGTACCTTTAGGAATTTATTGGGACTGCCTTTCTGCTTGCAAGGCAGCTGCCCAAATATAATATTCTCTCTCTTAAAAACCTCATCAGCTCGCAAAAGGTCTTCTCAGCCACAGAGGTGTGTGTTTCACTGAGATTCACTCCTGTATGCAGGAACAATTTGGGACAGGCTGGTTTCCCAGCTTTTTGGAAAAAAAGTGTCTGGGTCTCATTTGACCAGTAGGACAGAACTCATTTAATAAGGCCAGGAAGGTAGAAGAGAAGGGGAAAATAGGCAAGACTAGCAGCCAAAAAGAAAAAAATTGGCTTTGTCAGCTTGTTAGTCTGACAATGGCAGGTGAAGCTCAGGAGAGGATAAATACTTTGAAAGACTGGAGCAGATTTTTTGCCTCATAATGGAGATGTGTAAATAGGTAGCAAAATAATCACTAAAACTACCATGCTGTCTCAAAAGTTTGTCATAAAAGAATAATTGGACGATAGGAACCTGGGTACCTGACCTCCTCCTGCCTGGGGTGTAAACTGTTGTAATGCAACGCATAGCAAAGGGGACCAGATTTACTGAAATTCTTCACCCGCCTCTTTAGAAAGTAATTGAGAGATGGGTTTTTCATACGTCATGGTAAATTTCATCACAAAAATACAAATTAGCTGTTTGCTGTAAATGTAATGTTCTGGGAAAACAAATTGCAAAATCTGAAATAATTTCAGAGACATCTTTGAAATTAACTTCCAGCTAGTGATAACATACTGAATGTACCATCTTCTTTTTTTCTTTCTTAAGTATTTAGATTATTGTTTGTTATCTTAACTTTCATATGTAAATAGAGTTAACCTAGAAATCTGTTGACAGGCTAACCATATTTAAAGTATCTTGCCAACCTTCAGGTAAGTGTTTAGATTGCTAAAAGTGAAATGCAAACTGCAGTTACACCACGTCTTCACATATAACATTTACTTTAAGGTTCCTAACAAGTATGTAATTGTTCTGTCAATGAAAAAATACAAATTCAAAGCAGTAATCTTGTGAGGCAACAATTTACCCCATGTTTCTTAATTTCTCATAATAATTGAATGTGTTAGCAAGAAGCTGCCTGCATGAGTAATTTTACATTGGCCTTTTTGTCTCCTGTAGGTGTGTGTAAATAGCTATGTAGGATGGTGTGTGAAAGTGTGTCTTATTTTGAAAGAGTACCTGTATTCCTTGAGGAAAACTCCTTCATTGGTACTTTATTGCAGGATTAAGACATCTTGGAAACAACAAGTGTTTCTACTGGTGTGTTCTGTTTTCTTTGCCTCGCTAAGGGGGAAGGGTGGACTAACCACAAGTACTTGCTGTCAGTCCCGCAGTGTGTACCCTGTACTCTGATCTGACAGGACAATCTGCTGCACTTTCCCCAACTTTATTTTTACGAGTTACCTGAAGTGTGCACGTGTTGTTTTTGGTGTCTACTGTTTCACTGCAGCTTTGGTCGTTTTGCCACAGCTTTTATCCTAAATCATTGTAATTTACATCAGTGTTCTTGCACAAGGTAAAAGTGAATGTGCTCGTTGTCCAGAATGTCGAGAATGACTCTGTGGTTTTCATGTTCTCTCTGGATAATAAGCCGATGAACTCCTTGTGGGTGAGGGTCCTGCTTCAGTAGAAAGGGAATATGGTTGTTCAACAAAAGCTGTTAACCCTTCCTTGCTGTATTCACAAAAAGCGTGTTAAAACATGGCCATTTGAGAAGACCTTGAAAGCTTTTATGCTGATAAGGAATAAGGGCCTTCATATAAATGCAGAGTAAACATTTTGTGTGTTAGAGTTTACTGGGAGGAGTTACACTAGGATTATGGTACAGGGGATTGTTGAAATTACACTTCTGGTTTACATGTTTGCAATGAAAGTTGAAATGATACAGTGACCCAGGATTTTTTTTCAGAGAGTGTGTTATTTCATCATTTTGTCTGATGAGAATTTCAAAGTGAGGATAGGTTGCAATAATTCTTGATAGGCTACACTCTTCTTGATGCAAGAATAAATGTTTAGGGACATTTTGTTGGCATAATCAAATGAAATTTGATTTTATTTTTTAACAGCCCTTACACTGGCAAACGCTTTCCCACACCCTTGAGTTACACCAAGCAGTGGGCCCTGTCTCCAGCACTGTACAAAACACTGAGCTGCTGAGCTGTGGCACACATACCTCCTGATTATACAAGGGCTTCTGTGTTGAAAGCATGCATGCAGGTGTGTGACGGCCACAGCAGCATGCACACAGCCCAGGGCAAGTGCTGTGCAGTGTGTGTGAGGGCGGTGACCTGCTTTGTGGTGTGACTTACTTTGTGGTGTCACTTGGCCTGGAGGGTGGCACATTACTCAGTTAAGCTGAGATGCCTTTAGAGCATAGGCATAGTTTGTAAAGCAAAGAGGTGTTCAAGGCCAGGTTGGATGGGGCCCTGGGCTGCCTGGTCTAGTATTAAATGGGGAGGTTGGTGGCCCTGCCTGTAGCAGGGGGGTTGGGGATTCACGATCCTTGAGGTCCCTTCCAACCCTGGCCATTGTGTGATTTTGTGAAAGAGCTTTCTTAAGGTCAGTGTGTACAAAGTTCTAATAATTAAAAGTTTTGGTAGGAAATAGCCCAGGTAACATAACAAACAAAATAAATCTGGACCTTACTTCTACTTTGGGAATAGTGAGCATGTTTATTGAAGCCCTAGCCAAGCAGCTTCCCACAGCTGATTATGTTATATCAGTCCTCAAGCAAAATGTACATTTTGAAGTTAGAGCTTTCTTCAAATTCTGCAGTAGAGGAAATGCCCTTTAGGCATGGAGTAAAATTGGAAAGACAGTTTGACAGGGTGTTTTCTGTTTTTGTTTTTGTTTTTTTTGGGGGGGGGGGGGTTTGAAAGCAGTTACTGGCAGCTCTTGTAACGATAAAGACGAGCTTAACCCAGTGTCTTGAGCATGGTATCCCTGAGACATTTCAAGGATAATCAGATCTGAATATAAAAGTTGCTTCAGACATCTGTTGTTAGAAGCATGGTTCTGAGCATAAGTACATTTTGGCAGGTTTCAAAGCAGCAGGCATTGTGGTTTCAAATTCTTCATCTGAACTCTGCAAGTTTAGATGAGTGAAATAAGGAATAGAATCTGATGAGTTTCAAAGGAGTATCCATTTTAGAATGGATCCTGTGACCAAAGCCAGGTCTCTTAGGTTACTTCAAAGAATTTTTGTCAACTGATACTCTAGATTGTCTAGAGCAATTTTGCATTGTAAAAGCCATTTCCCTCAGCATCCAGCATGGTAAGATATAGAACAGGAACATCACCAGCTTTTGAAAATACTGAAATTTTTCTGGCAAGCAGAAGTTCTGAGAAACATGATTCTCCACATGCCAAGGCTTCATCTTGGATGTACCTTTTGTTCTAGAATTAGTAAACGAGTCCAAAGTTGAAACACCATTTGTAGCTTTGCTTGCAAGGCTTTCTTACTGATTCCCTATTTGAAGTTCAGCTAATTAATAAAAATACTTAGGTGTAATTTTTGAACAGTGATTAGGCTGCTGTAGCTTTAAGGTTTTCACACCTTTGAGATTGCATTCATTTTATGAAATTTAGGATGATGTGTTCAGTTAAAATGAACTCTCTCATAATAATTTGGTGATATGCATCTTTGTTTTCTTACTTGTTTACTAATTTCAAGAAGTGGGCATTTTACAGGGTGTTGCTAAGATGCGCTGAACCAGTACAATTCTGCTGCCATTTTTTCAGATAGTTTAATAGAACTTGTGTAGTGAGGCTGCAACACTGTCATTTGTCTTTTAGATAAACGTTCAGTGATACTGGAAAATTATGTTCCATATGTTCTGAAATCCTTGGTCTCTCTAAGTAACGTGACACTGAACTACTTCTGCTAGATAGCAGCAATTTGTGTAAAATGTTAGCAAAATCTAATTTTTGCTTCAGGGAAAGTGACAACAGAGTCTGGGAGACAGAAAGATTCTTACTGACTTTGTTCCAAACTAAAGCAATTAAATTTGGGAAAGTGTGGACAGAGACAGGATTATCTTTTTCTCATGATAAATGTTGACAGCTCCACTGCCTGGAATTAGTGAAAAGCACATATGAGGAAGTCAGTATGGTTGCAATAGATAATGCTCTTGGCACAGGAAGCAGGATGAGAGCTGTGTTAAATCACATTATTAGGTATCTGAAGAGTTAACCATAAAGTAATACTGAATGACAAATAAGTGTTTTGCTTATAGTGATTTGATGTCGGAGATGTATAAGAATAAATAGTTGCTAAACTGTTTGTTTGAAGAGCTATTCAATAAATGTTCATTTTCTCTTACAGAGTGTTAATATTAGGAGCTTCTGGAGGAGTTGGCACATTTGCTGTACAGGTAATATAACACAGCATGTCCAGGATGCATCTTCAGACTGTTCAGTACAAAGAATGGAAGAGAGTTGAAGGACTGAAATAGGAAGCCACCCATTGAGCTGTCAGAGCTCCAGAAGTTTTGGGACTGGCTCCATTCTGTTTGTGACACTGTATTAGTAGGAAGAAGGGGGCTTTAAAATAATGGGATAGGGAGCGTGGTTACTAAAAGAACACATTTCACAGTTTAAGTGCAGGAATCATAGCATCATAGAATGGTTTGGGTTGGAAGGGACCTTTAAGATCATCTAGTTCTACCCCCTGCTATAGGCAGGGACACCTCCCTGTAGACCAGGTTGCTCAAAGCCCCATCCAGCCTGGCCTTGAGTGCTTCCAAGGAGGGGGCATTCAAAACCTCTAAATTTGAAGAAATCTCTTAATTTGCAAAACTTGAAATTTGTCACTTGTCTTCATTCTCCTTCAGTCATCTCTGCTCTATAAATATGAAAAGAACTTGGCATATGAGTAGAAAAATGATGGAGTATGTAGATGATTGCAGTTGGGATTGTCTGTAAAATGGTAGCAATTATAGCTGTTGTGGGTGGACAGTGATACTGGAGGCATGAGGCTTTCATGAGCAATTTAGGGAAAGAATAGTGACTTACATTAACATTCCATCATTGTCTTTGCCTTGTTGCCTGCTTGCATTCCATCTTTCCAGTTGCCCTAACCTTAGGAGAGTTGACAGTCTTTTGGTAGCCAGTCTTCTACTGAATATCTTTAACTGTGGAAGATCCTCCTTGTATGCTCTCATTTAATTCAGGGATTTTTATTCAAATTGGTGTCACCTTGTGTAGAAATAGCTTTTTCTTGATAATATAAAAAAATATGTCTTGAGAGATTGCGTCATTATGTTCTGTGTTAAAGCACCATAAACATAATGGTTTTAAGAAGCTCTCAGGAGAGTTTTAGTGGTACAGTATTTGCCTGATCCATGATAAAACAGGTGGATAAGTTAGATCAGTGGGAAAGGCTAGCCAACCATTGACTAGTTGTGATTTTTACCTAATTTATCCTATGATTAGTTATTAATTAATCCGGAGTCAATTAAAAAAAAATTAGTGTGAATCTTTTGAATGAGATTTACAGAAGAGATGAATAACTAGCAAAAAAGCTTTTCTTTGCTTTAAGTTCTGAAGCAGAAGAGCTAACCTGACATGCTCCTTGAGATAAACCAGAGATTACTTTTTCTCATTAGTAGTACTTTATTTACAATGAGATAGAGGTATGGAATTCTTAATGAGCAGGTAGGCAGATAAAATTAAATCCCTGCAGTGGTTGATCTGCTGGCAGTTTTACAGATTGTTAGATTTAATGCATAGTCTGAATTACCAGATTCAGAAGATGAACTGAGTATTTTATTTGAAGCCTTATTTATCCTGAGAGCTGGTATTTGCAAATTGCATGCAAAATCCCTCCTCAGCCACCCCAACTCAGTCCTCTACCATTTGCCTTAAATATCAGTAAGTTCTAACCATTGTTGGATATGTGATACGTTACCTTGTGTAATATAATAATGGTATTTTTTTTTCTTCTTAAGTATTTCTCACTAAATTTTAAATCTTTGCCTTTTTTTTTCTTTTTTGCTTTCTGTTTCTAGCTAGTGAAGGCCTGGGGTGCTCATGTGACAGCAGTTTGTTCCCACGATGCTAGTGCACTGATGAAAAAGCTTGGAGCAGATGATGTGATTGATTACAAATCTGGAAATTTGGAGCAACAGCTTAAAGCCTTACCCTCGTATGTGTTTGTGTTGCTTAATACTCAGATGAAGGAGTTGGCCATCAGTCCTTCTGCCTTTTGATTCCGGGCTGCAGTCTGTCAGGACTCCCTCTTTTCCTTTTTCCTTTTTCTTCCCACTTCTAAAGCCTTATTTCCTAAAGCAAATTCTTCTCTGACCTTTTTTTGAATGTAATTTGCCGAGTATTGCAAGCACAGATTTCGTTGTAAGATTAAGCCAGTTAATTGGGTTTATGGAGACAAGCTCGCTTGCACGTGCTTCTAGTGACCATGATTTGATCAGCTTTGTCAGCTTCCATTGTAGGATCTGGGAGTGCTTAAAAAGCCATGAATAAATCAAAACAAGACTCAGGAATCCTCTGTGAGGTTCCTAAATAGAAAAACCGATCTTCTACAGGGAAGAATTATGTCAGGAAGCAGTTTAGTGACTTGCCTCCAGTCCTGTAGCCACTGTGCAACATAGCTGGGAGTGAATTCCTGTAACATTGGGTACAGCTGCCTGTGCTGAATAATCACATTTATGTGGTCACAGCTGATATGTTTTAAGTAGCCTGAGGGGTTTCTCTGGAACTTTTTTTTTTACTTTTGCAGTCTTTCCTTTTGTTTAAACTTGGTCTTCTGTGACTTTTATTTGAAGATGGTAATTACACTGCTGTTTTTAGCTAGGTTGAATTAATCTGGGTGGAAAAATAGAAACCACTCAATTGATAAAATAATTTTACTATTAACTGCTCTACAGAGGTGTGTACCCTTTTACTGGGGTGTGATTGCTAATAGGTCTGAGATCAGTTGTGAGGGTGTTGGTGCTGTCTGTTTGAGCAGAATATACAAAAATTGACAGCTTGCAAGCAGTGCTGTATATGCTAAATTCTGCTCTTCAAGATTTTAAATGCTAAACATCTGTTCTAGCAAGCAGCCATTTTTAGGAGCTGTGAACCTTTGTATGAGTACAGTTTTGTGATGTAGCTAAGCCCATCAGTTGTGTATACTGAGAGGAAGGATCCCATAGCCCTCCTCTTTTCAATTGTACTGACTCTTCAGACTCCATGATGAGCTGTTCTTTTCTGGACCATTAATTTTCACTGTGTTAATTCCTGTTTTGACAGCTTTTAGATAACTCAACTATAACATGAAATCACACCCTTGGAAGACAGTCAGGAAAACTCTTTCTAGAGATAAATTTATTTACGTATTTTTCCTTCTATTTGTGGACTTGTTAGATGACGTATATGCATTTATATAATCTATTATCTATTTATATAATCTATAGTGCATCTGTTCCTATCTGGAGATTGCTGAAAATTTGCAGCAGAGAATGAGAATGAGCTGTGTATCTAACAGAATAGGTACAGTAGCTCCCAGTTGCCACGTTCAGCCCTTAAGATTCATGTGCTGGGATAATAAGAACGAATGCTAAAAGCGTGGCTTGTTGCCAGTGGTTGCATATAACCATAATGTGAAGAAATGATTTTAGACTCCTCGCTTTGAAGTTCTACTTCAAGTAGGGAGATGCAGAGAGAAGATGCTGTCAGTAGAGATAAAATGTCAGTGATTTGTTTATGGAACTTTGGCCACTGGAACTGGCTTCCATGTGAATACAGCATGGACAGAAGATGTTCCTAGTCGGGGCAGGAGTCCAGACCAGACTTCAGAAATACATAGCATTCTGTTGAGTGCTAGGACCAGACCTCAAGAACGTTTCAGTAATTTCAGTCAGAGGGATGAAGAGAGAATGCTCTAGAAGGCTTCAAGCAAATAGAGAATGTTATTGTGCATCTGAGAGTCTGCTTTTTGAGCTAGGGGCCATTTAATTATTGAAACAGCCTCTATCTGCTATGCAGTGAGTGGACAATAACCTGTAACTTTAACTATAAATAAAGCTGGGATTTAGTTGAACTCATAGGGTTTGCTCGCTGCTGTCTTGCAGGCAGATTATTTTAATATACTGCAGTGACAGGTAGAAATGTGATCTACAACCAGTTTCATATATTATTTAATTTATGATTATCTTCCCTGTATCGTGACTTTGAGCCTGTTCTTTGCATGTCTCCAGATTTGATTTCATCCTCGATAATGTCGGTGGATCCACTGAGAAGTGGGCACTAGATCTCCTGAAGAAATGGTCGGGAGCAACATACGTTACTTTAGTGACACCTTTCTTGATCAACATGGACAAACTTGGAGTTGCTGATGGCATGTTGCAAACAGGAGTCACGATAGGCTCCAAAACCGTGAAGGTATGTGACAAAATCCCATATTCTTGAAGGTTGTGCTATGTCCTCATGGCTTCCTTAGTGGCTTAGGCACTAGTCAAGCAGTTCATCTGGAGACATCTTTCTCATTTTCCTCATGCATTGTTAAGTATACTTCAGATGCATTTTGATTCTGTCTCCTTCTGTCTTGCATCAAAAAAACCCAGCATTGTCCTCATATATATATATACATATACATGTGTGTATATATTGTAGTCTAGGGAGCTTTGTAGTCTTGATGTCTTATTGTGTGTTGCCTTTTCCATGTGGCCTCCTAGTGAGTCCTGCTGACAGCTAGCACTTTATAGTGAGCAGAAGAAATCCCTGCCTTGTTGAAGTATGGGTAGTTTTAATACTTGCCTTAGGGTTTCTCTCAAAACATTTACTGATTCTCTTCATCCTATACCAGCACCATGGAGTAATAAAAGTGACTGAGAGTGGCTAAAAAGTCTTTCATCTCTTCCATGTTCGTGTGCCTGTATGGTGATACTGATTTTTCTACTTTAAAGCATTCACGCAGTGAAGCTTTTTAGAATTTGTTCTTCTCTCAACATGTGTATTTGCTATCCAAGTGACTGCTTTTCAAGTTGTTTCCATGGTATTTCTGTGATGAGGCTGAGTGAGATTCTAGGTCCAGTAACAATGTTTTCAAAGGAAATTTCAAAAACAAAAGCCTGGAAAGAAGCCACATAACATGATGATGATTTCTCAGTTTGCATGTTTTCATGGTGAAGAGCGTTGTATGGCACACATTAGAAGTTGTCTGGTTTTGGCAGATGAAGACTCATGCCTCTAACAGCTTTCTCAAGGAAAGTGCTCTTGACTTGTGTTTGTGTGATCTTCCTGGAATGCTTTTTGTGTGAGCTGCCATCTGTCATCAGATGGTGACGACTTTGGCAGATGTGATTGTGGAAAATTTAATCACTGACACTGAGGTGGAAAGTTCTAAATGTCATATTGGTAGATTTATTTCACCCTTTTTGTAAATGTGTATAAGCATACAGTGCCATTTCTCTCTTACATAAGAAATAATGCTATTTCCAGCTGCAGAGGCAAGGTGGTTGTTTTTCTCAAGTAGCTGACTTTTGCAACTGGACACAAAATTCACCCTGATCCTATTGTGGTAATACAGCATCTCTGTCTGTGCATTTAATGCACGTGCTTAGATAACTTTTCTTTTTTAGACACTAGCAAATAATGTGCATATTTTTCCATTACATTGTTTCTCTGATGCTTCTGCCCTTTCTTTCAGTTCCCATTTCAGTTTCCTCTCATTATTTAAAAATGTATATTTGTGATCTTTCTTGCAGCATCTCTTGAAAGGAGTCCATTATCGGTGGGCCTTCTTTATGCCAAGTGGACCAAGCTTGGATGAAATTGCACAACTAGTTGACTCAGGAAAGGTATGTCAGCAGCGGTTACTTAGGTTTTTGTGCTGAAAGAGATGCTGCTCTGACTCAAAAAGGGCTTAATTGGCAATTAAGTAATACATTGTTACAAGTCACAGCAGAGAAGACAAGTTAACAACTGATTTGCTCCGATTTCTAACTTCTGCCTTTGGCATTGAGTTTAGGTATTTATAATGCTTGAGGCTGTCTTTCTTTCTCCCTCTTCATCCTACTCCTTTTAAAAATCTCAAATGTAATAAGTTGTGAGGAAAGAGTGCCCAGTGATTTGGTTCTTTGCTAGTGGGAATTATTTAGCGTAAGCTCTGCTGTTGAAAATGATAAGCTTTTGGAGGCCTTGGTTGGTTCATTTGGTCAGGATGAACATGGCTGCATGTATGTCTGCATATGCAAATCCCCTGGCACAGAAGAACAGGAGTCCTACATGTCATGTGCAGAATATTCAACTTATCACAGACAGTGAGTGATCTGTGCTGTCTAATTATTTCAGTGCTTCAGAGTATAACTGTGATGATTCAGCACAATGACCTGAAATCCTGTGAGTGTGCATAAGCTTTTGGGGAATCTCACAGTACCAGATCTTTTCAGGCTTATGAACTAGTTACAAAATGCATGTGAGACTGAGAGGTCAACCAGTTTGTGTATTGGAAAGCAGTTTGTGTATTGGATATGTGGTGCTGTAGGTCCTGGCATGTTCTCTTCTGGGGAACTTTGCGTCGTTAACGTTTTCAGAGCACAGAATACAAACAGTTGCTGTTCATCTTTTTGCATGGTGCCTAAGTAGAGGAGTATGCCCTGGCAGCTCATCGTTCTGGTAAGCCAATTGCCAGACCCTCTTGCACTCAAAATTTGGGCATACTCAGAACAATCTAATGCTCGCAAGGACTATTGAGTTTGGATTGCCTTTATTCTTTATGCATTAAGTTCTAAAAACTCATATCTCAGTATCTGCTTGCTTATATTTGATTTTCCAGTGCTGCTGCTCAGAATAAGAATCTTCCTAAATTCAGCCACTCCTGTGTTGTGAATGGGGTGCTGCTGATACAGCCTGTTTCCTAAAAAGTTGTCTACTCATGAACAAAGGTTATAGAAGCAAATAAGCTGTGGTGAATGGCGATCCTTGTTGGTTTTACACCACTCCACATTGCACTGTGTGCAGTGCTTTATGCCTTATTTTACAGTCTAGGTAAAAAGCCCTGGAAGATGCTTCTCATCGTGTGAGTTCATCCAATCATACAACTGACTTACAGTTGACTAAGAAACAGATACGTGCTTGCCTTTGTTCTTACTGTTTGTCCTGATCCTTAGCCAGTCACAACTTGTTTTGTGTTCTGCTCCTGCTTCTGTTCTGCAAAACAGAAATGCAGAATATGCTCATGAAAGCCTTTAAAAAAATGCCTGTTTATGCAATAGGGATGGGGCTTAATCAGTATTCATCTGACTAATAATATGGACAGCTGAGTTGTAATGTCTTTTAAAATGTACGTCATACATACATGAATATCCCAATGTAGTTTTTGTTGTAAGACAATAGTGAGGATAAAGATGTTTGCCTGTTGTGGTTTTTTTTTTTAATTCTGTATTGACAAGAGCAGGTCAAAATGACACACTGTAAATCTGCATTGTCGTCATCCTATCACTATTGTGCTCTACTTTCTGAAATATTGCCAACACTGCTGTTGTCAACTGTCTTGCATGTCCCAGATGTGGTCCATATATGCAGCTGTTAGTAAGACTGAGTTTTGTTGTCAAGACAGGAGAGTTTCCTTAAATGGACAGATCATCCATTCAGAAGAGTAGGTATTTGGAAAAAGGGGGAGAGAGAGAGATGTATTACTGTAAATTATGGTATACTACCTCCAACAATGTTTGTGTTTTAGTTGGAGTGTAATAAATGAGAATTTTAGGGACAAAAAGGGCTGTTGAAGTGCAGGGAGAAGGCTAGAGGATGGTAGCAAAGTGAGCTTGTGTGGTTGAACTTAGTTTTGAGAGAACACATGTTGGAGCGTTGCAGATTTTGGTTATTCTGAGACTTCAGTGAATTGGCCTTTTTTCTGTTAGAAACACCTTGGGATTGGGTGACGTGAATAGGAGACCTACTGAAAAAGGGGCATGTTTTAGGATAGCATAAATCTTGAAGGTGGATTTAAATGAAGGAAATTAAAAAGAGGTGATGCTATAGTAAGTGAAGCTTTGGAGAGCATACTGATCAGATCCATGTCAGATTGTTTTTTTTTTTTTTCTTGAAGTTCTTCTGCACCAATACAGTTTAGTTCCGTTGTGTTCCATCATCTTCCTCTGTGAAAGCAAAAGGAGTCCCCATCTTTTCGTGGATGAACAGGCACGAAGCAGGGTATTTTAATATAAATAATTTAATATAAAGATGCTTGGTTTTTACACAAATAACCTTTGCAACAAGGAATAGAGATTTGCAAAATGTCAGGATGAGTTCTTTTAGCAGCCTTTTTTAACAGGGAGAAGAGGGGAAGAATTTGATAAACTGGTTGGGCAAAGAAGGAGAATAATGTTCTCTTTGTAATTCATTTGCGCATCAGCTCCGTTCTGGGGATCATAAAATCATTTTCAGCTTATGAGCTGTTTTCTCTGCCTTGCAGCAGAACGTCTTGCCAAGAGCCTGCTGTGAGACTGGTGAGCTGGGAAGCTGCTGTGGCTGTGATGGGCACAGAGAAAGTTGAGCATTTCCTTGTCAGATTTTAGAAATACTTGCTACTTTATAAACTGCTGGGATGTCCCTGTTGTGGGTTCAACTTAGGCAGTTAATTACAAGCCAGTGAGGGTTGGCTTAATGTAGGCTCTGCCAAATCAATAGACGAAGTGTGTGTCAGAAGCAAGGGATCTCTTCCATGGCAGAGCATTCATTTTGAATTACAAGGTTCTCAGTTAAAGACAACTGAAATCAATAAAGTCCTTGGTTCAGAACATAGATTTTCTGGCATACTGGTTGCTGAAACATCATCACTGGTCTCTGATGGCAGCTTTGTCATGGAACAGCTTTCTAGGAATTAGTTTGATGTATCTGTTGTTAGTGTTGAGGCTTTTACACTGATCATCTTTAATTTTTTTTTTTACATAACTTGTAAATTTACCGACCTCGTGTCGTTTTTCTACAAATTTCTGTAGTTACAATTGAGCACTTACTTTGCCTTTTATAAAGCCTGGTGGAGGCTGGCTCAAGAGACTCATTAGAGAGTAAGGGGAAGTGCTAAGAATGTTGTATGCTCTTGCTGGACCATAACAGGGTGAGGGTTAGTGTACAACCCTACAAATGAGATTTGAAAATCTCATTTTTAGTTAAAGTGTCTTCTAAATACAGTGTAGGTTTATGTGTGGCTTACTACTATTCTCAGAGCAAAGTTGTACTAGATGGACAAAGATTGATTACAGAGAAGTAAGGCTAAAGGAAGTAGTAGAGTCTCAGAAAGAGAACTGAATAGGGCATTCTTTGTATTGTTGCCTTTCTAGATAAATGTTACAGCACAGATACACATAAGCAAAGCAATTGCATATCTGTAACTTGCATAACTTCTGTGCAGCATCATGTGTATGTGTTGCTGCTGAGAGAAGTTGTGTTGGATTTAGTGGTCTGCTTTACCAGATGGAAGGATGGGATGCTCACTGTTCTTTGGCCTTCCTGACCTTCTTCCTGTGCAGAGCTGTACAAGCTCGTTCCAATGACCATCCTTCCCTGTGTGCTAAACTGCAAAGCTTGTACCTTTTCCATTAATTTAGACTAATTTTTTTGTTGTTGCAGTGCTTTTGCTTGCCAGGTTGGTCGGCTAGAGCCCAGAAATATTAATCAAGGAGGGGATGCCAAAGACTAATCAGTCCTTCCATCTCTTCAAGAAGGGACCTCTATCTGCATTTAATTATGGCCAACAAAAACGTAGTGATTTTTATTAAAAGGCATCTGCACCTCTTCCTACAAGCGATAAGGCTCTTTATGAAAGCTCTGGGGTTGTGTCATTAAAGTGTCTGAAGAAGACTGAAGGAAATCTTGGGAAATGGAGAAATAGCATTTGAGCATGACAGCTCACGTCAAGCATAATGAGGTCTGGAAAACTTTCAGCAGATATCTGGTATTTAATCAAATGTGCTGCTGTCTGAGCCTGATATGATTGCACATTCTGTAGCGAGTTACTACTGGTCTCCTAGCATAGCCAGGAACCACATCCAGCTCAACAGTGAACTGTGGGATCAAGAAGACAGCTCTTGCCTGTTGTGAGTTGAGTTTGCTGAGACAGAAGATGATGCAGGTCAGACAAAGATATTTTCATACTATTTGTAGAATATGTAATATGCTTTCAAAGGTTTTGTACAACTGTAGAAAAGTCTGTTCTGTCTTGTTGATATGGTTGTGTTGCCCTGGATCACCAGCAAAAACAGCAGAACGGCTGCCATGAACATAACTGCTAGGGAATTCTTGAAGACAGAGCTGCATTTTGCTTTACTTAACAATTTTTTCGGCACAGTTCAATAGTAACCAAACCCAGGATCTTCTTCCTCACTTCTGCTGATTTAAACTTGGGTTAGCCTGGCACACGCTGCCCCTCTGGGCTTGTTCCAGTTTCTTATTGCTCCTTATTGTGTTCTATAGAAGCTGCTGCCAAGGCCAATTAAGGAACATGAGATTTTTAAACCTCTTCTACACTCTGAACCATAGCCTGCTTAATTGGGATTTATCTTCTAGCATTTTAATAATTGTAGTTGATACTTATGAGTTACTGTGAGCTGCTGTTACATGCTTGATATTAAAGAATGCTTCTTGGCTTGACATATTAACAAAGACTGGTAACACAATTGTTTGTAAGAGGACCATGGGAGTAGCCATTTTTTTTTTCCATGAGATGACAATGAAGTATTGAGCAGATAACTGCATGTTTAATTACAGGATGCAGGCTGTGCTATGTAATGAGTTCTGTTCAAGTCTCTCATTGACACTGAAGGGATACTCGCTGAAGGCCAAAGCAGAGCATCAAGCGCTGCATTTGTGTGTTGGCTCCTACACTGCATCTAGGCATTGTGGTCATGTCTTTACCTTCCTGCTCAGCTAAGTCTAAATGGTGCACTGGTCTTTTCCATTAAGAAAGCACTTGAGTGTTCTGAGGACTGTTGGAACACATCACAACTCTCTCCGCACACATGGGAGCGCCCAGTGCAGAGCATGCACATGAACTATGCCCAGACTCACAGCCAAGACATAATTCTTGTGTATGAGGAGATGGCAGCTGGGAGGGAGTCTCTGCAAAGCTGGACTGCCCTGTGATGTGTGCACAGCCACCCTTCATGAGCCTGGGGAACAGCCAATGCACTGTCATTGCCCTTGGCGTGAGAAAACTTTTGTTTTTGAGCTAAGGTTGCTCTGTGGATCTCAGGTTTGGTAGGTTCTAGCTGTCCCTCCAGTGGCAGGAAGCAGCTACAAACTTACAGGAATTGGTTCCTGACAGGCTCTGCTGTGTCTGGAGTGAGATTGGAGTGGGATGGAGTGCAATGCTGCTCCTGTGCTCTGTGTAGGACAGATCAGCATGCCTAATCAGCATCAACTGTGACTCTTATTTTTTTGAAACACGAAGTTCATTTCGAGAAACCTAGATTCATTTCTAGTATGTTCAACATCAGAGAGAATGGAGAGGAGGAAAACACCTCTCAGCCCCAGTCTGTTTTCAGAAAAACATTTCAGTGCAGGTGTGTGTAATCCTTTCTCTCTCAGACTTTAGTTTAATCCCTTTTCCCTGAACAAATAGGTGTCCTCTGGCAAAGAACTGATGTGTGGCTGTAAATAGGCAGTGTTTGTATTATCCAGTTAATCTCCATTTTTTTTTATTTTTATCACACATTCAACAAATAGCAGACGCTTCCCTGCTTGTTTGTCTGCTCACAGGAAGAAATTTTATCTTAGTCAGTGGATTATGGTAAAGGCTGAGTGAATCACTGTGCTGTGACATGGTCAGCCCTTTTGGGGTTATTCAAACAATGGGGCTGAGCAGCCAGCCAGATAAAATGTTTAATGCTCTAGATTGTCGGGATCATCAATTCAGTATTCATGTCTCTCTATAGCATTGCCTAAAGCCAGAGTTTAAATGGAACTAGAGGTTACATCAACGTAGCAGATGGGCTTTCAGTGCTTGGTGGTTGCAGTACGTACGGTGTTTTGAACTGTGGGCTAAACTTGGGGTTCCTCTGAATCCCTGTGTGATGCTTTTTCACACGTGATGCTTTGAACTTCACTTAAGGGGGAGTTCTGTCAGGGCTGTAAGCTGCAATCCACAGTACAGGACTGCAGGTAGCAGAATGGTTGAAAGTGTTCTTTTGGCTCAACTACTGCATGTGTCTGAAGCAAACTCCTGGCACCCTGTGCCTTGCAATGCCGCGTGGCTGAACTGCATTCTTCCTGTGATCTCTTTCCCTCCTCCCAGCCCCTTGCCCTGTGAGGGTCAGCTGTGTCCATGTGTTTCCTTGCTCTTATTTTTCTGAACAGAAGCACATCTCTGCTGCCATTAATGGTAACTGCTTGTGCAAGTGCTGCACGTGTGCTTGGCTCACCAGGGTTACTGGATTGTTGGTTTTTTGGTGTCTTTTTTGCTTTTTTTTTAAGGCTTTGGCTATGAAAGCAAGGGTTGGTCTTCTTCAGAACAGTGACTGAGGAGCAGCACGTTCCTCCTGCTGATTGTCACAGCAGCTGCAGTTTACTCTGATGCTTGCTTAACCCACAGGCATCCCATGCAAGTGGTTTTGAGGCCTTGTCCCCAACTCCCGATGCTCAAGATAATGTTTTCATTCTGTATTAAACGTGGTTTTCACTTGAACTTAGTTATGACCCACAGCTATTTCCTGGTTGAGCAGCAGTGTTAAACAGCATCTTTCTGTCCCTTTTGTTGCTTTTTACTCCTCCCTTTGCTAGGGGGTCTGGCTGCAGAGATTGCTGTGATTAAACAAGGGGAAGGCATTAACCAACCTCCTGCCCTGCAGCGTGGCAGATTGAAGGCACTTAGTGAATTTATTGGCACAATTGCTTTCTTTAGGAACTGGCTGTGAGTTCTTTATCTTTGAAGGGATTCATTCCTTCCTACTTTTCTGCCATGTGACATTTCTGCTAGGCATGCGTCGACATAACAAAAGGGAGAACCTTAGAAACAAAATTAAGATAGCGGTATAATAGTTTGATTATTGTTGTTTTAGAATACTGTTAAAACAAAAAGTAGTAGTTACTCTAGTGCAATAATTGGACTTGAAGGTAATAAAGATAAGTGAGAAGAGCATGTTTATGTGTGCTTAGACAACTTCTGGATTGCAATTGTGCTGTTGGGGAGGGTGCTGGATACCTAGAACCCAGCTTGTGAAGTGTGTATTATGAGAGACCTTTCCTTGGTAGTGCTGTGTTCTGAACAGCAGTCTGTGTAGGTACTCCACCTTCTGGTAAAAGAAAGCTTCCAAAAGAAAGTGCTGCTCTGATGCTGACACACTAGTTGTCTGATTTCCCTTCCTGGCAAAGCACATGTCCTGCTGAGAGGGCCATTACCGGTTCTAGGAGCGTTAAGCAAGATAAGTGTGCCTGGTGGTATCTGCAAGGAAAAGGCCTGAAAATATTTTTCAGTGATAAAAGTAACAAGGACACTTTCTAGCACAATAAGAAGAGTGTAGAGTGTTTGGATCTTTGATTCTTACAGTTTCTATTACTGAAAGAGCTGGCTGCACACTCATCTATTGCTAATGTCCTCTGCTAAGAGGAGTGGGATCAGTTCAGGAAAGGAAGAGCATGTACTGGGCTGATAGGGGGGGATACAAGGTAAGAGCCCTGCCTCAGGGTAGGTGCTCTGGCAGCAGTTGTGTAAACAGGGCTTACTGTTGCCTCTGGCAGGGTGACTCAGAACATGGTGAAAATAATTTTCAGAAACAGTGGGGATTTCTTCTCCCTCCACTGGCATACTGCAATACCTAAAGAAAGTGCTGGTGGGGTTTTCTGGCTTCTTAGTCGCTGGTGGGCACAGTGAAGTGGTAGTTTCACCTTCATTATTAGTGATTGCTCTAAAACAATCCAGAAGGCTACTCTACAAAATTAATGCCGAAACAGCAGTGGATGCCAGCCAGGTTCATGATCTATGCCAGCATGAAGACACAGTGGCTGAGTTTTCAAGTGTATCCACATGATTCAGCAACACTGTACTTTCTCTTTGTACTTCATTTGTAACCAGGTCCCTTGAAGATACTAGATTCAAAAGTATCTTAAAACATTGAAACTGTTGAAAGATTCTTGGTTTAACAAGAAAAGCCTACCTACCTGGGAGGTTAAAGCTTTGCACCACGCTTTACTTTTCGTCCTGCGCTAGGGCTCTAGAGCTATTAAAGATATTTCAAAACTTGGGGAGAAAGCAAAAACTCTTCTCCTGCATGCAGAAGAGTCCCTGAAAAGAAGCTAAAAACGTGGTGACTGCACTGAGCAACTTCTGCCCTAAGTAATATTAAAAATCCTTCTCCTTTCCTTAAACAGTGTGAAGGTGCTAAAACAATGCCATTTTATTCCTAATGCAGTGATGCTTTGTTCTGCAGGTTCAGCCAGTTATTCAAGAAGTCTTCCCTTTTTCTGAAGTTCCAAAGGCCTTTCTGAAACTAGAAGAAGGACACGCACGTGGAAAAACAGTGATTGATGTCATTAATAAAAAATAAAGCAACTCCAATTGTTGTTGTGCCTTCAGTCACATGCTTAACTGGTAAATGACACTTATGAGCTTGGAGCTCTTGTTCTCTGAGCAGTTCCAGCTAAATACTGCAAGGGTGAGACAGTGTCACCTGACTGTCCATGCAGAACCCACGCCATCCTCTTCTCCTTTCCTCAGTTTTGTTTGCCTTTAATATACATAACATGTATAACAACTCAGTCTGGTTCATTCTCAGAACTTGTAAACTTCTGTTTGCATTGCTGGCTCAAGACTGTACTTCAACTTTGATGACCAAATCTCTCATGGCATAACTGAGTAGCAGCACAGAACAAAATCACTGTAAGTAATAATTACTCCAGTTGCCTGACTCTTGATAGCAATTCAGCTGATTGTAGTGTTCATGCAGGACAGCCAGACATGATTTGGCCAGTGACCAGGCCTTGGTCCTTCCATGCCCCCTATCACAGCTGCTGCTGTTGAAGTGTTTGAAGCTGTTGGCCTGTTTTTAACACCACCAATGTGTCAGAGACACACGTGCCTTACTTACCTGCAGCTGCACAGGTAGATGAAAGGAAAAGTGGTAGCCTCCTAATTGACACCTGCACAGTTCCTGTGGTGCAGCTATGGCCATGGAAAAACCATGCCACGCAGTGCATTACTGGGGATAGAAGCAGCAGCCATGTGCTAATGCAGACCCCTGTGCAGTGAGCACCTGTTTATACAGGAAATGCACCTCTTCCTCAGAGCTTGCAGCTGTAGCAGAGGAATTAGTGCCAGAGAAGATCACAAGATAGAAGCAGAACTGTCAAACGTCACCCTTCTAACTTAAAAATGATTTCAGTAAATTGTTATCTAATTTAAATTTATTTGTGAAATGCTATATTACATATAGCAAGAGCACATTGGTATGACAAAGTACCACTATTTGGAACCAGTAACAAATCTTCTATGAAGAACTAAAAGCAGCACATTCCAGAGCAACAAAACTTCAGTACTTCTGTACAGGAGGAGGAAAATTAGTAAGGCACTTCCCTCTGGGGCGGTGACAATGCAAGCATATGTGTCCTTTGAGGCAACACAACAGTAATGAAAATGTTTCTTTTGAACAGACTTACTGTGCAAGACAAAGGGCTGGGTGCTCCTAGGAGCAGCATGTAATAACACTGAGCTAAGCCAGAACAAAACACAGCAGCATAGTACAAAAGTTTTTTTTCATATTTTACTTTTCTGCCAATATTATTATGGAAAATTAACACAGAAGCCAGAGCGTAGGCCAAAAGTTGGTGGCTAAAAGGCTTAGGTGCCTAGGTGCTTAGGTGCTTTCGAGTCATGGTTATTGATGGTTTCCCTTAAGAATTCTTTTTTTCTATATAGGAAATGATTCTAGAGTTCAGGAAGACTGTACTTACTGGAGCTATTTTAAAAGATAAACTGTCTTGGCAAAGAAGTCAAATATATGTAACTAAAAATTAGGCAGCTTAGGAAATGGGCAGGCAAGTTCTTCACATTCTGATAAGTTCTTTTGTCAACCCTCTCTTTTTCTAACAACCATCCACTCATTTATATCCTCCCTTTCTAACAACCATCCACTCATTTATATCCTCCCTCTACCTGAGAAAATCTAGATTATTTTTCTTCTTAATTTAGGACTTACTACTTTAGCATACTAACTATATTTGAAACCACATGTTAAAAATTCTTTGGATCTGCTGTTTGCTAGTGGTCTTAAGGTTTCAGTAAACATACGTTTGTTACAGTGAGACAAATATATTAAATTTTCAGTAGTGAATATTCTTCTATACTACCAGCCAATTGGCCTAAATTGCTATACCGTATACACATTGCACTCCTGTCCTTTATAAAATAAGCTTTAATTATTTTAGCCCTTAGTTAAAAAACAAAAAACACCTTTAAAAATAATTTAAAATTACACTTCTTAACTGTTCTGGATTATGTACTCACTGATGTGATTGTAACTCTGGGGCCTCTCCCACCTCTGGTTCTTCCCACTGCTCTGAAGCATGCTACTGTTCTCTATCTCACAGAGTTGCAATGATTTAAAAAAAGGTTGAGAGATACTCAAGCTTTTATAGGGATAATTATGTTCGGTAGAGAGATGTGAAATCATTCTGTTGCTTGTTCTTTGTAAAGCTGAAAAGACAGAACTCTTGATCACGCATCCTTCAAAGCTGGCAGTGCCAATTCTAGTGTCCAGAACAGTGCCCAATTCAGACATCACCTTTCTCATACGGAATTACACAACCAGTGGTTCCCAGCACTGCGTTAACTTTTCTTCGTTGACTGTGTTGACAACAACATGATCACGATCGTATTGCGTGCCCCCTGTAAAGAAGAATTCAAAGTGCACAGATTAGCACTGACCTAAGAGGCACACTGTGTTCTGGGTTTCAGGGCTACTCTAATAACTACTGATGTAGATGGCTTTTCCTTCTCCTAAGGCACTGAAAATACAAATTATATTCATTTTCATCACCACCAGTTTTTGGAATTCCCTTTGAAGCAGGGAGATCTGCCTGCTCCTCTCCACCTCCGTCACTAATTCACCACTTTAGCTTTTTCAGCCTGAATGGACAAGGAAGAAAACACTGTAATACAGTCACATCTGACTCCTTAAAGACTGCCATTTCCCAAAAATCAAAGTTAACTGTTGAGTTTCCCTTCAGTGGTTGTCACTTTGTTCTAAAGATTACATTTACACTATGAAAAAAGTCCTGCTGTTAACAGAAGCAAGACTATACAAAAAAAAAAAATATATATATATATATATATATATATATAAAAATATATGTATATATTAGAACAAGCCTGGGGATGAGGTTGAGTCTCCTTTATTCTTCACACTGTCACCTTATGTTTTGACCAGCTGCAACACAGGTTGCCATACACAGAACACAAGCAATGTTGAGCTGTTCCCAGTGGGAGTTGAGCATACCTGAATGTAAAATATATCCATTTCTTAGATAGGCTTAATTTACTACTCGTGGTACACAGTGCCAAATGTGCTCCCATAGAAGAGGAGCGCTACTACTATTCTCACTTGGACTCAGAAGCAGAGGAAAGTTCAACTAGAACTGAAAGTCAGAGCTGACTGCTTTTGATCTCATATGTACTGCAGAAGCACAAACCACGTGCCTTTCACATGGTACCACCCCTGCTAAAGCTGGTACCATTCCACTGTAAGCAGCCATCTGTACAGAACATTGGGACATTCCTACAGACACCCATCTGTCATTCTGCACCCTCTCCCATGCCTCCCTACAACCTCCTTATAGGAAAAGAAATGCCTAGCAGCTGGAAGCCTCCTGTGATTATACAAATACAGACTCTAACAGATCCTAGAAATAACAGGCCAGGTGTGTGTAATTGGAGTCCTACGTGGTTGTGCACATTTAATAGCAGATCTTTTGTACTAAGGTAATGCCATTTCAGTCACCTTAGCTGATCTCTGCTTCAGAGATCTGGGGGAGGCTTGCTGGTGCCACTGTCCTAGATCAGAAAGGATCTCTGAGAATCATGGAATCATTAAAGTTGCAAAAGACCACTAAGATCAGCTGGTCCAACTGTCAGCTCATCCCCACTGTGCCCACTAACTGTGTCCCTCAGTGCCACATCCACATGGGACAGTGACTGCAGCACCTCTCTGGGCAGCCTGTGCCAACATGATTCACATCTTTCCCATCACCAATGAATGACTAAGAAGCAGTAGAGACACAGCATAAATATTGGCAAATTTCTTCAGAAAAAAAACCACCAAAAAACAGAGATCAAATACATCCACAGGAAAAAGCTTTAACCTGCAGGCACAAAAAAATAACGTTGGCTACATCACTCAGTTATCACTGCAAGGCAGGAAGTACTTTGTAAGCAGTGTTCGGTAAAATATAAGTGTAATAATGGAAAAAGATCAGATTTCTTTCAGTAGAACCTGGGGTTATTTGCTATGATGAGAGCCGTGCTCTAGGCAAGCCGCTGCACCATGCCGAGTATCCACTGGGTGGCATTTGTGCAGCCAAACAGCCACAGCCGTTTACTAAAGAGTTCATTACAGCTCCATTTGTGGGCAAGACTGGATCAGCAGAATTGGCACAAAGAGATGATGATCCTATTATGCTTTCTCAAATAAATGTACTTACAGAACGGGTCTGTACTTTTGTCATCAGACCTATCCATTATGAAGTTCATCAATTTTAAGTGCAAAATATGTGATGTGCTTTTAATGTGATTAAGTGCACACTGCGTGGTAGTACTCTGCTTTTTGGTGCAACTGACTACAGAAAAAAAAATGTTAGCAGACCCGACTTGAATTAGGACTGTCCTTTGAACTGAAGTCTTTTTGATAAGCTTTACATTAATCACTGCCAACTTTGTAGGGCTGTAAAGAGAATTTATGAGTATTTGTGTCAACACTGTATCACAGTCAGACATTACATAGCCCTTGTCTTACAGTTCCGCCTGTCCCAAAGTGCTGACTGGTGACTGACTTTTTTTTTTTGATTGTTGTAGTTAAAGCCACAACATCAATCCAGAATTGATTTTAAAACTGCTAAAAAGAAATCAACAGCAATAAAAATGATTATTCCCTCCAAAAAAATGCAGTTATGTAAGAACATCTGACCATGATCACTGTGCTGCTTTATCAGACCTATGAAATTGTGAAAGCAAACCCTGTTCAGAAACAGTACCTTCATGAAGCAAAATTGGTTGTGACAACTACAGTAAGATGTACCTTGAATACAGGTTGAAATTCTGTCACAGCAGCCTAATATCATGTTCACAACATAGGTATGGCCATTAATGAACAAATGAAAAAACTTTTTTCATCTATTCATGTCAGTTTACAGTGCTGCCTTTGCTAATATCCTTTGCCTATTGCATCTACAACTAATGTATAAGAAAAATTGCTCTATACAAATTAAAGTTAATGAGAAGCTAGGTAAGAAAAACTTCGCTTCAGCGTTTTTAAATAATTATATTCACATTACCCAATGCTGAGTAAAAGTAACTGAGGGTATCTACAACACTGAGTGGACACTGGGAATACAAGATAAGCCAGTACTGTGGGTTCCTAAACTCTGTGCAGGAAAACTGCAACAAAGTCCTATGGCCTGTATAACTCAGGAGGTCAGACTAGCTCATCGGGTCTTTTCTGATTCTAGATTAAAGTAACTGTAACACCATCTTTAATTTATAGGCACATTTAATGCCTATCCCATTGGAAATACCATGTAATTAAGACACAATATAATTAGATAAACACATTTGCTTACCTTTGATATCTAAAACCAGCTTAGGTTTCATCTTGCTGTAAATCCTGCCATCGGGACTAATATGCCAATACTGTTTGTCTTCATTCCGCTCAAAAGACAGACCAAGTTTAGAGCCAGGAGTGATAAGATTTCCAACAATTGTCAAGCAGCAATCCTCTGCCATCTGTGTAATCAGAAAGGCAACAGCAATTATTCAAGCCTTACTTCTAATATCCACTAATTTTTTTAATCAGACAGAAGGGATGAAAGCAGGTGAAAACAGAATCTAAGAACTCCATTCCCCTTAAGGAATGCATTTTTCTCCTAAACTCAAGGCTATTTTTTTCTATATCCATTCCTGTTTCTGCTGACACTCTCCACTAGGTCAGACATTAAAACAGGCATTGTTGTATCACATCAAAAGGTGCAATTAGCACCTGTCTCTATCCATGGTGGATAACAGATGCTATGGAAGATTACATTCACTCTGCTTTGCATGCTGAATGTTCCTAGTACATTCTTTCAGTTCATAGCACTTTCTAGACCAGAGACTTCTCCATGCAGAGCTGGTATCTCTAACACCTACATGCTTCCTGTCCCGTGTGCAAGTTCGTTAATACTCACTCATATCAATGCAACCCTTTCATACATACACCTTTCCATATCATAACCCTTCTGTAGCAAGCAGGTCCACATCTTTACCACTACTACTACAACAACAAAAGTAAATATTTATTTGATATGCAACAATTGGCTTTATTTGATGTTCTCTTCCCGCACCCTGCCTTATTTTAAAGGCGGTTTGTCCACATTACAGGTAGCCCTGGCTAGTTAGTCTCTTCCATGCATCACCTCTGCTGTCTTTTTGCTGTTGCTATTCGTTAGCCTTTTCCAGTTCTACAGTAACCTTTTGAGCTTGAGAAAGGACACAACCTCACAGTGTATTAAGTGTCACAGTATGTCACAAAGGTATTTTCCTCTTTGTTCTATAATTCTTTTGTAGTCATCTATCAGATTACATGATGTCACAACTCTGCAAATATCTTCAGGGCTAAGAATACTGGCTAAAATCAAGCTGATTTGAAAAGAATGCTAAGGCTGTCTTAGGGGTGAATTATAGTGAATTGTTTTGTGGGAACAGTGATCACCACAAGCCTCCCTGTAATTCTGAATTTACTTCAGTGGGAGTTTAAACATTCATCTGCCTTTATTGATATGGCCCTAAATTATTAAAATATGCCATTTTGGGAGAGGAATACTTCTTACTATCATAACCTAGAATTGAAATACACCCCAAAGTAAGTCAATTTAATTCTCATTTATTATCTAAAAGCTGTCTCCACTGGGATGTGGAGGACTCAAAGCTTCCACATGCATTCATGAGCCTGTTGCATTGTGCATCTCTAAGAAACTTATCTTGATTGAGGAAATCTAAATTCTTATCAATTTCTGCTGACAAATGAGAGGAATGATATTAATATCCTGCTCCCTAAGTTATCCCACCTACCCAGGAACCTCAGGCAAACCTCAGCATGCAGTGATCCAGAGGCACTAAGGTGCCCTAAACTTAGAGCCACAAAAGCAGAAATTCTTCCAGTGAACTGTCTGCCTACGTGCATGCACCTACCCACCCTTGAGTTTCATTTTCTAAAGTGTGGCAAAAACAATTTGAGCAAAATACAAAGACTTTGCTGCCATTCAATAGAAAGATGGCAAAGTTCCATTACTGAAGATCAGTGCTGCCCTCCTGCACTCCATGCTGAGTTACCTGACTGCTACACAGAACAAGCTGTGTATTTTCCACGTACAACAATACTGCACTATCAAATACATAGGGAAGAAAAATGAAAGAGCTTTTATCCATGCTGTTGTGATATAAAAATTTGCAATTAAATGTTTGAGGAAAGTCTTTTGTATACGATATTCAAGCTTTTAGCTTACTGGATATAATTTCACTGCCTGCATAAATCCCTTTTACCACTGCATCTGTCCTGTAAACACGTCCAAACAATGCCTTAGCTTATTAACAGCAAGATTCTTCCCTCCAGCATAGATGACGTGGTTATAAACATCTGCTTTTGAAGTTATACAATCCTATAGAAAAAGTTCACATGATTCTTCACAGTCAAGGTGTTTAACAGTATTAAAGTAACTTAATTTTCTTTGGCCTACATCCCTACCTAAGACTGTTCATGCTTAAACATTATGAACTGCAAATACTTCTGCTCACCTCAGTGACAATTTACACAATTAGTTTTATGAACTGTGAGAAAAGTAGGACCTCATTTGGGAAATTGTATGGAGGCATGGAAAAAGGATGGAACTTGACAAACATGGAATAACCAGTGGGGGGGAGAGGAGGGGGAGGAAAGTAGAATTTCATCCTTAAGCTTGTCTGAACGCAGAAGAGGATATAACCTGATACTTCTGTAATGTTTTTGCTGTGGAAAAAGAGGACAAGAAAGTAAGAGGAGCTCATTAAAAGCATGATGATGGTCTTCCAATGCTGTTTGTGTTTTGTTCATCCCATCCCTGGAGGCACTGAAGGCCAGGTCAGATGGGGCCCTGGGCAGCTAAGCTTGGGGATGGCAGCTCTGACAATGGCCCAGGGTTGGAAATGGGTGGTGTTTATGGTCCCTTCCAACCCAGGCAGTTCTATGATTCTATCATTTATAAGATTACTATTCTTTAAGGTAAGTAAGTATATAATAACTGAATCTCAGATTTTCAATGACATCAGGAAGAAAGGATCACATGACACCTAAAACAAAATCCAGAGTTCAGTGCAACAAACTGCCACCAAACACACACTAACCAAAAGCTCCACAGACACTGTAATACAGCTGAAATTGAATAAACCTAGACAATGAACTAAGACGATTTCAGTTACTACTCAATCAGTGAACCATGTGATTGAAGAGGGAAAGAAATAATTCACACTGAACTTGAATCCTACCCGGCATCTTATGAATCCATCCTGATAAACCCAGATTTGATCATCTGAGTCTACATCTTCTGCAGCCTGTATTCTGAGAAGATTCAAATTGTCCAAGTTTCCATCAGTTGACATGAACTTTCCTGTTTCCTTGTTCCGAAGCCTGAAGTACACACGTTTCTGTAGAAAAAAATACAATAAAATAAAAAATGCCAACAGCAACACAACTCTAACCACAGTCTCTCTCATGTACAGCATACCCTTCTCTGGCAAACTTCAGAGCAGTTCACTACTGAGTGCTCAACCTGGTGTGTCTCTTTCTTTCAGAAATCTTGCTTTTCTGTTTTGGGGTTGAATTACAAAGTCCCTACCTGCGTAAGATGATTGAAGCTTTGAAAACCTGCCATTCTGCGGGGAGACCTAGTATTAGGCTTCCCTGTGCACTGGGATCGGCACAGTGGGATGCTAAGAATGTTGAATTCAGAACAGCAGCAAATTTCTGTGTAGATGCTCCTAGTCTTCACAAAAGGTGCACTTGTGCAGTGCTGCTTATTTCACTGGCGTCAAGTGTTAACACTTCACATTCATGCTGTGGCTTGTTTCACATTCACTTCTGTTTAGACAAGGTCTTGGCCAGGGCAATCAAAATGCATTATTCCTAGCTGTGCTTAAGGCTACACAAAGACTTCTCCATGACAGTAAGCATTTGTTACCAGTACAAGTAATCTGTAAGTTACAGTTGCTTCCACAATAAAATACAGCTCAGCAAGAACTTCAAAGGCTCAGGGGATTGCTGCAGCATTTGGACCAAATTACAAGGTCCCTATTTGAACAAAACAAAAATGACAGTACTGGAGGTTTTATATAGAAAAATAATTTGGAAATCTAATGTATGCAGTAAGCAAGAAAGCATTTTTCAGTCAGCACAGTATCACTCCTATTTGAAATGATCCAATTTTGTTGACCAATTTTTTTTGTTGCTGCTCCAAAAATAATGTAAATATTACTGACTATACTAGTGAGGAGCTAGTGATAAGACTTACCTATATATGGTATTTATAACCATTAGTTGTTAATACTGCTCACTAATCCTTATGTATGGTCTTCAATATTGTCATTTAAAGTATCCTAATGAACAGTTCAAGCAGCAGTAACGCAAAACCACGTAGCATAATCAAATAGCATTTATTACAGTGAAACCACAGAGCAATTTCTTCACACAATTGTCATCACTGAAGCTTGTGATGTGCAGCAAGATTTTAACATTGCTTTCAGTTGTATAATACTGCCTCATCCCACAGCTAAATTAATCAGAACTTCACAACCTCACATCAGCCACTCACCTGCAGTAAAGGTCTCAGAGAACCTATCTGAGAGCAGCCACTCAGTTTGTACCAATCTGGAATTTCATTTGGTGACAGCAACATCTGACGTCCCCTGTAATTACTATGCTCATAAATTATCCATCTATGGGGGGAGAAAATGCAAAACAAAAACAAAAACAAATAATGCTTTTGCTGCCAAAATCTGCTTTAGAATAATAACAACAACAACAATAATAATAACAATAATAAAAAAAAACAAAACAGACTTAACAGAAGTATATCCCAAAGAATAGTACTGTTAAATATTTAACACTAACTGATTGCACAAGGATTCTTCCTAATGGGTCTTAAAAATAACAAAATCATGTTATTATTTGGTCAACAGAATTGGAGTGCACTGGATTTCACATTTTGGAGTCATTTAAAAACTACAAGTTGAATAAACTTCAGTTCAGTGAGCTAAGGAAATCCCTCGACCTGTTCCTCCAGATGGAGAAAATGGTTCGTACTTCAGACCAGGTATTAACTATCCACTTGAGGGCAATATTGAGCTATCCAACAGCATCTTTTGCACACGCTTGGGAATTTACCTCTTCAAAAGAACACATTTAAATGCAAAGGAACAGTAAAAAAAGAAATGTGATTCTTCAAGGTAGAAAACCTTGAGGCAAACATCTTGGTGGTAAAAATTAGCTCCAGAAAAACACAAGAAGAGAAATTTAACAGATATGTTGAGATATTGAAAGATTTTAAACATCATGGACTACTTTTTTTTTTTTTTTTTTTAAACATAATCTTCTTGAGAATAGGGAATACAACTGCTGAGAAATAGTTAAATGAATTTAACTGATTGATTTGTAACGAGTCTGACTCAATTCCTGAAGACCTGAAGTCCTCAAAAGAGATTATTACAAGCACTATGCTACCAAAAAGGGCTGTATCACAGTCTCATTATATCAGTGTCCATAAACCAAAATAAAAGAACAAATACAAAGCTTATTAAAATATTTTGAACTTAGGATACAAGACACAGATCACAAACTGTATGATTTGTTATGATCAGGACCTAAAGCAAAAGCACAGAAGTTAGATTTAACATTGCTATGCAAGCTAGCTTTTATAATATTAGCAGGAGAGTTGGGACCCGATTCCTAGTGAGCTTTGTTCAAATTCATTTCAGCTTCTTAGAACATCACAGGGCACCTCTTGTGAGTTCGTGACAGTGTTGTGGAATCAGGATGAAAGTAAGTTTCTGTAAGTACAGTGTGCATTAATGCACTATGCACATTACAGTATTCCAATTTTATTCTCCTTAGTTTCTACCACCTGTGGTTTTTCGTGGTTTTTTTTTTTTTTCCCCACTGTTGAATAAATACATAATTCTAAAGATGCAAGAAGTGAATTTAAACTCACGTGCCACCAAGGACTTGAACTGAAGCTATTCGAGGATTATATCCCAGGAACTGGAGATTTAAGATTTCTGTAGTGAATTCTATTTTTTTCCCTTGGAAACCCACTTTTTCAAAAAGAGCTATGCATGGCTCAGACAGCTCCTGCACAAAGAAGATGAACATTTTTACAGGAATTTAAAAGCCAAAATGCTGACTGTGAACATCATTACTTCATGCAACCCCTTTTATATCACCGTTTTCAGATTGTTACAACTCAAAGACCCTGAAAAAGGTTTTTGCTTTGCAATAGGATGCTTAAAAGAAACAAATGAAAATGTCATTAAAAGCCCTTATAGAAAACACGCAGGGGATTTCCTTGCATGCAACATCACACTTGCTCATCATAAAGGCACACAAAAATCTGTGGACAATTCTTGCATATCTTAATTATGTTTTAAAACGCATTCTAATTAATGCCATACCTCTCTTCCACTGCAGTCAACCCCAATCATTGTAGGAATTTTCATTTTCAGATCTCAACACGCAGATAATACTGGTTTCTATAGCTTCAAACTACGACAGTCTTGTCAGCATTGCTTGTTCATCACAGCTTCCATTTTTTTAGCTTCTGTAGTAGACTATGATAGTATCACCAGGCAAAAGTGTCAAGATCCATACTTCTGAGGTAGAATTCATGACTCAGACAAAAACTAACATCTGAATTTTCCAAATGGCTCTGGGGAGATGATTCTTCATTCTCTCTGTCAAAATGTTTTTGGTTTAAAGGATTCCTACCCGCACAGAATTTCCTGCATCTATTTTAATCTATTAAATTATTATTAATCTATATGCTTTCTGGATAACGAACCTTGGATTCTTTTCTGTGCATCAGATACCTTTAGTGGATTGGAAACAGCCTCTCATAATTATGGTCTCTCCCTGGAAACTGGGAGGTAAGGATTTGAAATCCCCCAGGGTAAAGTTAATTAAATCTGAGTATCCTGGTGTCACAACTTATAGTCACAGATAGGGAGAGGCAGGGTCATTTTTTTTCTCACCAGTCTTCCAGTCACAACTGAGTAAACCCAATGCCACAGACAGAAGAGTTCCTTACTGCTGAGATGTGTTTGTATACTTGAAACATATCAACACAGAGCAAAGTCTGAAGAGACTCACAATGATCTCAATCATGAAAACAGGCCATGCCAAGACTGAGATGGCTCCACATGCACACAGCACTGAATATCTATGCTTCCCTTTGCTTCTGTAAGGAAAAATTTAATGTCAACCAATTTCTTGACAGTGCTAAAATTCTTCTTTAACCTTCCTTTTGATGTTCAAAGGCCCAGATGATAATGTTACGTTAACATCACCATCATCTCAGTAGTAGTCCAGATTATCACAAAGCAGCTGAGCTGTTTATACTCCTGTTTGCATGCATGATATTAGTTTGCAGAAAACACCAGAGAGGTCTTCCAGCTTAATGCAAATTCAGAGTAGACTAATCCCACTATTAAAGGTTAACACAACTTAGACTTTAAAGCATAAACATGGGTAAAGAGCCCAACATGGACCATGATTATTTCCCAGCATCTCTGAATCTTCAGCCCTTTTACAGACCTGCACCTGCCTGCTGTGATATAAAACAGGTCAGACAGCCACCCTTGAGCCACATGCAATAGTTCAGAAATAATCTAATTACAAAGAAAGCACAGAGAAAAAAGGAAATCCTCCAATTTTCAACCACACCTTCCACTCTGGGCATTTTTATTGTTATTTTTTTAACATTCAGCAGCAACATTGTTATACAAAATATTCCCCACAGCAAGAAGCGCAAGGTCATCTTAGAGTTATCTATCTTGCAGTTCCTCCCATGCGTTACTCTGTACATTGCAGACTTCAGTATATCTACATATAGCTATTTCACAGAGTTGCTCATTAAAAACAAGTATTTTCAGCATGACTATTCAAGTATAAACCACATCCATGGTTGAATTTATATTACGTTCAGGGAAAGGTGCACATAGCAAATTCAAAAAGGAAAAACACTCTTTTCCATCTGTAACAACTACTTGGAACATGCAAAGTAAGGACAATCAAGCAAAGATACTGAGATTATGAATAAAAGCCCTTTTAACTTTCACTTGCAAGTTTATAAAATACGCCTTATGTTGTTCTTTTAATGGTCCCTTAGAAATGGATCTCTGCAAAATGGAGCTAAGCTGGGTAGTTACACCAGCTTTGCATATTAAAGCAAAAAAAGGTGCTTCTTGGATAGAAACAGACAGAAGATTCACAAGGAAAGTTGTAGGCCCAGCAAATGGTGGGGAGGAATAGAGAATGTCACTGCCAAAAACCAGCCACAAAATAAATGTGACAGATAAAACTGGTACCAAGAATAAATTCAAGATTGCATAAAATTACGAAAAATGAACAGTATAATATAATCATTTTCATTTAACTTCTTACTCTCTGTATTATCGTTAATAAACAACTGAGTAAAGCAAGCCATTTTTCTCTTCTCAGGTAAGAAGTCTCTGAAGAAGAAAGCACCACTACATAACCTGCAGATAGACACAGCTATCTGCTCTGTTACCACTGTTTGAAGTGTGATAAATTGTAGGGCAAGAACAATTTTCAGAAGCTTTAAGAACCTCAAGAACTGTCATTTGACCATTTTAACACAAGAATCTCTGTGACAAAGAACAAATTTTTCAGGAGAAAAATCCTACTAGTGTGAAATAAGCATTTAAGACCCAAGAGCTTGATACTGATACGTACAGAAGAGCCCATTTTAATCCGTGGTGACCACCCACCAAGTTTGGCTAGAACAACTTCTGTTGTTCTTAATGCCATTTGTCTACAGGATAGTCAAAGAGTTCACAAGGCAGACATACTTACTGCAAATGTTTGTTTACGCTGTACCAGAGACAATGCTCCAGAGACATGAAAGAGGATGACACATTTTAGTTCTCCTTTGTCAACTGCTACATCACTAACAAGTTACCAAAATTACAGTGGACTGCAATACAGTTGCCAGATTCAAAGAGGAGAGTCAATAAGGTACTCCTCCATTTTTAGAATGAGTACCACCTCTTTTGTAAAGTTGCATTAAGTTCCTGGATTCTTGACTACATTTTGTTAGTAATTACTTTGATCTTAAGAGATACTTGCAGTTTCCATAAGTGATCCATCATAATGATTGGTTACAGGCTTGAACAAACTTGTTCCTGACCACTGAGGAGTTACAAAATATGTAAATGTTGTTTAGGTTTGTATCCAACACACAAAACAACAGTGTCTGATTTTGCCAAATGGCATGGGGTGTTGCTTTATTTTATCTAGAAGGGTACATCATTTCACAATGAAAACAAATTGCATTTCCCTGATGATACAAATAACGTTTTATAATTATATGTATCTCGTGCAAAGGTCTTTAGCTGAAGTTTGCTCTTTTAACATGAGTAAAAAACAATGATCTGAATACAAATATTACTTCACGCTGTCCTACTGCCATTTGTCAACTTATTTTAAGTGATCTCTTCTACTGGGAAATAAGAATCTGACACATCCTTAACTATCTTTATGGAAGTCCTTTTTAAGCTGCTATGGAGAACAGCAATGAACACCTGTTCCTGTGAAGTCCTCTCTTTTGCAAAAAATGGCATAAAGGTACAAAAACTGACTGCAGATAGGATGTTTCACTGCTGTTGTATAGGAAAAAGAAGAGTGTTGTTCTACTGTTTACATATCCCTAACATTTTTATTGTCACAAAAGGAAAAAAAAAAAAAAAAAAAAGAAAAAGAAAAAGAAAAAAAAGAAAAAGGAGAGGAAACATCAGTGTACTTATCTGCTTTACTTACTATATTTATAATCCGTAAAGATTTTAGACCTGCTTGGGACAAACACCCCATTGCCATCAGATCCGGATAGATTCCCTCTTCTAACACATACTGGTTACCAGAGAATTCTTCCTGGTCAAAAACTATACAGCTGCAGGAAGAAGCAGAAGAAACTGTCTTTTAGGAAAACTGTGGAAATAAAATGATGGTAGTGTTTCTGAGTCTTTAGTAAGAGGTACTTGCAGAAACATCACGCACAATGTTTTGTCCTGATAAGCTAAATATCAATGCATATGTGTGTATACCACAAAGCATTGTTCTTTGTAAGTTCCCACAGGTAAAACCATTTCAGATGTTAGAAAGCTGTTTGATTATTATTATTATTTTTTTTTTTTTTAATTTTTACCCATTTCAGTGATTTTTCAGTACTCGTTTGATATAACTTACCTGCCACCTAAAACTTTTGAAGACTTCACAGTAAATGAATCAATACATCTTGTGTTTTTTTCAAGTATTTGACAGTTACCCTTGAATTCAGGCTCTGAAAATAACTGGACCTTTAAAGAGTCATAAACATATTTAAAAACAATTAATGCTTTAACCTTCATCAACACATCTCTACCATTACTTCTACAGCTGCATTACTATATATTCAATATCCAGATTAATTCAGTTTCATAGACTTTTGTTACATTTTCAGTGTCATTACTCAAACAAGGACTGCAAAGCCAAAAAACACCTCTGGTTGTAAATAATTAAGCAGCATACAAAATAATTCAAAGAACACTAACAAAGGTAGCTACTTCAACTATCTGCTGGAGAAGACATAAATCCCCACACAACAGATAGAATAGGCACATGATTAGAAAAGGGTAATAAACTGTTCTGTTTTAATTTCTTAATCCATTTGATCTCAAAAATGCATACTCCTCTTATGAGCAGTATTTATCTGTCTCTCAGAGCATAAGTGGTGCACAGTCCTGGCAAAGTACTCAGACAGCATGCCAACAGGTGTGGTAAATATTCTTGGGGCAGATGGGCTTTATGTGCCTGTTGCAACTATAGCTGAAGTCATGTCAGTTCTTTCTTTCTGTGCTCTGAGGATGAGAGGGTATGAAAGGATAAGTCACCCAGTCTTTTGTCCTTGTTAAAAGGAAAAAAATTCTAAATAGCAAACCTGCTAATTTGGTTAGAAGACAATTAACTCTGATCACACAGAAGTCATTCACATTATCACATGCCTACCAGCTTTATTCACTCTTAGCAGAGATACGAGTGCAGGCATGCACAGCATTTTCCAAAGAGGAACATGCTGACAAAGGATACAGTCTGTTGACTACAAGCCATTATTTCTTAGTTTCCTTAGGATAAAGTCTATAGTCGTAAATATTTTTTCATGCATATAGAAGAAAATAAGCAGCCTGGAGATTTCTATTCCCCAGAGTTCATACATATTCCTATACTGGATACTCCAGTAAGGCGTGTTACTAATTATGAATGCAAATTGGGAAAGCCAAGACTTTTCTCCCTGGTTTTCAGTTCCATGACACATTCACCATTTTGACTGAAATGAAAGTAACAACTCCCTACAGACAAAAAGACAAAAAGGTTCAGAATTATGAAAGAATTATGAAAAAAGGCTCCTCTTTAGTCCCACTGTCAAAGAATGTTCTAGTATTTGCACACAGGAGAAAGCCTAACAAAAATTTTGTTGACCCACTGAATAGACAAATTCACTTTGCCATTTCCTTCTCTTTTTTATTGACAAATACAATGTTAACTTTTAAGCCCAACTCAGAAAGCAGCATTTGTGACTGAATGAGTTTCACTTCAAGTGCAACCACCACTAGCAGAACAGTTAATAAAGAAACTAGGTTGAAAACAAAGTCACAACTATTGAGTACAATTAACTCAACTTCTGCAACAGACTCCAGATAACTTCAGCTGGTCACTGAAGCTCTGCATAGATGGGCATAGGCTCCAGATCTTCAGAACAATTCTAATACTCTGAAATAGCACACCTACTGACCCAAAACATCAACTTGGCCTCAGAAAACTTATAAGGACAGCTATATATTACATTACAGCTTCCAAGGACTTTCATGGCCTTAGTTAGGAAGTTCAGAAAGCAGCCCTCCTTCTTCACTTAGCATTCTCACTCTTTGACTAATGGACTATCTGTGCAAAAACCTGGGTGTTACAGTATACAAAAAGCCTGATCCCATTTACTGATGTTACACAGACCACTACAGAGTATGTTTCATGCATTTAAAGAAATATCTTACCTTGACTTTACCCCTTTCACTTCCAACAATATCCTACAAAAATTTGGAGAACAAAAAAGAAAAAAAATTTAAGAAGTGCTAAATTAACAAACATTGAAAAGTTTATTATTAATCCCTGCTTAAAGAATGTATATGACAGCATGTAAGTTGGATTCAATAGAAAAAGACTACCTAGAAATACTTCAAAGAAAGTTGCAAAAGAAGCATAAAATTAACCCCTTACCATAACAATGGGTTGAACTGAAGATATTTTGCAATTCTTCCCCCCCCATGCCTCAATGCTGGGATATAGCCCTTTATCCAGTATGTATTGCTCTCCTGTAAATTCAGGATTCTCATAAGCCACCCACCTAAGAGAAAGAGAAGAAAAAGCCAGTGGGTGTCACGTTACTTTTTCCAAAATGCAAGACTGTATATTCATTATACCTTAACGTAAGAACAAATCGATGGTTTATCCCCTCAAATGCTAAATTGCAATGCTATTAAATCTCTAAATCAACAAAATTATGGATCTGGTTCACCAAAACTCTTGCAAATTCTATTTCAATTTGCCCCACTATTTCAATATGATCCAGAGTAAATAAACTAAATCAGACCACAAGTTCAAATACATCATCTGACCTGTTCCATATATTCATTGATGACCTGGATAAGGAGATGGAGTGCATTCTCAGTAAGTCTGGAGATGACAGCAAGTTGGGAGGAAGTACTGATCTACATGGGAGTAGGAAGACCCTACGAGGCATCTAGACAGTCTGGATAGCTGGGCTCAGGCCAGTGGGATGAAGTGCAACAAGACCAGATGCTGGGTCCTGCACTTCAGCCACAACAACCCCAAGCAGTGCTACAGGCTTGGGGCAGAGCGCTGGAAGACTGTGTGGAGAAAATGGACCTGGGGACATTGGCTGATCCTCAGCTGGACATGAGACAGCAGTGCACGCAGGTGACCAAGAATGCCAAAGGTATCCTGGCTCGTATCACAAATAGGGCTGCCAGCAGGAGCAGGGAAGTGATCATCTCTCTCCTGCACTCAGAGGGTACTGTTTTCAGTTCTGGACTCTCAATACAGGAAAGACATTGAGGCTCTGGAGTATGTCCAGGAAAGGGCAATGAAGCTGGTGAGAGGTCTGGAGCAGAAGTCTATGAGGAGCAGCTGAGGGAACTGAGATTGTTCAGTCTAGAGGTGAGGAGGCTCAGGAGAGGAGAGACCTCATTGCTCTCTACAACTCCCTGAAAGGAGGTTGGGACAAGGTGGGGGTCAGACTCTTCTCCTGCATAGCTAGCAACAAGACAAGAGGGAATGGACTTCAGTTACATCAGGGAAGGTTCAGGAGGTTAGGGAAAAATTCTTCTCCAAAAGAGTGATCAGGCACTGGAACTGGCTGCCCAGGGATGTCATTGAGTCACTACCATAGGAGGCGTTCACGGAACATTTAGATGTTGTACTAAAGGACATAGTTTAGTGGAGATATACTGGTGGTAAATGGATGGTTGAATTGGATGACCTTGGAGGTCTTTTCCAACCTTGGTGATTCTATAGTTCTATGATCTGTTAGATACCTTAAAAGCTGTCTCCAGTAAAATCATTGAGATGTTTCAAAATTCTGTTGTTTTATCAAGTTTTTCTTCAGAATATCAGGCAAATATCAGAATAATATTGTTTCGTTAAAACTAACTTTCAGAGTAATTTGGGCAATAAGATATATACAGGCAACATTAAAAGTCAATATTACAAAACTTCAGATGTTTTTAAGCAAACACTCAAATCTGCAGAAAGTTAAGGTACAACAAAAGGCATAAATACTAACGGTGGTAGAGTGTGACGTCTGTGAACCTGCTGGAGTTCACAGACATCAGCAGGAAGAATTTCCTTGATCGTTTAGCATTAAAGCCATCAAAAATTTAATTGGATTAGTGTATATAAGCTCAAAGCAATTAGTATGACTATTTAAGCAGACCTCATTCCTGATACAGGCCACAAACTCAGATTTCTGCTTCAAACTCACAACTTCAGTCTCAGTCAGAGACAGTTAACTTTTAAGACAAACAAGTGAACTACTAGAAAAGCAACCAAATCATTGCACAGTCTCTCCAACACTCAATTATCACTGCAGTGCTTTATTTCTGCTCTGAAGTACCTGCTATCAGCTGGTCTTGCTACGTGTAGTCTACTACACTCAAGTAAAGTTTTACGGCATTCTTCCAATCCAGGGTCAGTGCTCCTGCATCAGCACTCCCTTGTTTTTGTCACAAGCTACATAAATTCTGCTGCCTTTCACTGACAGAACTTTTTTTTTTTTTTTTTAAAGTACTGACATTAGAACTGGTCATAGTAACAAGGGGGAATGGTCTTAAGCTGACACAGAGGAAGTTCAGGTTAGATATTAGGAGGAAGTTCTGACACAGAGGGTGGTGACTCACTGGAACAGGTTGCCCAAGGAGGCTGTGGATGCCCCATCCCTGGAGGCATTCAAGGCCAGGCTGGATGTGGCTCTGGGCAGCCTGGTCTGCTGGTTGGTGACCTTGCACATAGCAGAGGGTTGAAACTAGATGATCATTGTGGTCCTTTTCAATCCAGGCCATTCTATGATTCTGTGATAACAATTGAGTTTCATTCTTTCATTTGTTATATTTATGCATGGACTGGGACATCTTCTTGGTTATACAAGACAATCTACCCATAGCTTTTCATTTTTTCCTATGCATTACATAAGGAGTGTATGCTAGCTTATTCCAAAACACACTTTCAGTAGGTTCTTCATACAGAAGGTCAACACCAACAACAGCAACAAAAAAAACCCTGACATCATTACAAGTATTATATTCCACTAAGCTGCAGGTTTAGTCCAAGAACAAATGCCAGATTCTCTGCACAGACAAGAAGTGAGGTGACTTCAAACCGAATATAGCTACAGCAACATGTACATGCTGCGAGTATGGACTTCCTGTTATTTGTCCATGGCAAGCACTCACAGAGTGATTCACGTTTATCACTATTTACATCTCTTGGTTTGCCTCAGATATAATCAATTATTCCAAATTGTTATGCACTAATTACTTAAGGCACTTTTCAAGGCACATTTCAAAATTGCCTCATCGTAATTCATCAAAGAGACACTGGTATGTAGAATAAATTAAGCTGAAAGTTCAAATGTCTCAGGTGTGTTTAGACCTGTATGCCACATGTACCAAAAGAAAATTAGGTTTCATTAATCAATTTCTTGAGTGGATTCATGTTTGATTTTTCAATGCACTAATACCAAGGTACAACTGCAATGCGTGACAGTTGAACTTCATTGATATTTATGAAAACAAGTGTTTCTGATATTAAGTGAAACATAAAACATGCCAGATCCCTTCCAGGGGCCTCTCAATAGCAGGCATTTCTTTTCCTCCTTTCTAAAAAGGAGCCTGAGTACAGAAGCAATGAAACTTTAAGAGTGTTTATGTCAAAAACAGTGGGATTTAAATTAATAAGTCTTGCTCTTCTATGCAAGTCAGCCCATACTGGAGAATTTCTGGAGTCAAGGCTTGCTGGTGAAATCCCTGTGCTCTTTCACTTGTTCAGAAGCCCACACAGCCTTCCAGCAGCACGATAACAGCAGCAGGAAGGGGAAAACTGAATGCAGCACCAGCTGAACCTCTCAAACTTCAAGACTATCCCTAGGACAGAGCACTGTTTTAATCCAACTTCTGACCAACAGGAAGGCCTACACAAGACCTAGCCTCCATATCTAAGCAGAAGAGTCACACCTCAGCACCACAAGAACTGAAGTTTTAGACTGCAGCCTACCCTACAGGGAGCAACTTTCCTTAACATAATAATTTGGTAACCTTCATCCCAACAAACTGCCTTAAGTAGGCCAAGCAACAGCCTCATCCCAAGTCACTGCCAAAAGTGTGCCAAAGTCCTCATTCCTTTGCATTGCCTGTCATGCTGGAATCCTGCTCTCAGTGTTGCTCAGACTCATATATAGTAGGACAAATCACCTGCTGTGAGCACCTGCTTCCTTCTCTCTCGGCTACAGAAGAAATCATAGAATCAAACACCTTAGTATTAAACTAAATGACACAGCTGTAAAAAGTTAAGCTTTCAGGCACAGAAGATCTCCTTTAGGTCTGAAATAGAATCCATAACATTTAAACCTTAAATACTACATGTAGACAACAGGTTTAAATTGGTCTATATGTTAATCTCATAGACCATGTAGAGCCAGGGAGGAAAAAAGGCACTTGAATGACTAACAGGAAAGAAGAGGTAATTAAATTCCATTTGTAGGAAAGAAAGGAAATGTGTTATTTACCATTCTCATTTGTGCTTGTGATTTCTAGTGTCCCACAGACGTGTGAACTTTTTGTTCTGTTCAACATCACTTTAGCTCAGAGATGTAGCTATATTAGTAGCTAGATTTAGTTCAGAGATGGAGGGAAAGAGAAAACTCTGTTTGAAATGTTCCTGCAGGCAACCTAAGGCCTCTTACCTATTAAAGAACCCAATGGGGGTTTGTTCCTGTACAGTGCCTCCTTAGTTCCACTCACATTACCATCCTGAATGCATTTAGATTCAATATATTATATTTTGACTACTATCTGCAAACTACCCATTACTTGACGATTTCCTCACTGAACAGACACGCACTAGAAGCAGACAAATCTGTGCTGTGGACTAATCACTTGAAAATCAGAAGGAAACCAGTATGAATTACAAGACCACAGTAAAACAAATACCTGTGCAGAACACACCCCTGAAAACATTCTTCCACCTACTTAAAGAAAGGATCAACTAAAATACAGGGGCTTTTTCACTAACTTTGGCAAAAGCTTCCCATGTTTATGGATAAAGAAAAGGCACATTCGGAAACACGCAATTCTTGTGATTTTAATAACCATTAAACATAAGCTTGAAGGACTATTAAGCAAAGAGGAAAGTCAAAATTATACAACGCAGTTGCTTTAAGTACTTGCTTAAACTTGTAAAGGGTGTTACCCGTTGCTATTAAATACTTTCATTTTCCACCACTTTCAGTTCTGCCAACTTGGGAGTAAAGATCAAATCCTACTTTAAAAAAAAGGCCTCTCCTATTTTCAAGCAATCTGAATTTATTTTCTCCTAAACCAAACGGTACAATAGAATGCCCTGGATTCTGTGCTTGGCCAATCTCTGAAGAATGCTTGAGAGCAAAACATAAATCAACTTAAAAGAAGTCAATACTCACTCATCACTTTTGTATATATTTTTCAAGGTGTCTTTAGAATGGATTTATCTAAGACATTAAAATACTGCTTAGAAACATTCCTCAGACACAACAGCTGAAAATTTTAATGCAGCTAGCTCTCCACTGCCCCCAAAACAAAATATTCATTCCCCAAATGAAGAGCTGTGCTGTCTTCAGCATACAGTTTAGAGATGCATTTTAGCTCAGAAGTTGTTCAGTAGTATCTATGTTCTGCTGTCTCAGCCTTTCTTTTCTTTGATATACCCTTTAAATTACAGAGCAATCAAACTCATTATGTGGGAAATACAGATTACATGTTATCTATTACTGCTATATCTGCTTACTACAGATACCTGTAGTTAAGAAAGAAAAAAGTTAGGGAAAAGTTCAGGGCTTCTTACAGTTCACTTTTTCTTTTTCAAATGAAGTATTTTCAGTACGACACCAGGAAGGTTACTTAGAAATACTGCTACAAGCTTTTATTGAACCTGAAACAGTTCAATATGACATCACTTATATGCTAGTCTAAATAGATCTAGGAATTGCTCAATGGATTATTCATCACTGTATGACTGATTTCTTGGTAGGAAAGATATAAAAAAAAATTCTACTTGAGGTTACTTAATGCTTAAAATAAAACAGTTTTATTGCCAATCATGACTTTACATGATTCAACTTCCTGTCACACTGGCATTTACTAAGACCACCACCCCAAAATGCTGCAACACTCACAACATCTTTGGGTACAAAATGCTCATACCAGACTGTAAAAGTGGACTGATAGTAACTTGTTACAAACAATACACCTAAATAAAAAACATGCTTATTGCTACAAATTACACCTTTAAGAGACTAGCGAGTAAGATTACAGGAACAGGAGCAGTCTGTGGGACAAGGGTTTTGTTTGTAATAACTTCTAGCCAATTTTACCATCAAAGTATTGGAGTCACTCTTAATTACTAGAATACTCATACTGAAGTACGATTCCTATCTCAGCTGCAACAGTCACATTTACTAGAACAACTACACAAAGGGCGTGATAGGCACCCACAATTTGTTTCCCAACCTTCAGAAGAGATTCTTTCCCATGAATCTTCCTTGCATATTACAGAAGACATAAGGGCACAGCGGCTTCAAAGGTCACTATGCAGAAAAAACTGCTGTCACATAACTTTCATACAGAAATCAAAAGCATTCCTTTGAAATGCACTGAGCTCAATTCTACAGTCTTTACCCAGACAAAATTTGCAGAGATATCACACAGATAACATGCAGAAAGACTTAAGGTGTGGCTGGGTAAGGCAGAGCTCTCAGCAAGTCACCTGCATTCCAGAGAAAGAAACTATATCTCAGATTTTGGTACTTGGAGACACGACTGCTAATATTTGTTTATATTTCCAAAATACTTTGATGCTGTCTCCAAGGCTGTGGAATTCAATCTGCAATTAATGTAACCAACAAATCAAACAGAAAGATATGCCAACTTATTAACTGCATGTGACAGCACAAATGACACCAAGCAGAGGATATGGCCACACCAACCAATAGTTTGAAGACCCTTAATGAACAACACTCCTCCCCACCCCTCCGAAAACAAGAAGGATAAAAAATTTTAATTGTGGTATTCACTGCAAAAGTAATGCTACTTTTCAGAAAGAAACAGCATTTTACACACAACTCAGAGAAAGAGTAATTTGCCTCTGGTCAAGCACAAGAAGCCCAAGCAAAAAATCAGAAATTAATTCCATGACAATTTTGCTGCTGAAATGCTTCTAAAAATACAGCCATGAGAACAACTATTTTTATCTCTCCGATTTTATCTCATTCACTTTCATACTTTGCAAGTCAGCAAACCAACATCTCAACGCTGTAGCCAACACGCTCCAGTCAAAAGCAGAAATTTTTATCTGAGGACATAACAGAGACACTACAAGACCAAGTACAGAAAAAACATGATCAAATTCAAAAATTCTAGAAATTGCAGATGCACTATTAAACAGCAGTTAAAACAGCACTTACACGCCACTCAGCACATTTATAGATTGCGTTCTCAGCCCATATCCAGTGTCTTTCAAATTGGAAACAATTCCTAACACATTAATGTTAGAACCTTTTGATCCGAAGTCTTTTTCACTGTACATTATCATATGTGAGCTTGTGAAGTCCTGTTAAAAAAAAAAAAAAAGAAGTGCCGTAAGAAGAAAGCTACGTGATGCCTCAGTGTGCTCAGGAGATAACAACTCTATGTTCTTGGAACTTACACCAACAACAGGTCTCAGAGACTGCAGCTCTTCATCATAGCCACCCCAGTCTGTCCAGTCCCGATATTCTCCTTCTTCCAGTAAATACTGATGGCCTTCAAACCCAGGCTTTTCATATGCGACCCAACTAAACAACAACAGAGACTGTGCGTGAAAATGGACTATGGCCACTACGTGTTGTGTGAAATTTGTTCTTTCCCCCATCTTCTGTTGAAGATATAGCCGTCTCCTAAATGTTTTTCCCACTGACATTAATTACATTACAATTTCAAATGGAAAAAAAAAAAAAAGTCTAATAAAAATACTTGCAAAACATGCCAGAGGTGGAAGAAAAAAGTGAAGATTTACATTAGGATGACCACTCTGTTTTGAAACAGTGTAGCCAGGTAGAAAGACAAGACCTAAAAAAAAAATACAGCAACTCCTCCTGGCTTGTAATGATACAGGACTTCCAAGGTACTTTGAGAAGCTTTGTATCCTTCTCTAACCAAAGCTAGATGAAATTCTGCAACTCTTCAATGCATGGAGTTAAAAACATAGGAACAACATCACAAGAGGAGAGAGAGAAGTTAGCAGATGTAGGCTGCTCTGACTGCTTGACAGCCCTTCTACCACTTCTCTAACCTCTGTGAAACTGCAGTTATAAAAGTATTGACTAGAATGCAGCCACTGTTGTGATTATTTCCAAATTTAACCCAGATGTAAATCTAAAATCAAAACCAAATAGTTTCTGAATTTATCCACTGCAGTTTCAAATCTACAGAGTTAACACTTAATGCTGATGAGGAAATACTGCTAGTGTTTTTTCCCCATACTTACACTCCTCCCAGTACTTTGATGGACCCCATTGAAGTAAGTGAAAGTTGTGTCTTTTCTTCTGATTCCTTGTCACTGAGCATGAAGACCTCTGATTCTACTTCCACATGTCTCCCTTCAAAGAAAGGCTTCTCATAAATGACTACCTGTCACAGAAACAAAATAAAAGAAAAGCTGCAAAGACCATGATAAATTCTGATAGCAGACAGTTTCTTTTGCATGGCTGCATAAAGGGAGGAGATTATCTCTGTTGGAGAGGGTCCAGAGGAGGGCCACAAAGATGATCAGGGGACTGGTGCACCTTCCCTAGGAAGATAGGCTGAGGGAGCTGGGCTTGTTCAGCCTGGAGAAAAGAAGGCTGTGGGGTGACCTCATTGCAGCCTTTCAGTACCTAAAGGGAGCCTACAAACAGGAGGGGAATCAACTCCTTGAAAGGGTTGATAATGGCAGGACAAGGGGAAATGGTTTGAAGTTGAAGGAGGGAAGATTCAGGTTAGATATCAGGGGGGAAGTTTTTTACTATGAGAGTAGTGAGGTGCTGGAACAGGCTGCTCAGAGAGGCTACTGCTGCCCCATCCCTTGATGTGTTCAAGGCCAGGTTGGATGGGGCCCTGAGCAGCCTGGTCTGGTACTCAATGGGGAGGTTGGTGGCCCCAGCTGTGTGGGGGCATTGGAGCTTCATGATCCTTGAGGTCCCTTCCAACCCAGGCTATTCTGTGATTATGAAAGCAATTCATGATCTCTCTTTTCAGGATGTCTTCCCTTAGACATGCAACATTAGGATTTAAATGTTCATTACCTGTCTGCATCATGCAGGTAGCTGTTAATACTGATATTTGCATATATAATAGATGCATAAATTAGACAAATTGCAGTTTCATAGTGCGGTCACATGCAGCATGACCAGCCACTAAGCAGGCAGTATGTGACCAAGATATACTTATCTACCCACACGTAGTTGATGTGTGATAACAGGACAACCAAATAAATACTGATTTTTACCTTTGGGTCTCCAGGACATTCTACTTTGCGGCCACCCTATTGGAGAAGAAAAAAGAGAGAGAGAAATGAGTAGTCTAAATCATCTTAAATTCTTCATAAAAATCTGGAATTAGAATGAAAGCTATTTTGTAGAATACAAGTGAAAACTAGGAAGATCAAAAGCAGAAATGGATGCAAATCAAGAACTTTATAGATTAAAATGTTGTGGTTTTTAGACTTACATTTCTATGAGTCCTGAAAAAAATGTAGCCACCTTAAGACACTGCTTCTAATATATAAGTGAAGGTCACATAGCTGGCAAGTAATAACGACATTTTACCATTTTCAAGGGCCTCATAGACCTAATGTAGGCTTCCTTCTTCTCCCAGAAAGCTAAATTGGGATATTCACCAGGCTCCAACATTAAAGGGACTCCCTGGAAACCGGGTTCTTCATAAATTAGCCATCTAAAGCAAAGGGGGAGTAGAAAGCAAAAAGTAAAAAAAATAAAACAAAAAAAAAACAAAAAAACAAAAAACAAAAAAACCCAACAATCACAACAACAAAAAACCAAACCATAAAAAACAAATCCTAAATCAGAGAAGTAATAATTTGTGAACAGAAAAGAACAAAACAAACTCGACTCAGGCGAAAAAAGAAAAAAAAAAGAAATAGTGTGCCCCTAAAACTTTGTTTCTTTGTCTATACCATCAAAATTCCCAACTATAAACTGGTGCACTTGCAAACTTCTGTATTTGTGAAGGGAAACAGCTTACCAATGCACGTGGCATGTTTGAACAAGTAAAAAATAAATAAATAAATAAATATATATATAAAAAAAAATATACACACACACACACATATATATATATATATAAAATGCTGTGAACAGACAATCAAGAATTTGACTGTCTTATTTGGGAGCAACACAAGTTTTGAACTGAATTTTCAAGACTTAAGGCTATTGTGTATTATTTTAGAATAGCCTTAAAATATTCACATCAGACTTTCCAGAAGTTGAAAGATCTCTATGAACCTAGACTTGCATTTGTTGAAAAATCGACTCGATAGGGAACTCAAAACTTGTATTACTAGTATGTTAAAAACAAACCAATCAACCAACCCAAACCAAATCAAACAAAAAAATCCACAAAACACTGATTCCATTGAAATCTACTTCTTCATGGTTTGTATCTGCTAATGAGTCTAGTTTGAAAGGCATCACTTTCAACATTCCTGACTTGGACAGCAACAGTAGTTTTTCAAAGCATTTACAAGAAAATCTTGACCAGTAATCACTTACTGGAAACACAGAAATCTACTGCTGACCTCTGCATTGAGGGTCACAATGTGTCTCTCCCAATAAGATCTACCAGTCACTCAGACATGCAGCATGAGGCAGGACATAAAGTACTAAGCAGAAACACCTTATACAACCAAAAGGTTGCCCGCTTAAGGATCATAATGTGTAAGTCTGGTGACATGAGGCAGATAAATAATTAAATTAATCTCACACTTTAAGCTAATGTAAACTGGCACACGTTGGTCTAGCTTCACTGCAGACACGTGGTTCCAAGAAACAAAGAACTTTGCTTTTACTGACATGTACAGCCAAATACTGAATGTATTGTGTGTCCTATAGCCACCCAACTCAGTAAGCTCTCAGCTTCACAGAAGAATTTTAAGTACATGAGAAACCAAGAAGAGAATACAATCAGAAGATAATGGTGCATTGCCTCATTTTTGTTGGCAGCTTTTAATAAACACATTTAAGCACACACAGTGGGAAACTTTCAGATCCAACCACACCTACACGGTGAAGTGACTCAGAATCAAACCTTCCTCAGCTGCCAGGACAGTGAACTGTCGTGCCTGCAAACTAAGGGAAAGAAAGAACCCTGCAACACACACCAAAAAAAAAAGTAGCAGCAATTTACTGTATTTCTTATGCAACCAATTGGCAGAAGTAACATCTTTCCACCTTTCCTGGATAAAGAATTGGTAACTGAGAAACCTAATTTGATTCACAGTGAAAATACTAGTCCACTTTTCTTCAAGAGATCAAAATATAGCTGAGAGAAATTAAGACTTTAAAGAGTTTACACAAACTGCACAGGCCTTGCTTCCTTTACTAAAAAATTGTTATTTCACTATTCAGAGAATGCTTCCAAGAGGGAACAGAAACAAAGTTGGAAGGTAAATGAAGCAAATTAATAATCAACCTCCAAATAACGTATCTGATTTTATTACTCTTGGCAGACATGTAATTTGGAATGAGTTTGCAGTTCAACATAAATAAGCTTCTGTCAGAGAACCAACTATGTGAACATCTTAAAATTTTCCTACATACTCGAGTGCTTCATAGTGTTCCTCCAAAATCAGCGTGAAAAATTCATCAGATAAAATACCTTTATCTGATAATGAAAGTGCCTCATCCATCATGAGATGTATTTGAATATCTCTTTGCAGTGTTATGTAATACTAATCCTTAGTTGGGCAATTATCAACGGTTAAATATACCATTAGCAAAAAGGCAAATGCTACCACAACCCAAACATGGCACAGCCACCAGGTCTGTACACCCTGCAAAACATTCTGCAGGACCCAGGACCACTAAAAGCAGTTATACTCCCTGTTTCTAAATGCAGTTTCCCTTCTTTTCGCACCAATTTTGCTGGTGCCAATTTAAGGCATACTTTAAGTAATGATATACTTATTACATTATCAAAGTTATCATTTCTACAGTAACTGGATTGTTCCTTGGCCTCCTCTATCACAAAACTTTGCTTAGTTCATGGCATGCATTATAATCCTAATTTACATGGCTGTATGTTTTCAGGTGACATAGTATACATTCTTAATTGTCAGTATAAATACTGATCAATTAAAATGCACTGTGAAATAAAAGGATGCTTTCACGAGATCACACTTCATGCTAGGCCTTACTTCATTACATGACAGCTTAAAAATGTTCAGTACAATCATTTCAAGTTTAGAGATAAAAGCAGGTAGGAAATGTGGTGGTAAAATGCTATGGTGAGACATCTCTCATTTCTTATAAGTTTGCCTGAATGTGAAAAAGCAGCAGAGGAAAATTCATACTTTTACTGCAAATTCTTTTACCCCATGCAATTAAAAGAAAAATAAAACATTATAAGGTGTCACCCTAACCAGGTATGAAGCATTACAATGATGTAACAATGTTACAGTCAACAAGAACTACCAAAGTGTCTGACTGGAATAAACACAGCCTGCTTACATGGCTGATAGATGTAATCAATGGTTTAAAAGAAATTCCTTTCATAGCAGTACACGTTCACACAAAACTATGCACTTACATGCCCCAGTGTACTTTGATAGAACAAGTCTTCTGAGTGCTGCCAAACACCCCTGTTTCCTCTGTGTCGTCAAAAAAGGAAGTCACGATTCCTAGCCCTTCAGGTTCTGTATACAAATCAATTTGACTGACCCTGTAATCCTGAAAAAATGAAGATGGCAATAATTACCCCATCTGTGCTGTAATTAATGCGGCTAACTAAAACAGCTTTGTAACTCCTGCTTGTTTTAAATTGCTTCCCCTTCTTGTCAATTACTACTATTATCAGATTCCTGCCATAAAAGTAAAACTAGGCCAGTTGCCTGTCTCTGTTTGGACCAAGACCTCATCAGTCAATCTTTAATCAGCATGTACACTGTTTATCTTCTGCCATCTAGGCAGGAATGCATCTTCTTTCATCAGTTAATATCTCCTCCAGCAAATTAAATCCTAACACAACAACAAGCAAACCATTCTTGAGAAGAACTAATTTAAACAAGAACTGTAGTTACAAGCAATATATATTCCTCCCTTTTTCTTTACTGGTCAAATACCTTTATAGCTCATGGTTACTTTGGCAATCTGCAAACATATATGCTTAATGGTAGGTTAAAATGCATGTAGGAAGGCTGTTTCCAGCACATATGAAATTTCTCAATAGGTTTGTACACACAAGTTATTTTCTGAGTAAAAAAAAGATTTGAAGGTGTTTAATGCTAAAGATTTGTTGGGTATAAGTCTGTTCTATACATTAATAAAAGATAACAAAAAAATGCTCAACAATCCATGTGTTTTCAAAATACAAGTCTGTGGATTTACTGACCAGTGTTCTGGAAAGATTTTCCCTAAGAGATTTATCAAGCTGAAAAGCATAACCCTACATAAGTTTCTATAGCATTTTCTGAGCCGTTTCAATGCAAAATAATTTTCTTCCCGACGTACCCTTTCACTGTTTTTTAGCCAAATCCCTACTTCAAAACAAAATTTAACGAAATTAAACAAAATTAACAATTAAACAAAAGCAACAGAAACCCCACCCACCCACTCACACTGTGACCGTATGAGAAATCCAACCTGCAAGATTGATTTTTCTTAACAGTATAAAACTTCATCAAACATTAGGACTTCTACAAGAGATTCTTTACTTATATTACTTGCCTTAACAACATGCCTTATCGAACCAATCACTGCAGGCTTTAGCGATTCGCATTCATTTTGCTCTTCACCTGCACCCCAAATATCTGGGAATTCCAGTTCACCTTCTTCCAGAGGAATGGAAGGACCTTCAAAATTTGGTTTTTCATAGAGTATCCAGCTTAAATTAAAAAAATCATCAGTTTAAAATGTTTTATCAAGTGTGAGTTTCAAAAATCATTTTCCCATTTAACAATTTCTTTTTTCACAAGAAGCACCATTTCCAGACCTTCCATGCCACTCCAACACAGCTTATTCACCCAACAGTGCTGATGCAAGTCATTTCTGGTCATTGTGATATTTTTTAAAGCAATTATGAAAACAAGGATGCCTACTGCTGACTTTGTAATTTCATCAAAAACTTCTCCACCCTTTTCAAACTGATGATCTGGGACTGCAGGAGTGTTGTCTATGTATAGCAGACTTCTGCACGAGATACTAATCAGAACCAATTTGTAGGTCAGAAAATGTTGACACTACAGACTGCTGTGTCATGTATAAACAGACAGGCTACTTGGATACTATGAACAGCATCATACAGTTCTACAGGGGCTGGTATAGACATGCTGAAGAATGCTCAGAAGACAGCTTTTATTTTTAACTGTAGGTTTGAATAAACAAGTAGATAAAAACTATATCCATTCACATATTTAAAACTCTCCCCTAGAGCTCTCACTTAAAGGGAATAAAAAAATATTCCCTTAGTACAACTGAAAACCATGTTGGAAAAGAAGAGAGCCTTGGTTTACACAGGCCAGATTTTCATTCCTGTTTTCTGAACTAAGCAGCCATCAGAACTAGGATCTCCTACAGCAGCTAGTCCTTGTTTATGCAGCTTGCTATCAGATCGTTACTTTTGAGAAAATGCCGTTTGACCATATTATAGCCTGGTCACAGCTTAAATTACCATACTATCCAGACCAGTAATGGTTGTACTTTTAACACTCTAAAGAAGGTGACAGATGAACTGGTTTTTAAATAGACAATCCAGCCTTTAGAGAAAAATTCCCTCTAGACTCACCAGAGAAATATCTGCACAATCACTTCATATATTTGGCTAAGGAATTTATCTTCCTCGTTGAGATTAATGTAGCCCTAACCCATATCAAACCTGTCTTCAAAACCCCTAGCTATCCTGTTAACATAATTCAAATACTACTTAAGAATCCATAAAGGAGAGAAGAATCAAAGGGTAGCATGGACAGAATTTGTCTTTTTATCTCACTGAGGTGAAATGTTGAACTCTTCCAAATGGAGCACTCACTCCAATTTGTCAGAGAAGTTAGCTAATACAGAGCTTCCTATAGCAGGAGGTAAAATACCATGTTTCTTTGAAAAGGTGTCTACATTACATTGGCAGCTGAACACTGGTTCAGTTCCAAAGGATTTCCAGATAGATAAAGATCTCTGGGTAGATTTATCAATGATAAAGAGTTAAAATTCATCTTACCATCCTCTGACAACTTTAACTAAGATTGTCGGTGACAGAACCCAAGAACTGCAATCCAGAACATCATGGAAAACTTCAATAACATTCTCTTGATTGTCACAGTATATCACCAGCTGTGTTTAAAACAAAACCAACATCAACTATTTTTGTCTTGCTGTGCTTTTAAATATGGAGAGGAACAGCGAAGAACATAAAATTGGTCTTACCTTCCCAGGCCTGGGATTGATTTTACTTTGTCCATTTCTTGAAAGTGTCTAATAAACAGTGGGGAGAGAAAAGTCACTTATACAAAACAAACCAAAAATCCATTCAATAAAGATGCTAAACTATAAAAAGTTACTGAAACAAAATGAAAATTACACTGAACAGTAAAAAAAACTTCACCTACACCTAGCTCCTGCCTCAATTCCTCCTTCTTCCTGAAGAACAATAGTTTGCCATGAGTAACACACGTTCTAATTATTATTTCTTTTAATTATCATCTCACTGAAGACAAGTATTCTCAAATTTGAAACATTTTAAAATTTCTTTTGATCAGCTTTCTACTTATTCCAGGAGTTTCAGACACTGAGAGAGTACTCATAAAACTGGCATTATGAAAGTACATGCTCTACAACTTTCAAGATATTAATGAATATGTTAGTGTCTGCTAACCACAAAGAAATAAATAATTTTTAAGGAATAGGTGATAAGACTGAGGAAGCATGGTGGCATATATGTTCATGAACTAGATATTATAATCAATTTTTTGCTGAACATCTTCTAACAAGGTAAGTATTCTCCAAGAAGTATGAGGCTTTGTAATAAGCAATAGACTAAAAATGCTGAGAAGAAATAAAATATACTCAGGTATACAAAATCTGTAACAGTACCTCTAAGTCTACAGGGAACTATATGATACAGGCTATATGAAAAAATTTGTGGTCGTATCATGTGATCTCAAAACAAATAAGGAAAGGGTTGTAATTACGTGTGGCTTTCTAGCAAGGACTGGAGCATTAATTCTTGGACGGGGTCCCACTCTGCTAGGTACTATTCGTATAAACCAAAAGTCAGACCCTGCCCTCAAACAGCTCACAGCAGAAGATAAGCAGCAACACGTGCAAGGAACTAATGAGAACAGATTAGTCACCATGCAGGGCTGGCAGTGGTCTCAGGATAGAGCTCCTAACCACCATTGGATTTTTGTAGGCATCATCAAGACAAGTTGAAGCATGACTGGTTTTTCAGCCTGCGCTTCAATTCCAGTTAGAACTTGCTCAGTGCGAGCGTCATTGGGAGTCATCGTTTTAGGCTGCCCTTACTCTTTCCCTTCATGCTGTCCATTAGTCTCTTCATCACCACCTTTTTAGTCAGATGAAGACGCACAGTATGTACATGTCATACAAACTTTCTTGATACCTGCCTACCTTGAGCAAGACACTTCAGAGTCAGCAATGGTGCTGCAGAAGACCTGGAACCCAATGGAGACTAATGAACTCCTCCCAAGAGCAATCTTACGTGTGGACGTACCTCCTTGCCACACTGTGCCTCCACACTCTAATGAAATAGTGATATCCACTCTGGGACAACAATTTAAGTGGCAAAAATTAGCACCTACATTAGTCATTTGCTTCAAATTCAGGTTTTGAAATCCAAATAGGACCACCTAAAGTCAGGATTCCTTTAGAACTGGTGGTAGGAGTCTGCATCACTGCAAATAAACGACCTAATTTTCAACCCTACACTAATTTAAAACTTCCCATAAGAGAAAATCGACATCCTCAAAACTTTAAGGTAGAATGCATTATTTTCTGCCACAAGGTGTAGAAGGAAGAAGTTATTTCTGCTTCCCCAGCCATTTTAGTAGAACTGTAACAGCAGATAATCTGCTGCTTTAGCAAAGAACTGCTCAAGTTTCTTATATGCTACTTCAATTCCACAGATCACATTAATACGGCTATTAAACTTTGGAAAACATTTTTCTTCCTGGGTAACAATAAGGACAACATCTGTAGAAACAGCAACTACTGTTGGTTCAAAATACTGAAAGCAGAAATCACAGTTCTCATGTTGGGGTGAAATTGGCTTTGAAAGAAAACACAGGTCTACCTTCACTCATGGTGAACAGAAGCTCATAATCAAGTGAAGGGGCATCCCTCCACTGCAGCAGCACTTTCAATAAACGCTACTATGCATTCTTAAGGAGTATTTTAAGAATGACGTATTTTCTACCAAATGCATGACAATACTGAGAGCAGAAATGATGGACTAAGAAAGTTTGCCTTATTATCCTTATAATAGCGTAACGACTGAATGTCTGAGTGGAAGAACAGAGAGATTATTCTTAAAAGAAGAACAGGCAAAAGTTCTCTGAAATTTGCAGAAAGCATTTTACTGATTGAGAATAAAAAAAAAAACAAACAGATGCAGCACGAGACCTGTTTTAGAAAAAGAAGCATGGAGACATACTCAAACATATCCTTTCCTACTAGTGAAGAGTCTTAGAATAAAGGCATCACAAAGAAACAATCATTTTAAGAGATGCCATACATTTTACAGACATGCATCTTATTTTCACGTGTAGCAAACATCAGATGAAACTGCTACTATACCTATGCTCATTCTGTGCATGTGATCGATGCATATCCCACTACGAAAGAAACAAAACAAAAGCTATGCGCGGTAACTTTCAAGACAGATTTCTAATGACATAATACTTACATCTACATCTAATAAACCAGTGGGGACATTTGATTCGTATCTGCTTGCCCCTAACCAGCTGGAAAAATTTTTTTCTGGATTCCCATAGTTAGGCATTGGTAAACTGAGCTCTTTTTTTGCACTATCTGCTTGTATGTACTTCTCCATATAACTTGAAAACTTCATATCTGAAAGAGACTGGATCACAAAAATAAAAATTAACAGTCATTCAGCAGTTAATTCATGAAACACAACCATGCAAAATGTTGTTCATCTTTTATTACCTCAGGTTTTTGAGGCAGGCTGAATGGCCCAGAAGCATCCTGTTGTAAAAAAGGTATCCCTGAGGAGTCTGATATAAAAGTTGTGTTATTTACTGAGGTCACAGATGGATTAAGCAGCTTTTCTTTAGAAGTAGATGACAGCAAGCTTGAGAAGAGTGAGCTTTTTTCCAGCCGGGATCTCTTGACTTCACCATCTGTACCATCCGTGTTCTCTTTCCCATTTATTTCCTGAGTAAAAGCAGGTTCTTCTCTACTACACGACTGAAGGGCTTTGAATATTATACTTTGCTCTGTTGATGCGCGTTTGGGCCTGACTCTGGCTATCGTTTCCAGACTTTGCATTTTCATTTGTTGGGTTGGTAACAGGTCCTGCACTTTTTCCCTTCTCAGTCCCAAACCAAAGGTAAATACACTAGGATCAAATACTTTCTCTAAATTGTCTTCATGAATCGGAGGCATTGCGAAGTGGGGTGCTGGGGATTTAGGAAGCTTTGACCTTTTCTTTTTCTGTGGTAAACAAACTGAGCTGTCCAAGTTTTTTATTGTTTCAGCAAACTTCTTCATGTCGGTCGGAGAATCAAAAACAGCATCATCTTCAGCAGAGCCATTACAAGTTTTGCTAGGGCTCTCTGGGGTATTACCGCTGTGCTCCGACATCACTACACCATTGAGACTGCTGCCATCATACTGCTGTGCTGCATAGGTCAAATCTCCCAGCTTTGCATTTTTATCTCCATTTTCCACCTTCTGAGATTCTGGTCTACAAAGCTGATGAGATTGTAGAGGATATTTATCACCATTGCAGGGCGATAAGACTTCCGTGCCTGGCAGTACCTTCTCTTCATTTCTGGGGAGTTCTGAGCTTGTGTTATTTTGCTGGTAGTAAATATCATGAACGCTTTCATTTTTAACAGGCGAGTGCAAAGATGGTTTAAAAGGAGAACTTTCCTTTTTAGCTGCGCTTAATTCAGGATCAGGTTGCTTCAGAGAGGCACCACTAGCTTCAATTTTGCTGCTTTGGTTAAAAAGGGATATTGCAGCTTTTACTTTAAGCTCTGTTCCTTTCCCAATGTCCTCATAAGCTGCAGAGCCTTCTTCATTTTTGACTTTTAATTCTGCAGTTCCATCTTTCTCAGCTGTGCCATTCTCACATAACTTCTGGCGACTGTTTTGCTTATTTAATGTTTTATCAGGCTGTTCGCTTTCCTTAGGTTGTTTTCCAAATATCAGCTTTGCTCTACCAACAAACGTGCTTGGTACAGCATTATTTTTTGAAGCAGAGCTATCAGCAGGCCTCTGGCTCTGATTGGCACATTTATTTTCAAACAAGGAAATTTTGTTGGCAATGCTGTTGTTATTTTTATTAACTGGTTTTTCAAGAGTATCCTGCTCACTTTCTAAACTGTCTTGATTTGTAGGCGCTTTAAAATTCAGCTCTACGTTCTTCGGTTTGGCCGGGCTATGGGAGGCAAAGCGATACACAGTTACATCTTTCAGTAATCTTAAAGAGACTTGTAACAGTTTGTAAAACTACAAAATGTAGCATTAAGATGATTTTCCTACAATCATAATCAGTTTAAATTTCAGTATCTGAAAAGGAATTCAAAAAGTCAAAATAATTAAACACTAAATAAGGAAAATACATTTCAAATGTAAGTAATTATTTAATGCTCAGCAAAACAAAGATGCAGAAACACAGCAGCCTACAGCATCTGCAAATGAGGCAGAGAACTACTTATGACTGACAGAAATTAAAATTTAATAGTGAACAGGCAGAATAAATTACACGCATGCAATTCCCTGCAGAGTTTAGGAAACAAATCCCAATTCATTAAGGTGATAATGAGTTGGTTAACATTAGAATATACCTCTCCAACAAGTTTTGAAGACATCTGCCCAGATTCTTTTCAGTCCTTGCACTGCAGAAGCAACCATAAATCAAGTGAGAAACCTCTTCTGGATTCATTACTGCTGGTAGAAAATATCACAATCCCCCGATCCACTGCAACTGCTCATCACTGTTTTAACCATTAGCCAATACCGCATGGGAGGACTCTCCCATTTCCCTCAGGTAAAGTCAGCTAACATTTTAAATAGTGTAAACTAACCTTGCTGATTTTACAAGAACTGAGTTGGGAAATACTTGTAAAATCTTATTTAACAGAGTGGATAGAAAAGTGCATACTAGGAGGCCACAGCACATATGACTTGCCTACTATTGCAGAAAGCTGGTGACGCACATCTCCTTCATCAGAATGTCTACATTCAAAGAAAAGCCTTTGTCCGTGTCACCTGCTACTGCAGGTGTGTGAACAACTGAGAAGAAGCAAGACATGTCTTCAAAATTTATCAGCCAGAAGTAAGGAGTGCCAAGCAGCCCACCAGCATCTCAAAGTCAGACCTGCTCTCCACAGAGGAATCCAGAGACATTCAGCAGTAACAGAATGCACAGAAACAAAATCTAAAAACAGCGGGAGATTAAAGAAACTCGCTTGCAGGGGCCTCATATGCTCTACCAATTATTCTTGTACTCACTGGTTTTGTTCTTCACCTACACAGCTGTTTGCTGAGCTGTGACAGAGCTCTTCAGTCCAGTGAAGAAGGGTGAGGTACAACTGAGTTATCACAAACCTAAAAACTGAATCCACTCCTTCCTTCTCTCCCTCAAGAATCCCTCTCAGGTAAGAAAGTAAACCCTACCAAAACATCTTCACTGTAGCAACTTTTCTTCTTGGGAGAAGCACAGGCAACAAACTTACTGTGAGAACAGAAGGAACCCCAAATCAGCTGCCCAAGAAACTATGCAGAAAGTAACTGCTGAAATCACTGCGTATTTCAGGAGACTTCCTGACAGTGCACAATGCTTGCTCAATTGCTCTTAACTGGAATGTTCTTACAAAGAACACAAGACAACAACAACAAAAAAAGATAAAGTGAACTTACAAACACCTGACTGACTGTACCTCAAACAGAAGCTAAAGAAAAAGCAATTGGAAAACTGAAGTCTAGAGGCAGGAAAAAAAAAAAAAAAAAAAACATTCTTGAGACAAATAAGGTGTGAAACTATCAGACAACAAATTTCAAGATATCTACACCCTATTTTCTTTTGCAGTAACTTTTGAAAGATGTTACTTTACTTTTTTTTCTTTTTTTTTTTTTCTGGAAATGTAAATAAGTTGAAAGGGATCTCTGATGATCATCTAGTCCAGCTTGCCACTCAGCAGATGCAGCTTCAATGTAAGATCAAAGTTGCTGAAGGTTTTGTCTGACCAAGGGCTGAGTATCTCCAAGGATGGAAAATCTGCACCCTTACTAGCTATGGAAGCACTGAAGCAAGTCATCCACTTGCCCTATGAATTATTTTTACCTTATGTTCCATTGGAACTTACTTGTTGCAACTTGCAACTAAGCTGCTGTCCCTCCACTGAAAGATCAGAGAAGAAACTGCTCTGCCTTCTCTAATGCCTCTGTGGAGATGATGGTGGGATCTACACACATCCTTCTCTGCTAAACAAAGCAAAGTGCTTCAGCTTCTACCCGTACGTAATGTACCCCAGTGACACTATCTTAATGGTACACTGAAAGACTCGTTCCATCTTGTGAAAATCTCACTTGTACTGAGGGTAGCAGGCTAGAAGGACTTCTGCTAGAAGGATGCACTAGGGGAAGAAGTTATATTTTCCTTCTACTTGTATTTTCAAGAGGTATCACTAGCACCTGGTAATTTAACAGATTCATTTCCATACCCTCCTCCTGTCAGTCTGTCACTTGCACTACTACATGCGTTTCAACACAACAAACAACACATCTCCCTAATAAGATCCTTCTTTCCTTGTAAGTCTTGACACAAGCAAGCGCAATGGTTAACACTGATAGTTATCAGCCACACCTAAAACTTATGTCAATGAGCAACGAACACCTCAAAGGTATAGTTTCAAGCTTTGCAAATTTACACACAAACAACTGCTTCGGCAACCTGTATTTTACTCTGCAGTATTTTTGCAGAGCAGCAGACAAACAACTGATGCTGAAGAGCAATGAAAAGCTCAGCCTTGCAGGTCCGTCCACCACAGCCAGTCACGTGCAGCTAAGCCTTTCATTTTGCCACTGAGGAACGCTGATGTTCCACACCGAGGAAGGCTGATTTTAAATATAGCTGAAGGACGCGTCTCTTTGCAAGTACTGAATTTCTAAGCTTGTTTAAAAGGTGGAGAGAAGCTGTCCGAGTGTCCTTTAATTTCCCCTGCAGCATGGGAGAAAAAACACTGGAACACAGATTCGAATAATGGTTCAGACACTTTCTTACAGACAGCCCAGTACAGTTCATCATTTCCACCCACTGCTGGCCAGAAACAAGCAAGCACAAGTGAAATACCAATGTCCTTCTCTTAGGCTATACCTTGCAGCTAACCTGTGTGAGCAAGCAGTTAAATCTCCTCTAATATAGTCATAAATTGAAGGTGACTCATATACTTGAAGCATACTGTTCAAACGACCTCATCAAACACGTAACTGATGCCAAAACATCAGACTGAGGCAAGCAAAGTAAAATAACATGCTAACAGAGCAGAAGAATTCAATGAGTGGGCATAGGCACAAAGGCAGCTACAAAACCAAGTCTGAAAATCAAAAATGACAACTAAAGTCAAGGCTGATGTGTTTAGCAAAACCCCAACAGCTGCCTGAGCTTTTATGTGCTGAGAGGTGCCATTAGTCTAAGTTTAGTCTCAGGCCTAGTAAGTTCCTCTTTCAAAAGCTAAAGGCAAAAGTATCCTGTGACTCCCAAGTTTCAATGAACACAAAGACATAAAAGGAGCAAAGACAGGAACTGCTATCATTATTTGCTGAGAACTGGCAAAAACAACTTCTTAAGGAGTACTTCTCAATAACTTCGATTCTCAGAAATGACATCATGTCATCTGTAACAAATGTCACATATTCTTTAATTGAAAATTAGTTTGATTATTTCAAATTCATTATATAGGAGGGAAATGAGTCTCTCATTGCCCATCTTCATTCAAATGAGTGATTTCCTGTTTTACAACTTAACTCACATCCAGGTTTATAGCTTAACATGCTTTCAAGGATGACCAGAAATTACATCAGATAATCCGACTGTATCGATTTATCAGGCTAAAGAAATTGTGTGATTCTGTGCAACAGTATCTACCAGGAGCATCGTGAACCTGCAGAACACAGCAGTCCCCACCCTGGGCTAAAGTTCTTGGAGCAGCAGATAAGGTCAAGACACAAAGCAGCATACAGTCCACACTGCCAGGTGAGAAAGAACAGGCTTTCATCCATTAAAGCGAAGTCTGTCAGAAGGGGTACTTGTCTAGAGTATAGCAGAAGATAATTCTCTGTGCAACAAACTAAACAGATACCCAGACAAACAAAATCCAGCCATGCAAGTGCTTGTAACTTCATCATCATTAATGGTACTGACACAAGGAGAAAAACATGCAGGCTACTTGCATTCAAATTTGTAAAGATACAAAACTGCAGTGTTGAACATCTGTGAGCTCTGTCGCCAGATGACACAATGGCATCGTGTACAAAAATCACCACAATTTAACTACGAATGAGGTGTTTTCGATCCAAATAGAAAGGTACAAATCAGAGGTAGCATTTCACAAACTGTGCAAAGAAAATATTCCTATCATCTCTATACTTTGCAGACGTGGGAAGCATAACTGGAAGTATATGTGGTTGTTAAGCTTTAATGCTGAACTTTCTTGAACCTCTAGCACAAATGAAAGGCAACTCGTGGACTCTGACACGACCTGTAAGTGAATGCACCACAAAGAGGAAAGCAATGCTGCCTATTACATACCCATGAAAACCAAACAATAGAAATGACAAGAACAATAAAATGATTCACAGAACAAAACCATTGGTAGTCCAGGAAATCAATAGCTGGAATCCTACTAATGATCACACTGCAAGTAACAAATACATCCACATCTTCCTAAGGAAAGCAAAGATCACATCTGCTTGACAGAGAACAACTGCTTCAGAAATAAATCACGCAATCTAACTATGCATAATTCTGCAAATGCCTGATCTAAATCCCATGCATAAGAATTTACATCCTTTGTCCTACATGTACTTATAAAGACAGCTAAATGCATTCAAATTTCTGGAGTCAGATTTATCATATAATTTGAAGTACCAAGTAAGCTCTACACTGCATCCTTCATCCCTTCATAAAATAACTGCTGAGCAGAATTGCTCCTTTTTCAAAGAATAACCTGAACACCTTCCTTGGCCGTGGGTTTTAAAGTACAAAATCTTTAAGAAGATCCTCCATTGGCTACAAACAGCAAAATCACATGAAGGTCAGTGAGAGCCAAACTAACCTGAGCAACAAAAGGGGTAACGATGACAACAGAGCAGCTTTTACTCATGTTAAAATATTCTATATAACAAAACAGACATACAAAGAAATGACCTAGACACGAATTATTCTTCTAACACATGTATATTACAGCGTTAGTTAGGTGTAAATATGATTAAAAGAAGCAGTTCTTAATTGAAAATAATCTAGATAGCAGATACATAGCCAGTGCTCCTATATAATCCTAAATACAGATGCTGGCAAAATTACAGCTACAAGGGTAAGGTAAACTGTAGTTATCTTACTTACAGGCTAATTTTTGTTGTGACTATTCTGGAAGCATCCAAACTCTTCAGCTTGAAGCTGTCTAAATCAGAACTTGTCTGTCTCTCAGCTGGCATACATAGGTCTCCATTTTTAATCTTATCAGTACGCAAGAAAGCTCTTCCATCAGAATCATTACCATGCTTTTCTGTCTTGGTTTCATTTCTGCCTTCAGCAAATACCATGGTGTTGTCTTCTGCCTTACTGGACAAGGAGACTTTGGGAGATTCCAAGCTGTCTTCCCCAAAAGCCCCAGGTAGAGTTCCTTTTTCCTGCAAAGTTCTTTTTGTCATTGGGTTACTCTCCGTTGATGCTAAAGGTTGCCTTTTTGAGGAGTAATCTTTCATCTGACTCTTCAAACCAGTGGGGGAAGTAGGAACAGCATCCAACTGATTCTTTTTATAAGACCTTCTCCTTGCAGGGGTTGTGGTTGAAGCATGTTGTTTACCTTTGTCAGCTTCAGTCTTGGACGTGCCTTTGTGAGCAGATCCAGCTTTTAGGTCTGGATTATTACCTGAAGAAAAGGAATTCCGTTCAGGAGTCTGTTGAGGAGACTTCAGTTTTCTTTCTGAGGTTATTACCTTGTCTGGAAACCCCTCAGAAGATGCATCATCCTCAAAAACAGAATCTTCTCTCGCAGTATTCTCCGTCTGGTTTCTCTCTCCATTTGTGATGTCACTAGATGACTGAGATTTTCTCCTTTTCCCAGATCTTTTACTAGAAGATTTCTTATCCATTGTGTCCGAGTCACCACAATTTTCTTCCGATATAACAGTCACGGGTTCATTAAGGAGTTCGTCTGTTTTTCTAAGATAGATATCAACTGTTAACACTCTCGCAGGCTGTGGGTGTTCACTTGCTAGAGTTTCCGGCTTGTATAGCAAATCCTTTGGCTTTGCATGCCCAGGCTCTTCAGACACCCACGTGTTCACCAGATGCTTGTGGCTTAAGATACTCTTTTCTAAGTCTTCGTTAGACAAATTCCTCAAACTTTTTATAAAATCTGGAGTTGTGGAATTATTTATATCTGTGACTGACCCCTTCTCTGGTTCCCGGGTGTCCACATTCAAACTACTCTCAAAGAAAGAGTTTTTAATGGTTTCGCTGCTGCTGCTCCAGTCTGGTGACCACTCACTGTCAGAGGATACTCCTCGACCACTCCATTCTGAAATGGTATCGTGGTATAGAGGTCCTACTTGCCCACTGAAACTATATTCTCGTGTCTCAGGAACGACACTCGTGTTTCTCACTTGCTTCTGTACCGGAGGAGATTCAGGACCTTGCTGTATATGTTTACAGTAAATGGGCTGCGCTGTGTGAGGCGAAACTGACCTCTCTCCTTTCCAATGAGAAGTGTGTTCTAATGAACTTTTGACATTTTTCCTTTTCCCTGTACCAAACAAATTTCCAAGTCTTTCCAAAACTGGTTTCTTTTTATGCTCTTCTTTGGAACAATCTGGAAATTGTGAGGAGGACTATTAAAAAAAAAAAAAAAAAAAATTGGTTAAGGTCAAAAGTGTTTGTTTAATAAGCACATTTGTCTTAATTTCATCTTGAATTTAAAAGGATACGATGAATAGGAAAACAAAGCAAAACCAAGACAAAAAACACATACTAAATGATACTAGCTCTAATGAAACAAACAAAAAACCCTCAAAACACAATTAAAATCCCAAGATTCTCCTTATGCCTTTGCCTGTGTTTGTTTACAACACTCTTACCTTGCCCTACAATAGCAGCGTTGTATGTCCTAGATCTCAAACTATTGCACAATTAGTTAACATCACCTGAAGTAATAAAGTATTCTGGCGTTGGTAGGGCTGGGGAAACACATTGCTTGGTCAAAATCACAGCGTGGAGTTTGCAAAAAAAAAAAAAACGGCATGGACTTGAACTGTCCATATTGGTTGACAGTTTGGAGGCTGCTGGTGGTAGAAATGAGCGTAAGCTACTTTTCTTACGTTTCATTTTTTACTTTTTCCTTAACGAAAGCTCAAAACAACAGGAGCCACTGCATCATTCAATGAGCATTGCCGGGTCAAACGCTGCCCTGCATCACTCCCCGTGAAGTTTTCCCTTACAACTTCTAATTAACATGGTAAACAGGAAACACGCAATAGCATTACCGAGCACAGAAGCCTATTTGCATTTTAATATATTAGCACTTTTTACATGCCGGCACGATGAATACGTGTTTTGAGCTGTTGTATTTCCAAACGCCGCGGATGTTTCCTACTCCGTCCCTTCGCCCTACCCGATGCTCTCCACGCCGGCTGCCGCCGAGAGTTATCAGGGCTTCCTTTCGCCCGCAGACGCCGCGCTTCCCTCCCAGCGCCGCGCCTTTCCCTCACACCCGGGCGCGGGACGGCTGCGGGTTGGCTGTCGGTTGGCTGCCGGTTGGCTGCGGGCCGCGCTCCCGCTCCCGGCACAGACGGGGCAGCGCGGCCGCTCCTCCCCGCCCTCGAGGACGCCCACGGGCACCCGCGCCCTCCTCCGCCCCGCGCCCTCGAGTCCGCCGCCGCTGTTCCCCTGCCCGGGACGGGGTGAACGACGGAAAGGAGCCGGACTTCACCCATCCCCGTCCCGGCCGCCCCCATTCCGCCCGGCTCCACAGCGCAGCGCCTCCCCGCCTCGCCCCGCCGAGTGAGGCCCCCCACACTCACCGCCCAGCGCGGCCCGGCTCGGAGCTGCCCCGCACGCCGCTACCCCGGCGCCGGCCGTCTGGGCGCTCCGCCTCCGCCCGCCCCCGCAGCGCGCCCCGGCCCGCCCCGAGCCACCGCCTTCGCCGCGGGCAGCGGCTCTACCTGGCCGGGCCGCCTCCGCCGGACGGCGAGGAGGGGACGGGGTGCCAGGCGAGAACTGTTAGAGGCGGCGGAGGACGAGCGGGCGGCCGTCCCGCAGGAGTTCGGGCGGCGCGGTGGCGGCTGCGACGTTATTGAGGGCAAAACGCCGCCGCGGGCAAAACCGACGCGGTGCTGATACCGAAGGACGAGCGCCAGGGAAGGCGGGCCGGGCTCTGCGCAGCCCCACCTGCGGAGAAGCGAGGCGAGGCGGCGCTGCCGTCCCGACACCCGCTGCCATGGGCTGGGCCCGGCCTCCCCCGGGCCCGGCGGCGCGGAGGTGCCGAGACCCGGCGATGCACGCCCGGAGTGGCGGCCGGGGCCGGGCCCTCCCGGCAGATCCGAGTTCAAAGCCCCGCGGGGCGATGAATCGCATTTTCCGCCTCACAGCCACGGGCCGGCGGGCGCGGCTCCACGCCGCCTGTGCCGCCGCCTCGGCCCGCCCCTGGCGCGCCGCCCGCGGGCCGGGGCCGCCGGGGGCAGCGCTGTGGGGCCTGGGGTGGTGGTTCGCCCCACGCCCGGGCGGCTCCCCCCTGCCTGCCCCGTCCCCGGCAGGGCCGGCGTGAGAATGACTCCGCTGCCTAATGGAGCCGGCGCTCTCCCCGGGCGCTCAATTAGTATTTAATGTTTAATGAATGCTAAACTAGTCCTCTTCTAATTAACGCTTAATGACTTAAATGAAGTGGAACAGCTTCGTCAGGAAGGACCACCACGCAAAGTCCTGCTCGGGCTCAGCGCGGAGGCGGAGAGACACCGGGTCAACCCCTGCGGCCCGGCCCACAGCGAGTCACCCTCCGGGGCAATTTAAAAGATCGGGCGTTTTTTTTGCGCAGTAGGTGACTTATTTTTGCATAATCAGCAGAACAGCTGCTGGCCTCTGTTCTCAAACTCCTCCAAGTGTGAGGAGTTATAAAATGCTCCTGGATGGCTCCACCGAGCCTATCTGCTACTGGTGACACTGTATGCAGAAAGTAAGTTTTCCCAAGCACCCAAAAACTTTAGAAAGACCTAAAATGCAGAAATTCACAGTTGGCACATCATACCCCAACAAAACAAAAATCCATGAGACCCCCTGTCCTTGCCTGCTTTTCTTCAGTATGTTGCCTATACAACTGGTAAGCAATTGTACCCCTACTCCAGTCCTGTCTCTGTGCACATAGTGACCCCACTGGCAGCTCTCAAATGGGCAAATTAGTAATCATGATCCTTCAAGTTTTGGTGGTTTGTTTTCTACATTTTCTTTTATGTATTTGTAGAGAGAGTGACATAATCTGCAAATGAGAAAACTTGATGTTTGTTGTTTCCCTCCCTTCAGTGACTGCTTTCAACCAGCCAAACCAAAACATTCAATTAAATGAAGAGGAACATTGAAGGCTGCATAAAGTTCATACACCTCAGACGGTTTAGGTGCTTTTGTGATAACAAAACCAGCTGTAAATTTCCCTATCACATAAAATAATCTTGTGTAGCATAGCCCAATTAGTATCTGTTTATTATTATTATTCCTATTCTGCAAATGCATTGCCAGTACTAATTAATTGTAAGGAAGGTATAAGGACTGAACATCGTTTGTTATCTAAAAAAAAAGTAAAAATGAGAAATTTGCACAACCAATTAAAGCAAGCCAATAAGCAATGAGTAATAATGTCTCTGAAAACCCATAGTAATTGCAAGTGTGAGGAGGATGCACTATATTAGTCATGTTAAAAACTGCCAGAAGACCAAAACAGGGGAAATTTAACCTGATTATGGTTTCAATCTGCATGTTACTATTCAGCTAAAAAATAATTGTGGGTCCTCTAAATAACTTGGGATTACATTATCAACCTGACAGCCATTATTACACTTGCAGTCAAGCTTTGGGTTTGCAAGATTACATTCGGAAAAAATTAGTTATTTGAACTGTGGATCTGGATTTCTCACTTCCCAGCGGTTGATTTTCATAAAGTCCATGGGAACTTAATTATCTTTGAGACGTCTCCCCCTTTCAAATGTAGTTTAAACTGTCCAACGAGTTCAAAAGGTGTTGGAAGGAAAGGAGTAGGGATAGCCAGCCAGTCCAGTCACATAAGCCTTGTTTCCTCAGGGAACAAGGCTGGATATTTTTGCTTGATCTTGAAATAGCTGCCCTATGTAAACTGTTTTGAAGTAATTTCTTCATACAAAGTACTTTAATTACATACGGCTCTTTCAAAACACATAAAAGGCCAGGCACTTGCCCTGAAGAGCTTGTATTTTAACTCAGATAAATGTAGATGAGCCAGTATTGCCAGTGCAAGAGGGCACAGAGACCAAGGTTCTCAGGATACGAATACGTGGGGCTAACTTGGCAGAGCACAACAAATAAATATTTGATTTTCAGACAGCAAGAAATGTCCTTTCTCTGCTGAACAGGCTTTTTCAATGTGTTTCAGCTTAAGCATTCTCAACATGGAGAAATTAGTCATTTCAGACATTCCCGATCAAAGGCTACAGCAGTGTCAACTTTCAAGTAAAAAAAAAAAAAGGTGAGCCTGTGTCCTTGGACAGAATGCAGGAAACTGTTTCAAGTATACTGCAGCAGTCTTTCAAGTTGTGTTCTAATCTGAAAGCAAGATGCTTTCTTCTTAATCAAGAAATGTAAATCTTGTTCGTGTTTATATTCATACCTCTTTATGTTAGCATCAAAATATTTCCTCTGTTTTTGGCTGGGGTTTTTTTTTCCCTTTTTTTTTTTTTTCCCCTTTCTCATTAACTAATGTAAGATGCCACAGCCAAACCCCTAATTTAACCAAGTAATTAAACATGTGCTTTGCTGGTCTCCAGTGGAGAGTATGCATAAGCAACTGTGATTTGTTGAATCAGAGCTTCAGGCTCAGTCTTGAGGGATCAATGGGGTGTTATTTTGCTAGATTACTTCATCTGAGTCAGTTGAACATGACCAAGAACACTTCTTAGGGCATACATTATAGAAAAAAGTAGTATTTTTACTAGTCATTAGCAGGCCGTGGTAACTAATAGGGGGAAATATCTAATGTGGATAGTTCTCTTGCAATTTAAATGTGTTATTTGATAGCACATGTTAGCATTCAGAGCGGAAAAAAAACCCAAACAAATATTTAGTGACGTGTAAATTTGGCTTTGTCATTCACTAGAAGAGCATAGATTTCAAGTAACATGCAAACTTTTCATACCCCTCTACTTTGAACATTTCTGATACTATAGGTACCAGCCTTCTAAGTTAATACTGGAATGCCAGGAATTTGAGATCTCTTTAAATCCGTACTATCATAATTCTTACAACCACAAGAATCAGAAAGTCTCAGAGTTCTATCAGTCATACGGTATCCCAAGAAGTGCATTAGCCAAGAACATTTAAATGAACTACTACTCTTCAGGCTATACTGTTCTTCACAGTGATTGACTCAAATGTTCAACATTTGCAGTGCTAGGCTTTGTCAGGCTGAAAACTTTGCTGGAGTATTGTTGTCAAAATGTGCTGTAAAAGTAGTACAACGACTAGAAGGAAAACTGTAAAAATAAAAGCTAAGAGAAGAGCCTGAGCAGCATAAGAGCCACTCAATATCCTGCTTCCAGTGCAACTGAGGGAAGACCACCCCACTCTCCCACTTCTCAGGTGAGTGCCCTAACTACTGGTAGAGGGAAAAAGGGAGTTGTAAACAGAAACGAAAGCTTGCTGGTTTTGCTTGTGCTCTTATTTAAAAAGCATGGGAAAAAATAAAAAAACAAACCATTGAACCCGAAACAGTTTGGAGAATTTTGTGATCATGAAGGAGAAAAAAAGCAATTATATTTCAAGTTAACCTAAATGATTTCTACTTTTACCTGATCATCAGTAAACCGGATTTGAATCACTTCAATTCACTAGAATAACTTTTCCTTGTTTATGATCCTTCACAAAGTCACAGAAGAAGGGTTACTATTATAAATACTCTATCCCACATGCTGCCTTCCTCCAAGTAACAAAGCTTTGGCACCCACACGTTACACATTTTTAGCATTTCTTTTAAATCCATCAGATTCCAGGTTGACAGTTTCCTCTTCAGACGCAGAGAAAGAAATCCGCTGCAAATGTAACATGTAACATGTAAAATGTAACATTCCAAGCATGGAATTCATTCCCTCCGTCTTATGTAAGAGTAACATCCATCTACTGCTGTTTCTAACAATTTCACTTTTACCTGAGCTCTTTATACAGGGAATGCAGTTCCAGAGACTGGGGAACTTATCTGAGTAACCAGGGAGCTATAAATACAAGACTACTGAGCAGAATGCAGTGAAATGAAGTTTTTACTGACAGTCGTCTTTTTCCATAAACTACCTAGGTGTCCTATTTTCCACTACAGATGTTCGAGAGAACAGGACCTGTCTGTTTCCAATTTATTTGTTCACTGTTAAACTAAATCTGTCGTTCAAATGTATACTGAAAATTGACCATTTTGCAACAGCATCTAGAATAACGCTAATATTGAGTCTACATGTTTCACTGACTTTTTTTTTATAAAGGAAATATTCAGCTCATGAAGCAGACATGTAAGTATAAATTCTGTATTATTTCTTAGATGCCAAAATAAGATATTTATATATTGAATATATATATATAAATGAGCAATCCTGGAAGCAGCAAATTGTGCTCAATCAAACAAATAGAATTACTTACAGAAAACTCAGCAAAAGCAAAAAAGCACAAGTACAATTTGAACAGATAATTAAATCAGTATTTAGGAAACGAGGTTGATAAAAAAGAACGGGCATGTCAGAAAAGACATGCCTGCTCCCATCTCCTCTTCCCCAGAGCTAGTTATTTCCATACACTAAAATCTTTACCCCCTCCCCTTCTGTCAGCATCTGCTATTTAAAGAGACACTCTATAAAACCAATGGTAATCAAAATTGATTTCACAATTAAAAAATCAATGGTGCAGGAACCCAAAGATTTCTGCTGGGGTTTAAAGAAAAAAAGAAGAGTACCATTTGCCTTACCATGATGATGATAATTCTTTTTGCTGTTTACAGAAGAATAAACAAACTACGGTGTGTGTGAGGTGCAGTCCTGCTGTCATTAACCAAACCCTTTTTCTCAGCAATCCTCCCACGCTTTAACCCCTTCTTTCTTCTGGCAGCACTCAGTGAAAAAAAAGCAAAAAAGGAAGTAGTATCTGAAATGAGCCTTTCCAACTGATAAAGTCATTAGGCAGACAAATTATAGCTATGAAAGGGACTCAGTCACAGAACAAGAGAAGAGCTGCAAAGGGTGGCAGCAAATCCTTCAGTAAGCACCACAACAGAAGTGGAGAACCTGCTGCGAGGAGCGATGAAGTCGGTGTTGGGCAAAAAGCTCACATGCATTCATTAACATGCAATACTGGGACGTAGATATGCAACAGTAGGAAAAATATACCACACACGTTGGCTCTCACAAACTTGATTAAAGTTTTTTGATCCACGTTTAAGATGGCTAAAGAAGAAGACATCAATTGCACCTTTATTCTGCAAGTGACTGACTTATACAGGTATGCTTGGTTCTTCGCTTTCCTAAGCAGGTATAGTAAATCTGCACTTTTCTAGGGTCTCAAGGAAAAACGATACTAAGATGGAATCTGAAAAAGCAGAAAACAGGCAGCACTAAAAATACAAGCAGGGATCATTCAACATTAAAGAACTGAGAGAATATTTAAACTCTCTTGAACTTGGAAGACTTACGGAAATAAAACTATATGCAAAAAAAATAGCATTAGCATAAATAATAGTAATAGTTGTGCTTCAGTGTAAGAAAAGAAAAAGCTTCATATGAGGTAAGTTCATACCTTTGCTCTCAGCATTTCTAGCTTTGTTACTCAGACAGTATCATTGAGCAGAATTATTAGATAATCTACTCAGTAAGACACCACCTCTCTTGAGGTAAAAATTGGAAAAATAAATATACATTCTCTTCTTTATTCTAAGAGACAGGGACTTGAAAGCACTTGCTCTTTTAAGCAATAAGGTTAAAAAGCAAAAACTTTCTGTAGGGGAAGAAGTGGCCTTGGAATTTTCTTAGGTCTAATAAATAAAACCATTTCCTTTTTTACTTTCAATTCTGAATGTGGTTCACAATGATAAAGAATCTGACACAGAAATATTTTTGCATTTACCTGTCTGTAGGTCTCTTTTTTCTGTTTTTTTTTTTGAGAAGGTACAGTATCCTGTCACAAACTCTAATAGTTTATCTGTATGTGTGGGTTTAACATGAGATTTCTAATTTAGACATACGGCTCACCACACCATAACACTTTCCAATTTCTTTTAGTATATAATTACTGAAGATAGGAAATAGGTTTCTTTGCTCCACATCTATGTGTCTGGGTGACAGATTAAACAGTAAGTGTCTTTCTCAAGCACTGTGAAATGCTCCTCTTGATCTCTTTTCCTTCTTTTCATGTAGAATCATTTAGGCCAATAGGAGCTCCGCAGTACTGAAAAGCATATGGTATTTGAACAAATTCTGTTGTGTTTCAGAGCAGATACAAGTATCTCATAAAATATCTGTAACTTCCATGGGCAATCCCAAACTGGCTTCTTCAAAAAAGACAAAAATCTGCAGAATTTTCACTAGTACTACTGAGCTTACAGTAAGATAAACCTGCTAGTTACGTTTGACCTAACAAATGCACAAGTGACAACCCATTACGATTTCCATTCTGCACCTTGCTAATCTAAGGAAAAACATTTTAAGTAGCAATCTGGACTTCTTTGCTAAGCATATAGAGTAAAACAAATGTGTATTCCCAAAAGGCAAATTATGCACACTCAGGATGTTTATACATTTTTACATTAGGTGATTATTGGACAAAGAGGAAATAACCCTAAGGAGCCACACACATTATTAGCCAAACACATATTGCCAAACACTGCACTGATGTGGCTACCTTGTGCTGGCTAACTCAGTTGGCTCCTCCTGGGCTAACTTGGGCATCTCTACATGATTTTGCACGTAGCTGCCTTCCTAAATGCACTCCTGTGCTCAAACTGAATCTTTCTCATTAGCTAGCCCTACGTACTCAACAGATGAAGGATTTAGGTTGTCTCACACTCTGCATGCATTTTATAGGATACCTAGGTCCTTACCTGCAGTTTTAATTCAGTCTAGGAAAAAACATGCCTCTGAGTTAATTAACTAAGCCACCTAAGTCTTTTAGTCCTTTACTGGCTCTAGCTCTGGATACCTAAAGATAACTTGTGATGTCATTTGAAATTTGGAAAACTGGGATTTCTTTCACTGGGTAAGATAATTTGAAACAATACTTGTAGCACTGAAAGTCCTTTTGCTAGCAACACAAGGATCTTCTCCAGCTCTGGTATTGTAGATAATAAGCAGGCATAGGCACACATCATTCTAAGCACTGTGTTGTTACTGCAAGACTGCAAAACTGCTGAAGAATAAAAACAAAGTGGACTGCTAATCTGACAAAACCCAAATTTCATAAACCTGACAACAAAAAGAAGTGCATGTTTGACATGCTTGCTTTGGGAAGTAGATGTGATGATCCTTAAATTGGAAAAAGTTACTGTATGTTTATGACTCTAAAAGCACTTCAATAGGATGAAAAATGATGATATTTAATCAAGCGTATTTAAATATGAAATTAAAGAATCTCTCTTCTTCACATTCTCATTAAATAAATCAAAAGTGTGCAGTGTAGCTTCTACAATAGGTTATCCCAGGGTACCATTTAGTATCTTTGAACAAACAGAACCTTTAAACTGAAGCACGTCTCAAGTAAACCCCACCAGTATGAAGGCACCCAATAAAGCAGCTGCTTTGGAAAATTTGGGCTTGATAGACTATGTACTTCAAAGAGCCTTTTTTTAAAATGGAAGAAGCATTTATACTCCTTGATAATTCCTTTGATGTACAGAGTTTTCATCATGTACACATGAAGAGTATTAAAAACAAGAAATTGTTATTACTAAAACACCTTATCCTAACTTTATAAAAATGGCCGGACATCTCATCTTACATTTGAATTACAATTTTATACTTTGGTGTTTATTCTAAATAATAGTGCTCATCTGAGGCTCCCAGAATTCTCTCTAACTAATTATTGTAATAACTGTTAAAGAGAATTGCCTTACCATAGATTACAGTAAATTTTATAAAACCAGTATAGAGAAGATAGGAGTGACTAAGGACCCACTAGCTCCCTGCAGTGGGCAAAAATTAAATTGAGTGGAATATTCCTCAAAACTCTTTGCTTTTAATCATGATTACATCAATATCGCATCACATTCACCATTAAGCAACAGAAACTTCTAAGAATTTTTTGATGAAATACATTTATGTTCTTACGTGTGCTTATTTTAGGCTCCAACAGATGTAATTAATATATAAAACATTAAAATAAATAATACGTGCTCATCCAGAAAACAGATATGTTATTACTTCTGAAGAAAATGAGAGATCTATTACTACAGATATTCTGCATTAATCTACTATGCACACCAGCTACTAACCATGAACTGCTAAAGTGACATAACTACAGCAGCATTTAAATCTTGCTAGTATTACTAGTGGATCATTGGATAAATCTTCAAACTTCTACTGGCTCTTAAAAAAAATTCAAGTTTTACCCATAAAATCAACATATTTTGTTGATAAAGAATGATGAACAAGGAAGTGGATCAAGATGGGTTAAGCTCTACAGTTCACAAATACCAACGTTTCCAAGAAACATCAAGAAATACACAGGGTTACTGATTCCAGACTTGAATCTTGGAGTAAGGCATTAGTTTGGGCACAGGCCTGTCCAGCACACTAGGACAGGCACTGGTGCCTGTGGCGTAGAACAAAGAGGCATGATGAAGAGGCACTTTTTTTGTGTTAATCCTTAAAAGCAGCAGGATTCATCAAATGCAGTTTTAACTACCACAGTTACTGTGTTGGGCTTGAAGTGTTTGAGAACCTTTCTAAACACAATCTGGTAAGGACTTGTTCCCTTAGCAACTCCGGGGGGCACTTTGTATGAGCCCAGTCCACTATTCCTCAGCCCCTGAGGACATGGGAGGCACCTGGGAATGCCCGGTGAAAACCTGGCAGGCTGCAAATGCTTCCTCTTCAGAGAAGGAAGGAGCTTGTGTGTTCTCTGCTGTTGCCACTCCACCGCTTCCCTCCTACGCCTTCTTGGCAGCATGTTGGGAGGGTGGGAAGAGAAATCTTGGCTGTGCCATATGGTTTCCCTCTAGCTACCCAACCTTTCTGTCTGCAAATGACTCTATCTTTTGTCTCTACTGCAGCTCAGGCTTTCCCAGCCAGCTGCATGATGAGCTTGACAAGTCTCTTCAGTTCTTCAGCTGTGCATGCTGCTCTGAACAGCAGCCAGCAACACCCAGGGTGAGCTTCAGCTTCGCAAAGCAGGAGCTTAGGAAAACAAGGACACAGAAGTACATATACCTTTCTCATGTTTGGAAGGTTGTTTGTTGTTGTTTTTGTTATATTATTTATTTATTTTTAATTTCAGCTCCGAGAGTCAGAAATTTATCTGACAAAAATAAGTTTTACTTGCCCAAGAAAAACATACCCTTAGCGTTCCCAGAAGCAAAACAATCTAAATTCCTCTGGAGGACAGGGGAGGGGAACATGAAAAATTACCTCTAATGAGCCTACTATAAATCACACATTTCTCGAAAACAAATACAAAAATGTAAGCAGGTCTCAATATTCTTTTTATCTAAATACTAGTTCCTAGACAGTTGAAAATGGGAGGGGAGTTTGTAAAGATAAACAAGGAAAAGAGCTTCAATTTTTGTTTGCATGTCAGAAGGTACAGTTTAGAGGGAATTATATTGTCATGTTCTGGAGTGAAAAGCGACATTCATAGAATAAAACACTATATGCCATTTAAATCCTTAGATACTGTTTGCAACTGTTACATTTAAACAGATAAGTTTTGAATTTGCAACCCACTGCGACTTTGAAAATTACTTCAGCCAAGCTAGTTTGTAGGAATGGTAGATATATTTTAAAATCTCTAAATCTTTGCAAACAGTTGTTTAGCCAATTCTTTATTAAAGTGGATTGCTCTTTGCACTTGCAGACTTTAAGCTATGGCAGACCGAGTGTCTGTTTTAAAGGAATAAATGAAAAAGCATCTCAGCATGCTCACTGTAATTCAGCTCTCAGAATAAATCCAGAAAGAAGTTTTTCATGACTACCCTTTGCAAACCCATTATTATGCTGCAGATGGAACTACAGAGCAATAAATTACATGTATATGTATATATACACACTTTCCTAATTGTCGTATACATTATGTAGAGTACAAATGGCAAAAGCGTGGTCAGGAGGAGTGAGCTATACTAAAAGCTTTGTGTCGCAATCTCCTCAGATCTGAGGATGCACAGGTGTTCTGTGGATATGCTGAGCCACCTGGTCACATAGCAGAGCAAAATGGAAATACAGTTACACCCAAAGAGAGTGCTCAGCTGGCTGCCAAGGTCCTGAAAACCATTCCAGCATATTGTGCAGGTGTGGAAGTGGTACGAGAGTATGACACAAAGCATCTGCAGATCACTATAAAATAGCCTAGCATGGGGGCCAGAAGCGGAGCCCTGGCGATTCAAACACCTACTTAACAGGATCGTACTTACCAAGGAAAAGAGAAGGGAGGAGTATGCTCTTTGTGAAGAAGGTGGAAAAGTGCCTGGTGCCTTCCTAAGAGTTACATAGGAGCATGAGCAACAAGAGTGAGATGTTAAAACGCTAGCTAGATTTTTGGAGGATGATACACAAGGTGGGGTAGATAGAGGACGGCCACTGATAACAGTGGACTGCCTGGTATATGCACCCACATCACCAGTATCAGATTTATTTTGCTTGTCCACACTTGATCACTGATGATTGACCTCCTTACTGCTTTGCAAGGCATGTATTATCTCACTCCTGCACGACATAGCAGTGTGCCAGTTTAACAGACCTTGCATGTTGTCACTGCCTGGTGACAGACTGTAGATTATTCAGTGCTTCAGTTCTGAAGAACCCAGCACTATCAAACATTCTAGACAAACGCTTGTGTCACTGCCTTTTCAGCAGTCACTAAACATCCCAGCAGAAACTCATCTTCGCTCCTTGTATCTTCTTAACTTCTTCACAGTTTACACAGGGCATGTAACAGCTAAGATGAAATTCAATTTCAAACACAGCTCAAAAGAAAGACAAGCCTAATGTGAAACTGGACACAACTTTTCTATAGTTCTCCTGCTTCAAAGAAGATATGTTTCAGTGTTTGGAGGCAGAGTGCACCAAATTGCCAGACAAAAGAAAAGTACATTGTCTAATACATGTTACTGTCTTTTTGTTTTTTAAAATGTATTAAAAAAACTAACAAACCAACAAAAACAACTACAACAATGTCCTCAAAAAGCTTGGAGAACTTGAAAGATGTCTATCAGAACACAAATTAACTGGTATTTCTATAGCACCTTCAAATTTATTCATATTCAAAAAGGGAGGGGGGAAACATATTTGACTCAGTACATCCACTGCTATCTTGAATGACAGTGTTAGAATACAAGACAGGTTTTTTTTCACATCAATACTTCAGAAGTCACGTTAATTTTATGAAAATACTGAGTAACTCTGTACCATCATCCCTCCTGCCTTTTATACTTCTCTAAGGACCACGTTAGCTGTCAGCTGTAGCTCTGTACACCTGCAATCAATCACAGCTTATTTACTCTCCTGCTACAGCTCAGAAGAAAAGTCTTCACCAGAAAGTCACAGAAATATGAGACAAAGTTGTTTTCAAGGCTTCTCACAATCAGCCAGAAGAACTGGATATTATTTTTAGGAAATAAGAGAGTTGGTGTCTTGAGCCAGACTGCAAATAACAAAATTAAATCCTTTTAAAGTTAACACAGAAGTGAATTTGTAGTTCACATGGGGATAAGAGCTATAATGAGCTGGGAATATGGGAAAAAGTAGAATGACAAGGAAATTGCAATGATGCCATCAGTCTAGTCAGCAGAACAGTATTTTATTAGGCAGAGAAGTAATTGTTGAGCAATGCTCAAAGAACTCCTGCCGTGGATAGCTGAGAACCTCTCTTGTGCTTTAATTACCCCTAAATTTCAAGAGTTTTTGAAAGATAAAAGGAGGAGCATGTCTTCAGTGAGCTCCGTGACAAAGCCAAATAATAATAATCAGATAGTTTTATAATGCATCCGGTATCCAAGCTTTTTTATTTTGGGACTTCTCACAATTTTGATCTCTGCCTACACAGTACACATGCCTGTGCACAGGTAACTGGCTGCTCGATTCTTCTGCCTTCATTATCAACAAATGCAGCTGAATTGAGGGCACCTTGCAATTTTTTTTTCTGTGAAAGAACCACATTGGAGCATCCAGAGCATTTCTGCTGCAGTGTTATCTAGGCTTGCTGTGTCATGATAAATCTAGGCAGAATGATTCTTAAACAAAAGCACATACCATTATGGATACTCTTAAATCAGTGATTCTTGACTTCTTTGTATATCTCACATCAATCATATTAGACAGAAAATTCTAGCATGCATGGCTTAATTTTGTGTTGATGCAATTATCACAACAGTTCTAACTGGAAACGTAAAATGAATCAGAGTTACATTAAGATTCTGCTTAGATTCCTAGAGAAGTGTGACAAAATACATAAACAGGAGTGTTCAGAAGACAGTAAAATGTCTTCTGCACACTCCTGTGTACATATTTTGTTTTGATATCTTTCCTATCTGCTATGGATTTCATCTATAAACAGATGTTTGTTTTTGCTTTGTTATTGGTCTTCTTTAGTTTCATCTTTTCCGTGTCTCCCCACTGGTATCCCTCTCGTCCCCTTTCCCTCTCTTATCTAGGTCTTGACAAAGCACAGGTACAGATAAAGGAATGGAAATGCAGCCATTGCAGCTCAAAAGCAGAAGTTTCTAATGTACAGATTCATGCTGTGTTTACCTTTTTCTTCTCTTTAAGGTAGACACGATACCTGAGTTCTGTCAGCCAGCAAATCATCACCAGTGTTCATTTACAACTACAGGTGGCTGTGCACTCCTGTTTCCACATTTCTACAGGTACACTGGTACACATGTGCTATGAAAAGTAAATTGCTTGTATAGGGGCTTTGCTGACTCTGTAGGTTTCAGTATCAAAAGCTAAGAAATATTTACAGCAAAAGACAGTGCTAGGAGTTATTTAAGCTGAAAGAGTTAACCAAATTGTAGTTCAGTCCTCCACTGATACTTAGTCCTGTTCCTGAGGGAGAGCTGGCCAACATGTGGGCCCATGCCAGCAGGTGGTATTACATAATGGCTGCTGAGGCATGCTGGAGCCAGTTTTGCCTTGTCTGTGCAGTACTGAGCATCACTTTCCATCAGATATACTCAGCTGCAGTCAACACTGCTAATACATCTCTTAGACTTCACTCTTAGACATCCTCTTAATGGAAAGCCTACTGACAGAAGCTATCTCCAAGTTATAATCCCTGCAATCCTTTGTGGGTTTTCACATGTTACCGGATCATTTAAGGTTACTGCTTTATGACACTACTCACCAAATAGTCAGGACAAGTAATTTAAGATATAATGGCTTCTCAGAACACAAATGTCTGTGGGAGACATCACTGTGACTTTAGTGGTCAGCTTTTAAATTCAATCCCAGTTATGTACTTTCTGGCTCCCATGATGACTTCAGTACTATTTACACTTTGCTTACAATTGGTTGGTGTGTTGTTGGTTTTTAATTACGAATTGCATATTTATCAACTAAGTCATTCTGAAAGAATATTTCAGTATTAATCATCTAAAACTATTGCAAAATATAGCATGATTCAGAGCTCAGCATCCTATAAAAACTTTAAAAGTTTAAAGTACAGACAGAGTAAATTAAATATTTGCTAAGTGTAGCATAAATCCTTTGTCAACCGTATAAGAAATGCTGGCAGGGCCAGGACAAAATGAGGCACTCATTTTTCCTTCCCACATCTCTCCACCCTACTCAACTGGTTCGGTTTGGAAACTCAATTCCCTTTTTTTTTTTTTTAAAACCATGAATTTCAAAGCAAAGACTTCAGTGCTCTTTACCTATTAACATCATCCTCTTGCCCAAACCACACCACAGTTGGAGCCTAAGAATAGTTACAAATTGCATAGATAGGATAAAAGAAAAAAACAACTTAGATAAACTATTATAACTTTCTCATGTTTTCCTAGACATTTTTGACCACAATAAAGAATTACCGTGCTTAGCAGCCAGCACAGTAACATCCTATTAAAATCCATATTGAAAGCCACACAGACAATAACGTAGCTGCTCTAAGTTTTGTTAAAGAACTCTCACGTGATCCATGCTTTACCATATTTGATCTATTTTTCATTCTTCCTGTATACTGATCACTTCAATTCACACAAATACATTAGGAGAGTGATCCCGAATCTATGGCTCATGGACAACATCCTCCAAACTGTAATTAAGTCATATATATATTTAAACCTGCATTTATATATGCATATAAATATATGTAAATAAAATTTTCTATCTATCCTAGTCTATAAAAATCTCTCTATTTCTGTATTTTTGGCTCACTTTAAGCATAGCAATTAATTTCTCCAGGTTTCCCATAAATGAGTGGATTAGAGGCAAGATTTGTCTACAGAGGTTAACAGAGGATAAAAGTTATGCTTTAAAATTTAAAATATGGGAGGCTACGCTTTTCTCTGCAGGAATGACACTGGAGAGCAATGTCATCAAAAAGTAGCCCTACTGGAGTGACCACAAGCATGACTAATTGAAAAGAGAGCAAGTAAATTCCAACTTCTTGTTGAAGAATGTCACGTGGAGATTATAAAGGGATTTTGCACCTATCTGCCAAGTAACAGGGGTAGTTCCTAGTGGAACAAAAAGACAAAAAGAGGAAAATGATTCAATTTTTTAAGGTTGGGAGGTACAAAGTGCCATTACTTCAGGGAAACAAGTCACATGTGGGAGGAGGGTGGCTCGAAGCATTATGTGGCAGTAGTGAATAATCTGCACTGAACAAGTCCTACAACCCAAATTTAGAGGCCCTTCTCTACTGACCACACTAGAAATAATAGGAGTTTCAACAGGCAGAGAACACAACAGTTACTTTGAAGAAGGTGGGGAAAAAAAATTCCTTTACTCAACAGTTACGCATAAATATAATTAAGCTGATAGAAACTCCAACAAGAATTCTGATGTCCAGTAAAACACGGAAAAGACTTTTTTTCCCCGTTTTATCTTGTGGTTCACCTTTGTTTGTTGTTTTCTGGTAATATAATTTTGTCCTGCAACATTTACTCAACTAGAAAGGTATAGTTTAATCCAAACAGCTGAGGACTTCAAAGAGAACAAAACAAAATCAAAAATATGCCCATCACCACTCCTCAATGTCCACTTAAATAAATGCTTTGTTGTGTTTACCCCTCTGCTCCAAGGGAAAAAATCCTAAAATGCCATATAATTTCCTCTTCCCTTTTCCTGAGTCTTTGCACAAAGCAGGTTAGTGCTTTCCTGCACTTTTTATTTTCTTTCACCTGACAAAACATACAACAGCAAACACTCCTAGCGCCTGCATGACTCACTTTCTAGGACTTTGCTTATAGGGATTTGTTTTGTTTTTTGATTCTAGGCTGAGGAAGGATAAGGATGCCTTTTCTTCTTTCTGTCTGAAGTTTTGGGAGAAGAATTGTTAACCACTGGAAGGCCATATCTATCGAAAACTGTGGTGAACCTTAAGGTAAAGACTTGTTTTCCTCAGGGCAGGCTCCTCTCACCCATCCACAAACCAATAATTTTGTTCAGTGGTTTGCCTGCTTTCACCCTCAGTACTGGAAGATTATGAAGTGTCAGTACAAAATGCTTTGCATCCACAGTTTAAAACATTACCCTAGCAGGTGATTTTGCAATTCTCCAAGATCCCAAATAGACTGAGGGTTTTGATATTTCTTGAGAACATAAAGCACTGTAAGGAGAAACACTTTAAGGATCTAGGCTTGATGTTTTGCTAGCATTAATCTGAGCAAAGCAGAAATGAAATTGAAGAAGCAGATGAGAAATAATAAGTTGAAAACACTCTGGATATTGACCAGCTATCATCCTGGAAGATGAGTTAAAGAGCAAAGGGACTTTTTGACTTGTGTATCCTCTGTCTTAGGAGCACAGCAACAGCAGCGATAGAATAAACTCATTTAATCCAGCAATTTGACACAGAATCAAAATGGGCTTCCATAGCCACACCTGGGTGTTAGAAGTACTCCACCCAGTTTCCTTAGTTAAATATTCATGTCATAGGACTGAATCTTTGTATGAAGGGTAGTGACTGTATTCAGGTTGCAAGTAGGTGTGAGAACTCTTATCTAGATGGAGAATCCTGAGAAACCTTTAGACAGATATCTGGTTATATGTCTCAAAAACTGACTAATCAACACCTTGATGTAAGAGGAGAGACAGCGTTAGAGCACCGATATCTGACTGTTAGAAAAAAATGGAATTTTAAAAAGTCCAGATGTTTTGTAATCATTGTCCTAGTGAAGAGGAAATGTATAAGTAAGGAAGGATTAAGAACGTTCTACTCATTCCCTCATTTTACTATCAGTAAAAGCCAATCTCAATTTAAAATTGGTCTTCACAGGAGCAAATATCTTTCAGCCTAACTATACTGAAACCTGTCAGACTAAAGTCTATTTGTGTGTAACTATGTAATTTAAGGTCATTTGAGTTTTCCATGTTGCAGGTAAGACTCCTCAACTTGTATTAAACTCCATTTTATTCCTATTGAAACTGTACAACTGCAAAATGCAGGTTTATCTGTTATTTGATGCTGAAATTATTTTTTTTTAAGAGAGCTGAATGCAGCAAGCAATCAAGTAGTTGTTTCTTCATCTATAGTAAGAACACTGGTCACACTGCTGTACTAATTTAAACAGTCTTAATATTAAAAGTGATCATAAAATTATGGCCATGCTGTCTGCTTGAAGGGGTACAGGCTATATGACAAATCATCTTCAAGGTAGATCTGCACAGACATTTTAAATACAAACAGGAAACTAATCGAGCTGTTTTCCTTCATTTACAAACAAATTCATGAACACAAATTCCTCTTATATAGCTACTCTGAGAATAACTGGATTGCGCAAATGTAGCCAAGGACAGAATGTATCATGTAAAGACATGAAAAGGAATTGAGTTTTATAAATCCAGTGACAGAATACTTCGCAGAATTGACATCTAGAATTTTTTTTTTCAGTGTTTAGTAGTGTTACCAAAATTCTATTTGCAAAAATACCAGAAAGTATTTTATATTAAAAAAAAAATGAATGTTTTGCACATTAAATGGGCTACAAAAATGAAGAAAATTAAATATATTTAAATTTTTTAATCATTTATTAATTTCTCATAGATCTATTTGCCCTGGTGAACATACACAATTTACATATTTGCTAAGTACATTTAGAAAAAACTCTTAATGATTTTTATATAGCTGTCCAAAAACAGAAAACTATAATAAAACAGAGTGATAAATGCCAGACAGATTTGCAAAGAGAAAAGTGGAAATCTTTGAACAGAACTAGGAATACTTCTGAATCAGCACAAAGGGCTTTCGATGAGAGAATAACATTGATATGGAATGATGTAGATTTTTTTCAAAAACAGTGTAATGAAAGAAAATATTTTAACTTTGTAATTCGGGCAACACAGCATTTATTCACTGGATAACACTACTAAACAAATGAACTTCAACATTTTTTTTATTTCCTTCTGCTTTACTAGCACTATTTATGAAAGTCAAGTGAAAAGGAGAAGCAAGTTGCATTGTATATCAAGAAGACCTGCTCTGAAGCACTAGAATGGGTAAGATGAAGATTTGTTAAACAACTCTGGAAGAAGATGAAAGGAGAAAACCAGGTTATACTATAATAGAAGTTTATTATACACTAGTTAATTGGGTGGAGGGAAGACTGTTTTTGATCAAGCAAGGGAAGCATCCAAAAGGACAGAACCTGACGGCTTTAATTACTTCTTGGAATTATTTCTTTTTTCCTGTTGGAAAAGAAATACAAGACAGAGACAGTCCAACAAGTTCTTGGAATATGCTGGGGACAGCTTTTTCTTCAGAAGGTGAAGAAAACTATTAAGGGAGTGGCTATTTTAGATCCTCTTAGTAGGCACGAACTGGCTGAGAGTGGAAGGGGATTTAGGTGAAAGTGAACTGTGTTATATAGTGATGAGTATTACTGAAAGAGAAAATAGCAATGTATATACATATACAATTTTTTTTCAGAAAACAAAACTAAGTGTGAACGAGTTCCAGAGACTGATAAGCAAGGTTTCTCAAGAAGACTATTTAATTAATAAAAGAATGCAGGTGAGCTTGTCTGTTTTAGTCATTGCTAGAGTCAGCTCTTAATTATCTGATGCAAAGGGAAAAACCTAAATTAGACCAAAAAAAAAAAGAGAGAATAATACAAACTAGGCTTTATAAATTAGTCTACAAGACTCTATTCAGTACATTCACCTTTAATGGGCTTATGAACAGATTTCTGTAGAGGAGAGCAACAGAGAGGAGTCTGGTGCAAACAGTTTATGTTCTGTGTCATGCAGTTTTGTACTGCTCTCCCAAGAAGTGCTGAGGGAAGACTGTGCTTCATTGAAGCCCAATCCCCATAATCCATCTGTCATCATCAGATGACTACATTATTATATACTATACCAGATTATCCTAAAACAAAAGAAACTGCTGAATTCTCTCTCCTCTCCTTTGACTCTTTTCCTCTCCCTCTCTGCCCAATTCCTATGAAAAATAAATTTCCTTGCTTTTTTTTTCCTTAAATGTATCTATCAGATGATCAGACCTTTGTAAGAATTCTTTGCAAGGAATTAATATACAAAGCCACCAGAACACCTGTTTGCACTGTTAGAAGCCTAAGCTGGCTTCCATGGTCCATACTTCATTATTTTGCAGTTTCATAACTGCAAAGAACTGAACTCTGTTTGTAGGTGTGTTTTTACACTACCAATGGAACCAAGATGCTGAACGAGACCACAAGTGATGTTTGGGGTTTATATTGTCTATGCAATTAAGACCAATGAGTCTTTTCCAAAGGCTTCAAATAGAAATTAGTAGATAAGATTTCCGGGTTTGACCAGACTAGACGAGACATGTATTTGTTTTAAAGACAGAACACTTTAGGTCCTCATCAAATACATTCAGATGAATATTAGTTCCACAAAACAAATCAGCAACAAAAAAATCAGCTTTTGTAATTACAGCACTTTTGTTAACATGAAAAAAAAAGTATTTCTCTCTCCACAGAAAGATTAAAATAAAGACAAGAATGATATTGCACAACATTGTCTGCAATCTGAAATGAAGTTCTCACATTAAAGCAGAAACAATTAGCATTTTCTCTAGCTTGCTTCCATGAAACAATACTGCTGCCAAACAAATGAGTAACACTACATGAACTAAATGAACTTTAGCAAATTAATGCATAGCCCTTTTTCCTTCTCTGAAATAAAACTTTCACAGAAAACAATGGAGGTTAAGTGAGAAACCATGGAACTGTAACTGCCGTTCATTTATTATTCTGGCTTATGTATATTTTATAATCAAAATGAAAAAGCCATATGGTTTGTGAGAACATGTGGAAGATCTCCTCGAGCCATTTCCTTTGTTGGCTGTTCATGCCAGCTTATAGCAATTAAGCACCTTCCTACCTTCCTTATTTCCGTATATGACATTTGTTTGAAAAATTTCCAGTACTTCAAATACACTTCTTTTAAAGGAAGATTATGTACAACTATATCTTGTATTAAATTCTGTTTTCAGATTAGTCATCCTCATTGTGATATATATATATATACTTATCTATATGTACATAGATGTTCTTTGTAAACATAGATGCTCAGTTTTCTCTTACCTTTCTAAGTGCTGCTGGTAACGAGGCGGTAGACATTGATATTGATGGAAGAACGTAAGAGTGTGGACAGATTACTGATGGTAGTTGGCTCTCTTGAACAGTATAGCGTGTGCCTGATATATCGTAGTACCTAAAAGGAGAATAAATATTGTCTAATTAATACATCCCAGTGAAATAAAGTCTGAGCAAATATCCTCTGTATTTCTTGAAAAATATGCTAAACTCTTTTCTCCTGTTGTACTGGTTCCAGGCTTCAAATACTTATAAATCACATAGCTTTTTTAAAGCCAAACTACTCACTACTCTTACTTACATATTAATTCATCCCAGCTGCTTCAGCTATCTGTAACCCTGACTTGTCAGCTCTTTCCTGATACCAAAACAAATGAAAATGATTACAATATTCAGCAAGATAACCACATCAGAGCCACAAGCGAAGAAAAGTACTCTTATTATCTTATGACACTCCATCTCTACAGAACAGCAGATTACAACATTTGGGGCTTATTGTTTCACATTACATCACATGCTGCTCACCTTCCTTCCTGAAGCTGTCTCAATAAAGTATCAGTTGAATTAACAAAATAGAAGGTCATTTATTGGAAAGATACTATTACAATGACAGTGTATATAATCTTTACAATAACACATAAATTTTGCTTCTGCTTTTTTGCAGTGTCAATTCTGAATTTTGGAATCCGAAGAATGTGGAAAAGTTCACATAGTTTATTCATGAGTGAGAAATAACTCAGTTATTTCTCATAGTAGAAAACAATTGACAACTTGTATCATCCCTTTCATTTTGCTGCCTGAAGAACCAAAGCAGCAAAGTAGTAAAAACCAAAGAATTCTATGAAGATACAATTTAAAAGCTTGACTAAAAATGACATTTTGTATATTTAATCCTTCAGATGATTCGACAATTAGTTAAATTAACAATTAGTTAAAATTCAGCTTTTTTAAATCAATGTATTTTGGTATCTTCATTTCTAATTTGGACTGCATTTTTCTTAGGTTCACTGGAAGTGATCCCAGGAGGTTTCTGCGCCAACCTGCTGCAGAAGCAAAATCAGCTATGGGATAAGACCAAGTTGCTCAGTCCTTTAACCAGTCAACTCTGAAAATAAAAGCACTAAGACATCAGTCACCTCTCTGGGGAAACAGTTAAAATACTCGTCCAGTCCAAATCTCTTTCTTTTGCCTGTTGTCTCGTAGTCTCTTGCCATCCTGCATTGTACCACTACAGAGAATCTGTCTCTGCCTTGGTGACTTCTCTGATTATAGTTGGAGGCCTCCTGATTCCTCCTCACACCCCAGAGCAGCTTCCTCCCCTAGGCTGAACAAGACTCCATCCTCCATTAGCCTCACAGGCACCAACCCACTCCCTCCCCCCAGCTGTACTGGAGGCCTTCCATTCAACTCACTCTAGTTTGAAACACTGACAGATTTTTAGGTATCAAATACCCTTAACAAATACTTTGCTGTCAGCAAAAACAATGTCCCAAATGTTTTGTTTGTTTTGTTCTTCACATGTGTGCATTTTCCATTTCAGTTAGCTCAAAACTCCTTTTCCTGTAAACTTTTCCTCCAGACTCATCACAAAGTTCCAAATCCAGCTCTGTTTGTACAACTCTAGTTGCAAATTCAGTTTTATGCCTGACTGTCATAAACTTTTCAAAGAGTAAATAAGGGAGCAGAGAAGCCTCAGGCTTATTTATAGAGGGATTCAGTTTATTGCATAATTGTGGTGAAAACGCTTTGACGTTTTAACATATATTCCAATAAACGCATGCAATTATTTTGTTTATTTACCTATTTTTAAGGAAGAAACTGTGCTGCTCTCAATGGCTGGTTGCCTTTTCCAAGCCACAGCTGACTTTAAGCTGTCTGCCTGGATTTGCATTTTCTGCCTGCTGTCTCTAGGGCCTTTGACAATGGGAGCTGCTTTGGAGTGGTTCCACACAAATTGTATACATGAGAATTCAGAAGTCATATTCACCACCTGCTCATCTAACATCGAAAGACTGTTATATCCTATCCGATCTAGTATATCTGGAGGCCTGTGTTCAAGGAACAACAGTACACTGAGGACTCAGTAACCAAGTGGTTTTATCAGAGCAGGGGAGCAAGTGACACAGTATGGGCAGGCGGGTGGGAAGGTGTTTGGTTGAAGTCTGTATAAGGAGGAAAATGCAGAACAATGCAGGAAGCAGATGGAAGGACTGTCAAGCACAGAGGTGATACGCCCTGTGAGAGGCCACTTTTTGTAATGGTGCTGCTTGGCCAGTGCCAGGCCTCTGTGCTCCCAGTGCTACATAATGCACATAATGTATGTCCGAAAAAAGCATGCCACTAGTCATGCATATCAGAATGCCAAAAGGAGGAAGACAAGCTGTGGGAGGAAACACTTTTTAGATAGGAAACAGGGGGCAGGGCCACTCCAGAGCTCTCCTCAGGACTCACCCCTGTGGGGCCAGTGGGGAGCTCAAGGCCAGAGTAGGGGCTATCTGGTCCCAATACACCATTAGACCTCAGGGTGCTGGCAAGTCCACCACTTGGTAGCCAGGGAACTGCCCTTTTTAGAGCACAGTGCAATGATATTGTTTCATTCAGACACCTTTCTTTTAAAGAATATCATTTCAGGCCAAAAACTGGAGCTGACAAAAGCAGCAGGAGAAGCTTAAACCTGAAAACGTAGCCAACCGTGGCACTTCACATTTTAAAATGAAATAGCAGGTGTTTAAAAGTGTGCACAATTTCAGGTTTATTCTCTCAACAAACTACTGATGGCTGAGTTCCCCATTCTCTCCCAGAAGCTTTAATTTTAGGCAGCAAGCAGTTTTCTTGCACAGAGCAGCAGTACACTTCCTGCCTCAAGGTATGGGCATGCAAGCAAGCTGCCATGGGGCAAGCTGGGCTGTGAACTCTGTGGTAACTGCCTGTGTAAATTCTCATGTTCCAGCCTAAATACGAAGGAGCTCGCTCCAACTCACTGCTGCACACGGCAGGGCGAGGGCAGGCAGATGGACAGTTACTGTGGGGCAGCTGACGCACTGCGAATCCACACCCTGGCTTTCCTCACCCTGACTTGTTTGTGTAACCATACTCACTCGTTCAAAGCCCCGCAGGCCTGAGGGGGAAAGAGTGTTTGCAACATGCTAGGAATGTTATGAAACCCTCCCAGACATTTTGCAAGGCCCATCAATTGTCTGAGGCACTCAGAGAGGAGGTTGTCTGCAGAGGTAAGAATTTTAACATCAGGAGAAATGGTGGGTTGCATATTTATGATAGACCGAGTTGTTTATTGTTTGTTTTGTGCATGGTTACTAAATAGTGTGACTAATTATGTCAAAAACATTCAGAATATGTTTACCTTGTCCGCAGCGATGAGTGTCTGGCATGTTCTCATGTAGCTAATGAAAATAATAACTAATTCTGCAGTGAAGCAAAAGGAAGACCAGGCAGAAGGCCTTAGAAATTACAAAGCTTTTGAAAAGAGAGTGAAGAAGGAGAAGCTTTTTAGGTAGAAAAATCTTCTCTTCACAGAGACACTGGATTGCAGTGGAGCTACAGATTGGAAGAGTCATCATAAACTACAAAATAGAAATTACACCAGGAAGTGCTCTTTTTATGCTACAGACACACACCATAGACCCACTGCTCTTCCTTGTCCATGCCAAAGTCTCTGGTAGCGACACAGTGATTTCTATTAATTGTCTTAAAATATCATCTTAAAACATTAAGATAATTATTAAAAAGCTTTTTGAAGGGAATTAACCTGAAGACAAAACCACACAAATACATCATGGTAGGAACAATAAACAAAACTCTCAAACAAAAGAAAAAAGGAGATTGCCAAACGTTTTAAAATAATAATGCTTACTGTAATGGCAACCTTATAATTTTACAGCCACGGCTTCCCTCATCATCCATCATATTCAGCCCCGATATTCATCTCCAGTCTGCTATTTTCTATAAGTCTTCAGACTGTATCCTGTAGATGATTCTTGAATAGAAATTCCCATTTTCAATCAACACTTTTACATAGGATGAGATCATGCTTTAAAAGAGCGTGTGCGAGCAAGAACAACTTGATTAAAGCAGATACATTGTTTGTTTATTCAGGTCCTCTGCCCAGAGTGCCCACTCCCATGCCATATCAGCCCTTGAATTTTTCTCTGCAATAAGCATGTACCCATTCAACCAGCAAAGTGCTTGCACTGAAGAGTTACACCACAACACGGAAAGGTACTAAAAGCAGTAATGGTCTCTCCCTCTGCTTGCCCACTGCCAAGGTGCTTTTAACTACAATGGGTCTACCTATGCTGCTAAGTAATTGATCACCCTGGATCACTCCCTGGTTCTGGTCCTCTAGTCAAACGTAGTTCACATGAATCACTCAGTGCCTGAGCTCTCTGGAGCAAACCAAAGCCTTCCTTCCAAGGAGGAGCTCAGGAGCAGCTCTGAAGATGGATTGCCGAAGGGGTGGCAGAGCAGGGATGGGGCTATGGCAGCTTTGTCTCCTCCTGCCCTACACCACCCTTGCTATCCTCCTGCCCTCATACACCCCTTGTGTGCCCACACCACACCCCACAGCAGGCATCATACCTTTGGCATAATGCTATAAGAACACCAGTCTCGCAGGCAGCAAAGCAGCCCTCGCATTACCTCAGATGCTTTGAACTGAAGCCACAAAAACATAATTACGGTCGTAGAGCCACAGGGACATCAGACCCAGGTCAAGTGTTATGCAGCACAACACAGCCAGTTCACTCCAGAGGCGTGTAATCTGGAGAGGTGTGGATGCATACATAAGGATTGCTCCCTGAGGCAGATCCTTTAGCAGCGCAGACTGTTTTAAACAAGTTTTTGTTTTGTTTTGCTTTGTTTTTATTGCGCGTTATTTGAGGTGTTCTAGCTACAGTTTTAATATATTTTGAGCATTTCAAACAGCATGCTCTGGACTGAAGAGGTCTTCATACAAAGCTACTGCTTCTTATTCCTCATGTCATCTTTTCCATGAAACCAGTACCTGGACTTCTTCAACAGTGTAGCAAGCTCTTTCCACTGCCTCAACATTCCCATTATTGTATTCCCGGTTACAGTTTTTCTCTTCCCATCATTTTACCTTTGTTCAGACTCCAGCTGACTTCAGGTCTTACATAAACTGGTTTGCTACACTTGGGTGACTTAGCACCTCTTCCATCCACACAGAGCTGCACGTGGAAAAAAGCTGGAGCGCACACACACATCCTGAGAGGACATGAGTAGTAGACAGCAGTTGTGTGACTTTTTGCTGTGTCAGCTACGGGCTGCATGGGTGTGGTTTGGGGGGAAAACTGAATATCTCCAACCTCTTTTAGCCACTAGGATGGATTAGCGGCCCTGAGATCCTCCTGAGGTGTGACACTGACTGGAGAAGAGCAGGCACCCACGCTCCGGTACCTGAACCCTGCCATCTAATGGCCAGATCTCAGATACACAGTTGAATCAAGTTTAACATTTCTGCCTCCACCTTCCTTGATTGTAGAGATTGTCTCTTTCAGTCATCTTAGGTCACATCTTGTCACAGCAGATGTATTCCTACTGGGCTACTTAGAATTGTCTTGTCATAGATCTTTATAATAACAGGGTTAGTACCTCACCTAAAAATTCCCTTTGTTATAGTTACTCCTTTCTGCCTTAATGTCAGCCTAAATAATTTATTGCTTTGTGTGGCGAATTCACACAATTTAAATATTTGCAGGCTTCAGCTACATCTCTCATTCAGTCATTATTTAGCATAATCTTCCCTTTTGTAAAGGAATTCCTGTGTTCTCCTCTGTTTCCTTCTGACAACACCTCTCCGACAAAGACGTGTCTGGAGTTGGACACAATCTCCTGCTTCCAGCCATAACAAAATCCCAAAGAGTAGGTCTGCTGCCTCTTTGCTTTGTTCCACGATACATTTGCACACACAAAGACCACACAGAACCTTTTCTGAGCCACTGCAACACCACAAACTTGTCATACTTGTTGTCCACTGCCAGACCTATGTGTATTTGTTTTTTCAACCCTACTGCTTTCCCAGTACAATATATTAATTTCAGGTTATTAAATATATTTGTTTGCATTTGGCAGTTTGCTGAAGCTCTGAGCAACTCCTCATGAGATGAAATGGTTTCAAGCTTCTGGCTTTCCTGTGCTTCAAACAGCATTCAATTGGAAATACTAAAGTCATTAGTCCTTCAAAACATGTTTTCCTGAATCCTAAAACAACATTGCTCTGTAGCCAAATCTCTAATATAGTGAATCCAAGCAGCTGCACATTTCTTATTCTAAATGATCTTTTTCTGTTTTACAGGATAAAAAAAATGCAACTGTCCCAGAAATTATTGCAGCAATTCACTATGTTTAAAGTTATCTATCTTCTTCGCCATCTCTATTGACTGGAAACCCAGTGCAGACACTTCAGATTGAGAAGAGCTTCAAGGTTGTCTTTCAGGTAATCTGAAAACATAGTGAAGATTGTTTTTAGCCACACCAGTCATTACACAGCTAGTTAAAATCTTCATGAATAGCAGTGTAGAGCTGTACCAGATGCTCATCACTGTTTCACTCCTTTGTCTTCTGATAATCTCAGTGAAGGAATTTGATCACTGCAATAGGTTTCATTTTGCACTGTGCTGGTATCATCAATCTCTTACAACAATTCTATTTCTTCCTTTTTTTTACATCTACTATCAAATTGTCATTCTGTATGAATATTGCTATGAGGCAAAGTATCATAAATTTCAGTTTATACCTACTACGGACAATCACCATTTTCAGGCTGTAGTTCTAGCTCTTGTTTGCATGGGAAAAAAAACACAATCTAACAAAAAAAAACCCCAAAGATAACACCTTGGTTTGCTACAAAATCACTTCAGCATAGTGACACAATTTCTAAAATGGAGTTTCAAGGACAGAACATTTTTTCATTTGACTATTTAGATTATTTTAATTAACTGAAGCTCTTCTTTATTCTAAAATTTGGTGACAATTTAGCAAACTGTCAGCTACTCCTTTTAAAGAAATTGGAACCTCTTTTGTTTATGTGAAGTCCACAAAGTGTAAAAAAAAGACACCAAACAAATTATTTGAAATATTATTGTAAGATGCCCTCCTTTCACTTTCAAGTCAGAAAAACTTATCACTGCCATCTGGCCACCGGGTGGCACCTCTGCATAGATGCTAGATGGGCCCCAACAAACCCACGACCTGTGACGACCAGTCCATTCATTCCACAGCCAAGTTCTGACACTACTGCAGCTCTGCATATGCAGCCATGTTTGCAAGATACCTAAAGTTTATTACTAAAAATTGACGTTACAAAATATTAGCAATATTTTCCATTTTAACTTTTTACTTGTCATTTCTGGGAATAAGAAACTACAAAATAATCCCTTGGTTATTTTATCAGTCTGATCGCTTGAGTAGGCGTAAATATTGGGAGCTTTTGAGAATGTCTGACATTTAATTGACAGATATGACACAGAAAGTATTTAACGATCTTTTCTTGCTGTGTAACGACAAAATATAAATCATGTCTATGACTGGGGGTTGGAACTAGTCAACTGTCTCTGGAGCTGAGGATGTTAGTAGCGCACATTTGTTCCTTGCCTACCAATTTGGCTTTGTTTGGAGTCTCTGGATGCTACTACAATGTCAGATGTAGAATCGCAGGACCGCTTGGGTTGGAAGGGGTCTTAAAGATGATCTTTAAAATCCTCAGCTCCAGAGACAATTTGGAGCCATGCTGCCTTACAATATCTTACTGAGTGTAAAACTAATCTTGATATTTATATTCTGGTCTAGCTTTAGAGCATTGTATAAACAGTAATCATCACACACACTTGCCTAACAAAGGTGGTATCTCATTTTGTATAGTAAGAAGTTCAAAGAACCAGATGAAGCTGTTAGACTGAGGAGATGGAAAGCCAGCATCATTCATTTCTTTAAACACATGATGCTTTTCTTTGTTCATGTTGACTCACCCTGACTTGATGAGCAGAAATATCACATTCCCACATAAGTTTGCTGTCTTCTGTAACTACATCAACTGAAAGGTTTGCACGATTTCAGGGACATAAAAATACTTCTGAACACAGACTTGCGCTTTCAACTTGCTCTTTTATGTATTAGCACTTGGTTCAAAGTGAGAGTTGGAAAACAAATAGCAAAGCTTGTGCTCTTTCCTCTTTAAAGTTTGTTGTGTGCTCAAGTGATGTGCCTTAGACTAAATCTCTACTTCGAAAAAGTCTGACTTATTTCTAAACACAGTGCCACTCCAGCAGCAAATAGGAAAGACTTTAGAAGAATTTCAGACCTTGAGAAGGGATGAAGCAGGGATGAGACACCAGAGCAGGGCCTCTCAAGTTCCCATGGGCCAGATGCAGGAAAGCCTGCACAGGATGGGTACAGGGGAAGCAGGGAGGGACAACCCAGGTAAATACGCCTTAAGACTTGGCCTTGTGGCAGAGCTGTGTCCTGTCACACAGGAGTGACCACAGTGCCGGGCTGTGGCTGAGGACTGCAACTTCCAGCAAGGTCCCTTTCAGCATGAGATCCCAGAGGATGACCCTCCATAGAGCAGCCCCGTGCTTCAGCTCAGTGCTCCAATCTCTCCTGCTCCACTGAAACCCTGAGCTGCCCCTTACAGGAGAGTGAGGAGCAGGACAGATGAACAAGGTGCATGCAGGAGGTTTGGCTGGTCCTGTACAAACTCACCAATCTATCTGTTCATCACATTCTTCATAAACCACACCCTGCAGTTACAGCAAAGGAACTCTCCCAAAATGAGCTGATTTCATGAGCTAAATTAGCCCACTGCCTAGAACAAAGGCAACCAACTAGTGTGGTACCAGCTCTTGTATACTCTCATCAATTATGCTAAGCCTAATTGAAATTCAGGCTTTTGGCAGCAAAGCACTGAGCCACCTTTTGCTGAGAAAATAACAGAGCAGTGTACGTTCAATTGAGATTTGTGATTACAAATTGCCTTCTTATAGAAATTTATTATGTCATTTCTGAATATTAACAATCTAAACATCTAGGAAACCTAGAAAACATTTCCTGACATACTACAGAAATATATATATACATATATATATATATATATGTATATATATATAAAAGTGGCACTGTAAACAGAGGCACTAGCCAAGCACATAGATTTGGAAATTTTGTTCTGAAAAGTGCTCATTAAAATTTTACTGATCTTCAAGTAGAAAGGAAGAACAATTTATTACAGTGGTTGACCAACTGTTCTTTGATATCAGGAGTGGAAAGTTGAGTTGAAGTGATATATTCAGTAAGAAGTAATATGCAAGTATTAAGTTATGCTTAGATAAGTCATCTCATGTAAGATGAGATGTTTTGTTTGCTGTTTCCAAGCTAGATAATGGACCATAATTTCAGGTTTCAAGTAATGATAACTTCATTGCATACGATGCTAGTCTGCATTTTCTCATTTGCCTAAAAACATGCACCTGCAGAGACTTTAATATAAATTTTAACATTTTACAATTTTGGTTTCAGAAACCACTGATTACACTCATTCAAATTGTCTGCATATTTCTACGTTAACAACTGAGTGAAATCTGAATTGTGATTTAAGGTAATAGAATGACAATACTCAATCAATTTACTGACATGCTCAACAGGCCAGGTCTATGACTCTCACGTCTTTGAGCAGTCTTCTAGTTGCGTGTGTGCTCAATTATATGTATGACAACAATTTAAAAATGCTTTAACACAGACACAGTTTAAGATCCAGCTTTTTAAAATCTATTTTCATACTTCCTGTGGCTTTATAAATCACGAATCCAGCAGAGAAAATAGTTTGGGAAAATCTTAGAAATTGCCAAGCCTATAAACAAGAGAACATTGAAGAAGGTGAAAAAGCCATCTGCAAGCAATGTACACATGCTCACAGATGCAGCACGAAAAGCAGTTTTGTCACAAACTCTAGCACAGCACCAAAATGAGATGCTATCTATTGCACAGTACATCCTGTAGCCCTACAGATTATCACCACACTCCTTCATTCCTGTATTTTTTAAGAGCAATGAATACAGATTTTAAATTCTTAAAGTTGCACATCAAAATAAATACACAGATGTGGATGTGCTCTCTTCATACCTCCACACAAAACAGGCATTCTGCCAGCTTGAACATCATACAGATCTACAATATGAAATGCTTCTTTGAAGTCTTATTGCCTTTTTAGAAAGGACTAACTTACACAGCATGGAGAAGCAAGACTTCATTATTTGAGCTCACTGCAAGGCAGCCTGCCGGCATCACTACACAGTCAGGGATCACAGGCTTTGGCTTCACAACCTATTTTCCTTCATCTTCTGAGGAATGACAAGTTCTGTATGTGTTTTTCCTTCCTTCAAATCCATTTACCATTCCCCTTTTTCACCTCCTCTTTTCCACAACTATCCAAAGTCATTTTGCAGGCAAGGAGGAAAGGTAAAAGAAAGGATGTCAACAACAGAAGAGAGGGGAAAATAAGAGATGAGGACAAGCAGATTCTGGGAAAGGAGGTGCAGACACACTGTAGAGAATATTTATTTTTTTTTAACAAGGACACTGTCTGCCTGTTAACACTGTGTAAAACATTGTTATTTAAAACGATGAGCATTTCGTACAATTCAGTGCACTTACTGCTGCTTCTACTTTGCTCTTCACCAGTTCTCTCCAAGGTAACTAAACTACAGCATCTTCAACTTTTGGTTATGGACAGGTTATCCTCCATCCCCAGTGCTCATTCATATCAGGGTGCTTAAATACTTCCTGAGCAGGAAACACCTCCAAATTAATTATGTTAAATGGCTGGGATGGATCCTGCCAAGTGGTCCTGAACAAAGCAAAGCTTGCAGAGACTCCTTGTAATGAATGGCAATAGCATGGTCTTATAATGAGACCACTATATCATGAGAAAAATCCTACAAAAGAACCAAACTTTGAGGAAGTCAAGGAAAGGTTTTATTTCTATTTCTTGCACTGATCTGTAGCTATTCCTTATAAAAAAACCACCTGTATCTTACCTATTAAATTTACCAAACAGAGAGTGAGAACAGAGCTGGCCATCTGAACACACATGCACTACTGAGTGAAAACCAGTTTGATTTGGTCACCATTAGCAATAACTGTCAGCCACACCTACTCTTCTAATTCAGTCAAGTCTTTTAGTAATGAAAGCTCTCTCTCCATGTGACAAGCAAACTTAGATATAGCCCTGCTTATCTTTAACTAAAGATATCATCTATAAAATTATAACAAAATCTTAAGGGAGTGAACTTGCTCTTACTAGCCTGTGGCTATATTGTCACATAATCTTAACATGTCTACCCAGCATGGTCTGCACCAGCAGCAGTAACTTCCATGGTATTTGCCGAAGGAAGTAATTTTTGTGTCTCAGTGTCATGCTTCAGATTTCTGTCACCATTAAATACATTATCTGGCATGGCACTGAGTGACAAACTGCACTGTTCAAGCCTGCATACTATCTCAGTGATTCTGATGCTTCATATACTTTCAGTGTATGAGCTCCTCATGTTTGGACAAGATCGAGTATCCATTTAAAAACAAACAAGAGCATCACACGACAGTGTTTGGGATGTTCCTTTGGAAGAAAAGGGTTTTATACCATCAGGCCTCAGTGGCCCAATTTGGATCTAGGTCTTAAACTGCACAAGATGACTAATGGAGAGTGGGGTACAAAGAGTAATTAAGTAAACATCTCAAATCACATCAAATAATTGTACGACGATTTCAGTCACATTTGAATTTTAAAATAGTTCACACATTAAACTTTATCCTAAAGCATCACTTGGAACAAATGTATTATGAGTCTTGGACTTTATACATGAATTATAAGTCATCCTGGAGCCAGTTCAAAGACTGATTAAGTCACTTAGGATGTCCTATTTACAACAGCTTACTATAGAGTCATCTGCCATCAGCTCTGTAGTTACCTGCTAAAACCTTCTATTTTAATTTCTATATTTGCCTACTTTCAACCCTCTGAGGTCTAGAACCAGTTTCACAAGGCATTTATCTTGTCATTTGTGACACAGCTGGGTCAACTTCTTCATGAGGGATAAAGGAATTAAAAACTCCCACACATGAATCCTCGGGATTTGGGGAAAAACATTTTTAGTACTGGCTTTTACACTGTGTCCTGATGATCTTTCAAAGCATAAGGTAAAAAAACTCCTTTTACAAAAGGCGTACTCACAACTGAAGGAGGGATTTCTTTGTAAAACCCTAAGTAATCCATGCCCAAAAGAGAATGGTAAACAAGTACAGTAATCAGTGTGGTTACTATATGAGAGATATATGAAAGAAAAGAAAGCAAGCACTCAAGTTTGTGTCATATTAAATACACAGTGAAACAAATGACAGTTTTACAGTCTTTGGACTCAGCCTCCAAACTCAGACCTTCAAGTGCTCTGAAAGCCTGCTCCAGGCTTCTGCGTACATTAACTGCATATATGAAAACACACTTAACCTGACAGCAGACCTTTCAAGCTGCAAATCTTCTTCCTGCAAAGATACAGGCATCGAAATCTCTGCCAAGAGATATTCATTGTCAATTACACAGAACTGTATTTATTTCTATCTTCATATGAGATTACACTCACTTCAAAGAAAACAAGGATCAGCAAGAGGAGGCAGCTGAGGGTGAGAAACAATTGCTAAATATTGAAGTTTATTCTCTGGATAAAGAGTTTGCTTTACTAATTCAAATGCTGTATATTGCTAAATTATAGATGTAAATATAAAATGACATGATTTTGTTGGAGTATCTTAAACAAATGCCTTTACTAAAAGACTTGATCTGTACTCTACTTCCATTAAAAGCCAGCAACAGCACTGTAAATCTGTTAATTACAAATCTTTCTCATAAAAGAAACAAACAAAACATATCATTTTCTATTAATGCTTCCATTAATTAATGGGAATAAAACAGCAGCTACAGAAAGAAGAGGACATCGAGGTGTTGGTTTCACTAATTAAAGCTAGTTCAACATCATTTTTGTAATGCAGTCTCACTAATAAACACATGCAATGACATTTTAGGGCCTTCAGAACAGCAGTGGATGGACGTGGAAGATCCTACCATTCCCAAGGAATGATCCCTGGGGTAAGGTCCAGCTGTACAAAGTCATTTGCACAAGCAAGTCTAATATCCTCTCCCTTAAAGATGTGTCATGAGCTAATGAAAACGGGGGCAATGAACACTAATCAAATGTTACAAATTTCAGCACAAAAATCAAGAACTAGCAGTGTTCATTTGACATGCTTACCTCACTACGAAACTAACTCTTTCATTGAAAAGTTGATTTACTTTTCACATAGGACCATGCAATCAAAGCATTATCCCAAATCACTCTTATCCTCCCAGTGCTGACGTTTCATCAGCAGTCACATACTATGTCAAAGTGCAATGTCAGAATCTTAAAATAAAAGGTATGGCCAAGATGTAGTCAAACAACTTGTATGTGTTAACTGGCATAATTCAAATCAATAAAAGCAGTTAGTGTCAGTGATAGAGAAGAAAAGGTGGCAGCCCTCAACTGACAGATAAATGCAGGAAGAAAAGGGGCAAAACAAAATGATTATGTTACTTGTGTTGTTTTTAGCCTAATTCTGTGTCCACAGTCATTCTTTTTTAAGGCTTTACTACGCAAATATTCAAGAGCTGGCTCAAAGAATATTTTTACTATAGAAACCTTGGCAGACACTTAGAAAAACCACTTCTCTTAAAAGCCTCTGCTTGTACCTCATGGAAGCCACACAGATCTCATTAAGGAGAAGTTTCAGTCCACTTCTCTTTCACAAAGCGTGCACAGCGGTAGATCTGTGCCTCACTCTGTACACAAGTACATGGGCACAAACAAGTGCCCTGCAAAGCCTGACCAGACTGAACCATAGACCACAACAACAGAAGATGCGAGATGACCGAATGGTTTTGCTTTCCAGCTAACTTTTGAAACTGGAACCACCCCTCCTCCCCAACCCTCACCTGCATTATTAAATTGTAATTTGGTCAAGATTAAAGGACAGTGGAACGGCACAAAAGAAAGGGTGGAAAGCTGACCAAAATAAGCACATTGGTAAAGGGACTTAGGGAGACAAGAAGATTACTGAGCAGATGAAAATAAAGACACCGTTCCAGGCATATGAGACATACAGAAATCAGAGAAGAAGAAGTAAAACACTTTGGAATGTATGAGAGCTGAAAAACATACTTTAAGAGAGGAATAATAAAAGAGGCTGAGGACTTTTTCAACAGAAACTAGAAGGTCTCTTCAAACAATGCATTTCTTACTCTTGGAGGATACTTCCTGTAGTTGTTCAATCTTTTGCAATTTGTTACTCTATTGCATATGTGCTGCGTAGGCACCATATAAAAATTCCAACCCAAATATTAGTCAGTGCACTGTAATCTTGTATTTAAGTCAAAAATAAAAAATAAAAAAAAATAGAGGGTATAAGAAGTAAAATCTATCATCATTTGCACTGCAGCTATGCTGAGAATCTCACTGCAGGAGGTCCCGTCCCAAAAAGTAGTTATATCCAGTAATTGGGAAGGGAGGTGACATAATGATCCTGAAACACCTGCAATTATCTTAATGCTTTCAGAATAGCAGCTGCTTTATCAGATTTATCACCACCACGACCCAGCATTTGACAGGGAAGATTGTGGCATTAACACCGGGTAACTGCAGGTGTGAACATCAAAGCCAATTGACAGGATGTGAGCAAGCTGCTGGGATTAATCCAAGTTACACAGAACATGTGCACCTCTCCAGTCTTTCGAATCAAGATCAACAAGGCAAAATGTTGACAGTCATTCATTTCTAGTAACCTCCATAGTAACAGATGTGTTGATTGTACGGCTCCATTACTAGCTACGTAATGATGCAGGATGGCAGGGAATGTCACATTATGGTGAGATAGGTACAATACTTTGTTTGGACCTGGATTTGTATTCATGTTTACACGCATTAACAATTCAAAAACATGTCACATTAAATCTTAAAAAATAAAAATAAAAAAAAAAAAGCAAGCATTACAGGCTCAAAGCTCAAGCAAAGGAAAATAAGACAAAAATATAATGGAAGTAAAATACTAAGTGAGTAAAACTGCATTATATTAAAGCATTACAAAGTGTATATTTAATTTATTTTGTAAATAAAGAGAGGAAACATCTCCACTAGATAATTATGCAGCAGAGGAAATACCAGGCAAAAAACAGTCTTTCCTGTCTTTACTAGGCAATCTTAATAAGCTCTGAAGTCTAGGATTTATTTTTACTTATGGTAAGTTTACTAACTAGAAATGTCTTTGTAAAAATTATTCAGGACTTTTCTAAAACTATGCAGCATCTGACATTATGTGCACCCCAGATGGTTCATTTCCAGAGCTCTCAAAAGACAATGTCATACCTTCTTCCTTAAAAAAAAAAAAAAAAAACAAATCCAGAAATAATTGTGCACTTCCTTCATTAAAGATCCTGTGTTTCCTTGGTAACTGGAGTTATTTGACAGAGACCTTTCTGATCTTCAGGTAACATCTATTCTATTTTTCTCAGTCTTCTGAGCTACACATGTGCATAAATCTTACCATGCATCTAATTACTGGTATTCCCACCATGCTTTCATACCTTTAGTTAAGATAATCTACAAACTAATATAATAAATAGGAAAGGATCTTTTGTAAGAGGACAAACATCACTAACTACGGATAAGTACCTAAGAATGTCCTTGCTCTGACTGAGTCAGTGAGCAGGATGGGGTGGCAAGAGGATGGAAGCTCACCAAAGGGACAATCTGTGCCATGGAATGTCATGCTCAGCAATAAAAACTGTGTGTATGTGTGGTGGGGAGAAGTTGTTCCAAAGTAACTCTTGCTCAGAAATTGGTTGGGCACCTGTCTGCTGGTGGACATTGATGGGTAATTGATTGTGCATTACTTGATGATCACAGAATCACAGAATGGCCAGAGTTGGGAGGGACCTCAAGGATCATGAATCTCCAACCCCCTGCCACATGCAGGGCCACCAACCTCCCCATTTAATACTAGACCAGGCTGCCCAGGGCCCCATCCAATCTGCCATTGAACACCTGCAGGGATGGAGCATCCACAACCTCTCTGGGCAGCCTGTTCCATTGTTGCTGATGTTCTTTTTCCCTTTGCCTTTGCTGATTAAACCATCTTATCTTGAATGAGGTTTTTTTCTCTCTATTGCTCTTCCTATTCTTTCCTATAACCTGCTGTAGGACTAAGTGAGTGATCAGCTGATGGATGCTTCATTACTGGCGAGGGGCAACCTGCCACAGACTGAAATCACTCTAATGGAAGTATGATTAGGATCCCTTCACAATGATTTGTCCTCAGGTGAGTTAATGTGTTCACAGACATATTTGTGAAATGTGTACTATTTTTTTGGCTACTGTGCACATACGTGCATTGATCCAGTTGGAATTCACTGTCCCATCTTGTTTCACTGTTTCTTTCACTTAATGAAATAATGTTCTTTTCATTCAATTCTCAGTGACTCTTCTACATGGAAAAAAAAAAAGAAATTACCTGATTTAAATCTGTACTGGCCATAAACGTGGCCCAGTTTAAGTGCGTGCACCATAACTATTCAGCTCTGATGAGCTTTTTGTAGCTGTGTATTTTTGTACCTGTGTATTTGATGTTTTCCATGTGTAGCTTAGTGTTCTTTGCACCAATATCATAAAGGGCAGAGCGTGCCTCAGATCTCAGTTTCATCACAAGTATGCAAGCTCGGCTTGCTTTACCTGTACAAAGAGTGGCTGTAGAAGGTGTCCATGGACAACATGTCTTCAGGAGATCTAAGTAACAAACGCTAAAAAAATTCCTTTCCTCTATTTGTGATAGTCCATAGGTATGCACATGTGTAATTACCAGGGAATAAACAGTCAACTCAGAGGTGGAAAGCAGCAGAGAGACTTAAATGATTGTTTTGCTGAATTACCAAATCTGGATGCCCTGAGAAACCATATAGTGTTTCATGAATGCAGAACTGCAAAACTGTCCTTTGGAACTCTTAAAGAAGATACATACAGATCTTGAGCATGCTGGAGGCACTACTTCTGGGGCTCTGGAAGCCTCGGTGAATTTGACACATCTATTATTCAGAGGTCATTTGTTCCCATGGCTGTTTGCTGAACTTCCACCCAACACTGGCTGGCTCTTTGATGTGGTGGCATGTTGCAGCTGTCTTAAACATCAGCTCCCTGAAATCTTCTCATTTGCAGGGCACTCATCCAGAGAACCACTTCATCTTGAGAGGATAAAGTGGGAACAACATCTCTAACACCTGTCTATCACTGAATTACACCTTCTTGTCCTGGGGACTGCTCCTGGGAGATACAGGCCTGAAGCGAACTTCACTGGGCCATTCTAAATACCACAGATGTCCTGCATCCCTATGCTATACCAGAAATGATGTTTTCCTTCCAGGAACCACTCACTTTGGTAAAGACAGAGAATATTTACGGCTAGATTTGAAAACCAAAAGTCACAAAGCAGACTACAGCACTTGTCCAGAAATGAAACTCTAATCTCCATAAAATCATAGAATGGGTTGGGTTGGAAGACAATCTAGTTCCAACCGTTCCAACCCCCTGCCACAGACAAGGGACATCTTCTGCCAGATCAGGATGCCCAGGGCCCCATCCAACTTGGCCTTGAACACTTCAAGCATGGACCATCCATAGCTTTTCTGGGCAACTTGTTCTAGTGCCTCGCCACCCTGTGAGTAAAGAATTTCTTCCTTATACCTAATCTAAACCTATCCTTTTTTAGTTACTATACTCCTTGATAAAGAGCTTCTCCCCATCTTTCCCATGGGATACCTCAATGTACTGAGAGGCTGCAATGAGGTCTCTCCAGAGCCTTCTCCAGGCTAAAAAAACTGCAGCACTCTCAGCTCTCTTCATAGGAGAGGTGCTCGAACCCTGCAACGTTCCTGAAGGAACTCAGAAGGTAGATTCCCATTCAGGAGGCTCTTCTGAGCTTGTTTTCCATTACTAACAGGAATGATCTGATTTGATTTACAAGATCCAGCTGAACTGCGTCAGAGACAAGGTATCATGGCTAATTATAAAAGCTTAGGGAAACAGGATGAGAAGCAGAATTGCTACCTATCACATGCTTCTAGATTCTCACAAATGGTGAGGAGTCATAGAAATGGGGAACACCCTTCTGCCACAGTGATGGCCTCAGTGTTAAAGGCAGCAGGGACATCATGGAAACTGAATGTTCTCAGCTAAGCAATTTCAAATTCTTGGATCATTAGTCAGTGCTCCCCACTGCTCAGATGCCCTGAAGAAACTTGGGTTCTTGGTCAAACACACCAAGCACCCCAGGTTGTGCCAGCACTGGTACTGGTAACAAGGATCACATAACAAGATGCCACCGTCAGGGCCAGTGTCTGAACTGTTTCCTTATTGTCATTTGTTGGTGATTCAGACAAGCAGAGGGCACTCACAGCACCACAGCACCTCTTCCTCACCAGGTACTTTGGAAGCAGGTCACCAACACCAGAAGCTGCATGAGCACCATTGGAAAATATTCAGTTATAGTTCTGGGAGGTGCTCACTATGTTAGATGCCCTGATCACTACCTACACTGTTTGTGTGTCCTTCTTCAGCTATGTGAAATCCCTTGCAAGGAACCTAAACCAATGGACCCAGGCTGATAAAAGTTATTGAAAACTCAAGTTAAAAGCTCTCCGACAAACAAGAAGCTTGCGCCGAGGCTGAGAAGTAACTGAAACACATGGAAACCTTTATTCCTCTCATGGGAAGCATAAGTGGTAGCAGCAAATCTATGGATATCTGCAGATACCATCAGACTAGGATGTCACTTTGTTTAAGTCCAGGGTAATGACTGGGGGGTTTCAGCTTCAATGGGAAAAGCACATTCAGTGCAACACATACATCTACCCCTGAAAACAAACAACTATTGCTCAAAGGCAAACCAATCAATTTAGAATACACATGCTGAGAAGTAAGAAGTTCTGCCAAGCCTTTTTCCGAAGGAACCATTCGTGGCTCTGATTTCTCTCTTTTAGGTCAATTTCTGACATCTCCTTCAACAACTAGACCCTAAAACACAGAAAACAAAAGTTTCTACGTTCATGACTAAAATTCAGAGGAGAAGAATGGCAACAAAGGGCAACCCAGAGAAGACAGAATAACTGCTAAATTAAATAAACCTGCCTACACTACAGTATCTACTCAGTATTAAAATTCATGTCAGCTGATATCCTTCATTTCATAGCTCTTTTCCCTCAACACTCTTTATATTATAAAATAATTTTGTGTTAAGAAATCATTCGGTGTGGGATTTTTGTTTTCTTTAATTGTCATTCAGACAATAAAGCGAATATAAAGCGAATGGATTTTTAAAGCAAAGGAATACACTAAAGCTGCCAACAGTGCCACAGATTAATGAGAGACAGGAGTATATCCACAGAGAGCTCAGTATACAGCTGAATATTGTACTGCCTTGGAAATATGGAAAATGTGATTCATAGAGTCATAGAATCCTCAGAGTTGGAGGAGAGCTTTAATCTAGTCAAGCTCCGCTGCAGTGAATGGGGACATGCACAGCTACATCAGGGCGCTCAGAACCTGGTCCAGTCTGGCCTTGGGATGTAACCACTACACTGAAGATGTACAGGCTTTTTTATATTTTATTATATTTCTTATTTTTAAGAAAATCCTTAAGAAGGTCTTCCTATAAGCCACTTGGGTTCAAAACTCTTCTGAAAGCTAGGACTGACTCAGCCACTAGATGCAATATTCCCCTGCCCCATAAAAGCAGCAAACAACACCATCTACCCTTGGAGAATCACACCCTGGCTGCTTTTCAAAGTCAAAAAGCAGGCACCACGGCCTGCTATTGCCAACACGTGGCTGGTGACACCTGCTTCATTAGATGACAAGGACATCTCATTTGTAATCAGAAGGTAAATTTATTTATAACCATCTTCAAGTGTAATGGACATCCTGCCAGTAAGAAAACGCAGTCATTAAAGCAAAATGTATACATTAGAATGAATGCAAGTATTACACATTAGACGAAATACAAAGTTAACAATTGAATTGGTATAATGTATAAAAAAATTAATGTCTATCTACACATCTGTGCTGCAATATAGAGTGCAAATTGGAGCACCCTGAAAGTAGACAAAAATATCTTCAAAAATTCTGAGAAACAAATCATTCGGTGACAGCCTGGGAGATATTCTGTCCAGAAAAAGAAACAAAGGAGTTGCGTGTTGGTGAAAATCATGCAGCACTGCTAATGAAAGAGATCTGTCTGTCTTACTTACAGACAGGTACAACTGAAAAAAACCGAAGACACAAACAACTCTGCAATTTTTATGGAGCAAAGCCAGAGCTGATACTTCTAAGCGTGGGAAGGAACAAATACATGTTAACACATTGTTGCTTTGGCAGAGATCCCAGGGTAAAGACTGGGGGGGTTCAGGTTCAACTGGAAAAGCACATTCAGTCCATCACTGGAAGAAAAGGAATTCCATGGACTGTAATAAGGAGCAATGGGAGCAGAGAATTTCAGGACCTGGATGATTCTTATGAACCATGAACCCGTGGATTATCGAAATGTGGAATTCTCAAGAGCATAAAGGACTTGCTTGAAGATGGGTGCCAGGAAGGCACTGCTTCTGTAGACAACATGAGGGGGAACACTGTTTAACATAAGTGCAGCATGGAAATCTGCCAAGAGCTGGCAGGTAACTCTGATCTAACTGAGAAAAGAGATGAGACACGTCCAAACAGGTATACAGAGGTTCATTTTTCTTTACAAAAAAAAAAATCAACAACACAACACTGTAGAGGATAGCAAGTCAGTGAAAGAAAGGAGGGAACTGGCAGTGAGGCAACTGAGGATCCTCTCCACCAGTAAAACGAACCTCTCGTGAACTCACTGTATTTCGTATTTCTGAAAGAAAGTATCCAGAATACTCAAACACAAATAGCCATCACAAAACACTGATGTCAGCGTCATAAAAATACTATTATGTTAAACACCTGAACTTGCTCGAGCTCACTGAGAGAAGGAATTTGAGAATTTAAAGCTGCCAAGTTTTGCCAGACGCTTCCTGCTCAGTTCCTCCCCAGCAGTCACACCAAGCAATGTGCCACCAGCGCGTGGGTACCCGCGTGGAGCTATTCCTGCTCCCTCTATGCTGCCCCACAGGTTTAGCAGCCAGCGGGACATTCCTCAGTGCCGGCTCCAGGCGGGCTCACGCACGGTGTGACGAAGTGGGAAGAAAAAACAGACATCCAGTTTTTAACAAGATACCTTCAGGATGCAGGTGACTTCTAAAAATACACCGGGCTGAATTACTGCACCGTTTCACAAACTAATAAACTCTTCCAATCGAGGTCACTAGTCGTTCATGTTTTCAAGCTGGATGTCTTACTATCACATTGTATGAAGCATTTACAGGAAAAAAAAAAAACGGGACTTCTTGCATAACAATAAAGATAGTCATCTGAATAAATGTGTTACCACCAAAAAGTTACTTTGGGAACTGCATGCTCATTTTCAATTTTTTTTTTCTGATTTACTGGACAGTCTTAGTATACTGGCACACACATAGAGGTTGCTTAGCATAATACTCCTGTTTTCAACTTTGCTTTATAAAAGTTAGTCATTTTCTAAACTATGCTTTGATTGTGGTTGGACTCGATGATCTTTAAGGTCTTTTCCAAGCTGAATTATTCTGATTCTATGATTCAAACACAGTATGCTTGCACCAACAAATGCTTTTTGAGAGTCAAGATGAGATGTCAGCTATCCTGGTAGAAAGAATGCATTTACACTTCAGATCTTTTTTTTTCTTTGTTTTTTATTAACAGAGAATTCTGTCTTATCCCTATCCATTTTTTTCATCCCTTAGTGTATTATAGTGAAAACATCAAATATCTCCCACAGCATTTGGCTTACTCATACTTTCATCTCATATAAAAATACCATTTATATATATATATATATATATGTGTATATATATATATATATATATAAAACTCACTCAAGATTTTTATAAAGATTTCTATTTGTCCCAAATAAAGAAGATATAATCTAGATCATATTAAACAACTGGTTAGTTCAATTAGCAGTTGCTCCAAGACACAGATACACAGTGTGAGACAGTGCCAACAGCCAGGCAGACTCTGTGACTAACAGTACTACCAACAGAGGAACAGAGTGGCAAGCAACCTCTATGCGTTTGTTAGCACCTACTAGAGACAAGCATTTTCCTGAAAACACCAGCAAGTTGGATCCCAAAGGCAGGTGGTGAGAGCTTCCCTGAACTTCTGACCGTTCTGTTTCCAGTGCATGTGACAGAAACGGGTATTGAGCTATTCATTGGAAACCAGGCAGACACCTCACACCTACAGCCTTACCAATTGCACGACTGTCATCCATACACCCCGTGGAACTTTCACGGGCTGCCTCTCAGCCTCTTTATTATCTCTTCACCTCAAACACACCCTTCAAATTACACAAGGACTATAAAGCCCATAAATTCCATTCTGAAATTTCAGATGATATGTATTCCTTCAGAGCTTTTGAAAGGTGCCAACTGTTTTTTGGTCTTTCCTGCTGTTACTCACTATTTGCATACAGAAGCCGGTCAAAATGAGACTCCATTATTCCAGGCATTTGATAAACACACAGCACAAGCCTGGGAGAGATCAGTCACTAAACTAACAACACAGACAAAAGCTGAGAGAAAAAAATTCTTATTATCTAAACTGAAGACAGACAAGGTTTCCTCCCACTGAATAACTTAAGGAATCCAGACTCAAATCACAAGAATCACATGAGGTTAACTCAGAATGTGTCTGTGAGGTGGGGCCAGACAGATGTGTCTTCAGTGCATCCAGGTTCAATACAGCCAGTTGAAAAGCAGGTCCGGTCTGTAGGACATGTCCCTCAGTACAGTGCTGTGTCCGCATATTTGTCCTTGGGGTCTCAGGGTTGGGAAAAACAAGCAAGCAGCCAACCGATCAGTCAATAATCTGCCTCTTGGCAGGATGTATAACACGAGCACAGACCCACAGCTGTGTACTCCTAGGTCACTCCTATCTAGGAAGACCACACACACACCTCCTGCAATCTACAAGGTACAGGTAAGAATAGCATCTCACACTGAACGTAGCAGAAGGGAAGTTTTTTTCTGCAGTTCCATTGAAGGATCTACACTGCTACTGTCAAACATATTTAGAAAAAAACAAACAAACAACAAATTCTCTTCATCAAGCACAGGATTCTTCAAACAAAAAGAAGTGCAGCATTGGGGGATAGGTTTCATTTCCATTTCTATTTTCTCTCCCGTTTGCTTCAGCTTTTGCAGATAACTAGAGGAAGCCAAAGGATGTTCAGCAGAGGACAACAGGTGTTTCAGCAGGTATCTGTAGGTGTCCCCCTACTCTGTGCAGTATGAATTATTTGTACTTTATCTGCAATCAATAATAATGAATGAATCATTAAAACGCACTCCTTAGAGAAAAAGACTGCACCACATTGGTAAGGATTCTTCTTTGTTAGTAATCATATACTTTCAGTTTATGCCAAATATACTGTTCCAAAATTCTATGTACTGTCAGAAGAATTACAGGTTACTATGTAAATGATTTGTGAACAGCACAAGGTTCTCAGCTAATGGTAGGAAAAATGTCAGCACTGCTCATCACAGAGTGCTCCCTTGACTCGGTGGAACATCCACTACAGAATCCCAGCTGACAGTTTCAAGGAATTGAAATGACAGAAACCAAAATGGACAAACAAGCAGATCAGCAAGCTCTTCTGAGAGTCAAAGACCAAGAACTAGACACACTCCCCACAAAACCCACAGTTTTACAGTGACTCAGCATTCTCTCGTACTTGTCAGTGGCCAGTATTTGCAAGCCCATTGTTTACACATCACTCTGCCATCAGACATCAGCAGCAACATGCTCTGTGACAGTGCAGGCTACCTACATATCTGCAGTACTAGAATAGTGTTGACAAAATGCAGCGAGTATAGGATCAGGAAGATGTTCAGGTACTCTGGCATGTGGCTCAAGGAGCAAGTGGAAGAGCAGAGACTGGCAACCAAATGGGAGCCAACCTCACCTGGGAGGTGGACAGGGACAGACAAAGAGGAGATGGACACGAGGAACAGAAATTTTTATTAGAATTCAGGAAAAAATTTCACAGCCTTCATGAGTAAGTTGTGGGGTTTCAGTCTCTGCAGATATCAGACCCTGGTTAAACAATACCCTGAGCAATCCCATTCAACTTCAGAGCACAAGCTAACTTCTAAGTTGACTCTGCTCTTGTAAGAGCTGGGCAAGATGAGCTACAGAGGTTTCTTTGAACTTAAATCAATCTTTTTTGTATTTATCATAAAATGAGGAGAGCATTCTGCTAGTTTCCTGCCAGGAGAAAACATGCAACCCCTCACTTCCTAAAAAGCAGCACCTCTTACAAGTAACACAAATGCTTCCGCTAGAGGTTCTCTCTACCTCACAGTGTTAATTAGAAGTCATCTGAGACTTTGCATGGGCATGAGCGCCTGTGTTGTGGCACCTGCTCCTGGCCACAGCACAAAAGACAAAAGGAGAATGATGGTTTCCACCAGGCCATGCAGCTTAAACTTCTTCTGCTTGGCTAATTACAGCCTGATACTGATCTGTGAGCTGGGACACAGATCCTTGTGGACACTGCATTCCTCATGCACAGCCTTCTCTCAACAGCAGCACCAGACAATCTAACAGTGGCTTACCACAATGAAACAGCAACTATAAGAAGTCAGTTCTAGGATGCATTATGGCCCCTCAGTCTGCCATCAGTTCTTCAAGGTACTTATGGAGTTTCTCTGACAGTAGAAGGAGCACTGTAATTAACGTAAGGAATAGCTATCAAGGAAAAACAGAGTATTTTATTAAAATACCAGTTGTTCTTCTGGTGTCAGGGTCTACTTGAAATATGGGATTGGGAAATTCATCATGCACATCTGTTTTGCAAATGTTGACAATTCAGACACTCCTTGAAACAGATGTCCTAGATGACCAAAGGATTCACTTATCCAAAGGTTCTCTTTTATCAAACTAATATATTTCATTTTCATTTCAGAATTTCCAAGTACAGTTCCAAAGTCAGGCTAATGAAAAGTGACAGAAATTCTGCAGACTTGCGAATGAAGGATTTGGGCGAGATGATAACTGATTTTCTTTAGATCAGTTCTTTAAATTAAATGCAATGATTTTTTTTTTATTTTTTTTTCCAGAAGACACCATAGGAAAAGAATAATCTCTTATATTGATCAGCCTTTGCCTGCCTTTTCCTCTTGTTTTGAGGAGCACTGAGTGATGAAATATTTGATAGCAGACTGAGTTAGCTCACAGTACGTGGCTGCATGAACAAACAGGCGTGAGAAGGAAAACTGTACAACAGAAAGTCTTCAAGGTGTAAGAAGTGACTAATATAGGAATAGCATGTACAAAGATACACTGTTATCTGATAACATAATATGTAGGCAAGCCATTAATTTTTTTAATGTTTGTTTTGAAGGCTAAAGAGAAGGGATTTTCCCTTGCATGGGAAGATCTGAGCATAGAACAGCTCCTCAAGTTTTTACTTTAAAATTCAAGCTGCTAAAGGAAGAGCTGCCTACTCTTCATAGTTTCCCATCCTTCCCACTAGGGAAGACACAACTGTTCCTAAACATTGCCATTTTGGCTATAATTCTGTAAAACAGATCCTAGGCCAAGGAGTTTCCCCTCCCCTCTCTCCTGCTCCCCCTGTTCTCTCTCCATGGCCATCTGTGAAAGGTTTGTTCTCACGACTGTCCCACAACTTGCCAAGCTTTGTCTAGGAAATACAGTGCAAGCAGGGATCAACCAGAGTTCCTTAAAGAAACTTGAAAACTTTTAACTACAATCAACTGAAAATACAGAAATTCTGTGGAAAAAAAGCATCTTCAGCAGGAGATTGCTTACAAGCAAAGCAGGTGCCTTGAAGTTGCATGCAAAAGATGAGGATATAGATTTTGAAGTTCGGGACTTTGCGCTATAACATCCTGCATGAAGGTATCAGTTTGTGGACTCCTCCTTACCAGGTAACACAGAGTGCACTCTACTGTCCAATTTCAGAGGCTGAAGCTTCAGATGACCTTCAGGTGCATTTTGAAGTCAATGAGATAAAACTGGCCCTTCTAAGTTGCAATTCAGTTAGCCTGCTTTAGACGCTTGCCCTAGGGTAAGATGAATTGCACACCAGACGTGCCTATTTGTCCTCCTTGATTATAAAGAGAACAACTAGTTCAGATTTAGATAGCTGAAATTAGAGGATAAGGATGCCATCTTGTATTTGTACATGAAGTAACTCTAATTATATTCACCGTTTCAATAACATAATAGTTTTGCTCTCCTATGGTATTTAGTATTACCAAAAATGATGCAAAATGTCATCTTAAGACAATTACAGGCCTTTCAAACAGGTTTTCTCTCATTGTAAATAAAGTGATCCAAAGGCACTGTTTACCAGCACGTGAAAAGACTTAGAGCATCTCACTGGTTTGTCTAATATGTTATTTCCATAACCTCAGCAAAGAAAGGATGTTAAGGGAACAAAATAATCACTTTCTTCAAGTCCTCTGTGCCAAAATAAGCTTATCTAATTTTTCTGATTATAGCAGTTTATCTACAGATACTGCTTCTATCTCCGGATGTTGTCCTGCCTATGTCCTGAGGCCATTTCAGGCGCAATAAAGAATTCTTCTGCATGCTCGATGCAGGCAGGAAGCCACTAGAGAAAGAAGGCTGACTAGCTAGGTACAAATCCCAAGAGGAAGGGAGAGATGGGACAGATGGTTGCACGAACATGGCAAGGAGGAAGGGAGAAAATGATACAGCAACACTAACAGCAGAGCGTGAAAAATGTTTTTCCACATTTAGACAAATGATGTTCACTGAATAGGTGTTCATTCAATATTTAATAATGGTTTTAGCACTCCATGCATTATTAAATGCTAACTGGATGCATCTGCATCCGATTATCCGATTATTATTATTATTTTTTAACCTAGGTGTTTTTCAAAATGGTGTTTTATCTCTCAACAGTTTCTCAAAGCACCTTTGAGAAAAACACCATTACAAAGTATGGATCTGACACACTAAAACCAACAGTAACATGTCTGGCACCTGATTTGAAAAGACTAGAATCTGTTTTTTCCGAGCAGTCCTCATTTTAGTAGATATTTAACTCTTTGGGACAGAGCTTATATTGCATCAGTGGTACTCAGCACTGCTGTGGGTCAGGTTCATCTGAATATAGCGGGGTACATCATCCCTACAAAATAAATATGCAGCAAGCATAGAAGCACTCACAAACTAAGGAAAATTCTTTGATTTGTGAATGGCATGGATGCATGTCATTTTTTAAGATCAGTTTTTCTATATTTAAGGGAGAACAAATGAAAAATGAAAAAAAGAAAGTGAACTACTCTACTGAAGCAGAGGTCGGCACTGAGATCCCATTCTCTGCCAGATACCACCTTTCACTGCCATCTAAGCTCACTGCCCAGAAGTGCAGCCTTACTGCTACTGATTTTTCAGACTGTCATTAGATTTCTATTATGAGAACAGGACAGTATTTTTCATTTCTTATGAATGCCAACAGAATAAGTGAATGTTTCAGCATGACACGCCTCTTGTCTCAGTACCTACCTAGATGCATATTTCATAGAATCCTGGAGTCACAGAATGGCCTGGGTTGAAAAGGACCACAATGATCATCTAGTTTCAACCCCCCTGCTATGTTTAATAAAGAATGATATCTTCATCAGGTCACACCGTAGACAAAATTTTGAGCAAAAATTTTTTGCTTTTTTTTCTTTTTTCTTTATCTTGATAGTTTAATAGCTTAACAGAACTTCTTTCCTGTATAAATCAAAACTAATAAATCTGTATTCCTAAGGCATTATACTTGCATTATAGGCTACCAAGAGTTATACTGCAAAACTAATTACCCTTTCTCATTTCCATCTTCCACAAATTAAATGCAACCAACAACCCTTCTAGACATCCACATGCAATCCTGCAAAAAGCACAAGTGAACAATTCAATCTTTCTTTCAACTATACAAGTATAAAGTTACACACATACCCAAAGTACACTGAAAACAGTTCCTATATTACTATTCAATGCAGCTTACTGCATGACAGTTTCTGGCATTTTGTTCTTGTCAATCAGTCAAGCTACTAATATTCTGCAGTACCACGAGCTCTGTTTTTAATAGGATGAAACATTTATTCTTAATATTTCCACAAAACAAAGTTGCACACGGGTTGCAAAGCATTATTACCTCAGTTCTTGTAACACAGAAATCAAAGAAGAGCAGCTGGAAGGAAACGGTCCCAGTACCACTTTCTCCACTTGCAACACATCTCCTCACCCATCTCCTGAATGTGTGTGTTCCTTTCTGAGATAACATCTAATTATTCTGCAGTCTGACTAACCTTGTATGTAGTCTAATACTAAGTTTCTCTTTGTTTTTTGTTTTTGTTTTTTGCTTCTTACTGATCCTAATTCATGTTTGCATCCCTGCCAAATCATTGTAGAATAACAGTCACAGTTTTCTTTACCTTTGTATTTAGCATGTTGATGAAGATGAGCTGAGTTGAATTTAATTAGGAGAGAGGAACACAGTAAAAGTAAGATGAGCTATTGCTAATGGTAGCAGTCCAAGCAGCCTCAAAACCAATGCTGAGAATTACCTGTGCTTCTTGAAACTTAGGAAGTAATAAGCTGAAAAAATGTTTTGATACTGACATGTTTTGGGCAAGAACCTAACTACTGTGATTGATGCATTAGCCAGTTCATAGCTGGACTGAAATAACAAGTCTGCTCTTGACCAACAAATACCAAAGGCTCCAGAATCACAGTGTAGCACCACACTAAACAATCACACCCCAAAGACAGACAATCTTCTTTATCCTCTGGCACTCAGCTTCCTCCTTCGAAGTTCAAACCAAAGTCATTGCCCTCATTTCTAAAGCTGCCCTTGGGTGGAGATCATTCTGTGTCCAAAACTTGTCAGCTCTGTGGTCTGTCCAATGTTTGGAAGTCACAAGCTTCATGACTTTCAAGGGACAAACTAAAATTTGATTTCTTTAAATGGTGCGGTTTTCTAAGGTATGGTGGCAACTGTCATTCTTTCCCATTCTTCTCTTCCAGCATGTTCTTCTGCTGTTTAGGGGCTCTAGTTTTTAAGTATTGCCTCTGGCAAAGAGACTCCAGGAGTTTTTGCTGGAAAAAGAGACCAGGGGAGTTCATCTGGAGACACTCAAGAACATAAGTAGTGTAACACAAACTGTATCATGGCATGAGAGTTCTCTCTTGTGGCCTCAAGTTTAAAGAAGCTGAGCTGCATGCTTGCTTTCTTATTAGCGTTGAGGCATTCTATAACATGTTGGCTACTGCTCCTCAAGATAAGTAACCTAACAGCAAAAATAAGTATTGGCTACCTAAAAAAAAATAACATAAGAATTGTAAGCTCATCAGATATTAAGTTGAAGCATCATTTAAATAAGTGTCTTCAAACAGGCAGCTTTTATGCCAGTTATGTGCCAGACTGTATCTCCCTCATCTCTACTAACCACCTCAATTTTTCAAAATCATCACTATTGGAAATCTTCTATTTGGTCCACATAGTATTTTTCCGATCATAAGTTACAATCTACCATTCATGTAATAAAAACAAAATACTTCAGTGTCTCAGTTCAGAAATGCTACCTGTAATCTTCAATATGAAAAAAAATAATGCATTGAGTATTTTGGGCTGTGCATTAAAGGCTTTGCTCCTTCCGTTTTTAAAAAGAAATGAGGATGGCAGAAAGCTACACAAACAAAGCAGCCTGTACTCTCTGAAGATGACCAAGTGCAGTTAACAGTATTAACATACACATGTACATCCATGTGCTCAAGCACAAGCCCAACCTGTTGTCAATAGTAGGACTGGTTCCCTGATCAGAAAGCAAAAAACAGTATTTCATAATGAGAGTTACAAACCTATTATTTCAGAAGCCTTCCAGTTAGGAGATTCCACTCACATTTTAAGCACAGAACTTGATAACAACATTACACAGCAAAAACATCTTCCCATTTTTTCAGGTGTAGCAACTGAATCTGAACTCCTATAAAGCACTGCTGCTCTGGTTTGGCACCGCAGAACTAGCAAGCTGTCTGGGAGCCTGAGGAACTGGCACCTTGATGAAAGACCTCTTCCCTTTTCCTCATCATTCACCTGATCCCATCTCAACACCAGTTCCAAGCCCCCTCAACACGAAGTAGAAGCAGACAAACTGGAGCGCATTCAAGGCCTCAAGGTGCTGGGGGCTTGGAGCACTTACCCTGGGAGGAGAGGCTGTGAAGTGGGACTGCTGCAGCTCGGGAAGAGGCAACCTCAGTCAAGCAGCACCTGCTGACACCCAAGCAAGGGTCTCCAAGAAGGGCTAGGAGGTTCCTCAGTGGGGCACAACCAGAGGAGAGGCCAAAAAGGGAGAGAAGCAATGTTCCAGGCTCATAGCAGGAGAAACTTCCCCTTATGAAAGCAGCAATGCAGTTTGCCTAGAGAGGCTGCTCTCCGCTCTTGGAAGGTTTCAAAGCCCAGCTGGGCACGGTCCTGTGCAGTCTGGGTCTGAGCACAGAGCCCGCCTGGCTTCCCCTCCGGCTGAGCTGTGATCTTCTGCTGGTGACAAAGCCCTGGGATTCACTTTATCAGGGGAGGTGGAAGAGGAACCTGTTCCTGGTTGAGGTCACCTGCAGCAGTGCCCTGCACTTGGCTACCCAGGGGCATGGTCAGACCCAGATTTCCTGGATTAGCAGCTCTGTAAATCAGACTTCACAGTACTTTTCCCATACAAATGTGAACACAAACTACTTCTTTTTTCTTCCATGAAATACTTCGGTACCTGAAGTTTTCAGTACTTCATTTCAGTACCAAACACACGCATCTTTAGACCACACTTCAGTCAAGTCTGCCCACACGCGCGATGTCCACTTTTAGGCAAATACTGGCGCTTACTAGTGGAACTACTGCACGCATATTTAAAAAAACCACACAGAGCCACCCACAGAGCTCAGTTTTCTCAGCCCGAACCAAACACTCTAGAGCTCAGTCACCCAACAACGCGGCCGTTTAACGCACACCGCGTTGCCCAGCTCGGAGCAGCACGAACTCCGTGACGTGAGCTCACCGTGCCCCGCCGGGACGCACCTTCCCGTCGGGGGGCTCAGCTCAGCCGCTCGCCAGCGGCTGCCTACAGCCGGCCGTGCCCTCCCGCCCGCCCTTACCTCAACGGCGGAGGCTCCTGGAGGCCGAGGGGGGCGGCGGGCGGCGCGCCGCGGGCGGGCGGCTGCGGCTCCTTCCTCTTCGGGCGCCACTGTGGGAACGCGGAGCGCCGCTTGGGTGCGGCGGCGGTGGGCCGGCGGCGGGGGCAGGCCGCCCCTTCGGGCTCCGAGTCCTCAGACTCGCTGCGGCCGAAGAGGCGCTGGAAGCGTCCGCGCCGCGCCATGCCGAGCTCCGCGCCGCGGCGGCGGGAAGAGAGGGAGTGCGCGAGGGTGCCCGCCCGCCGGCGGCCGGAGCCGGAGCGGCACCGAGGGCAGCGCTGCGCGGGTGGCGGTCTCTCCGCGGGCATGGACGGGGTGCGCCGGTGGTTGCCGCCCGCCGCGGTGTATGCGTTATTAAGGCGATCGCCTCCCGCCGTCCCTGCCCACCGCCGGCCGCCCCGGTCCCTCCCCGCCGAGGGAGCCGCGCCGCGGCAGGTTCTTCGCCGGTGGCACAGGAAGGGAGCGGCCGGCGTGCGATCCGTGCCCAGGGTGCGCATTAGGGGCCATTATCTTGTTGTTGCGCTCCGACGGCCCTCGGGGCCGAGCCGGGCTCTTGCGCCACTGGCGGGAAAAGGCAGCGCCGTGGGGGCACGCCGCCCGCGGAGCCGCAGCGGGGCCCGGACCCACCGCCACCGGACCCCGCCGAGGGGGCTCCGCGGGACCCGGGGCTCTCCTGACCCTGCAGCGCTGCTTTGTGCACCAGTGCCCGCCGCGTTAATTACTGAGCTGCTTATCCATCTCCCTGGGGAGAACTTGGCTTCTGCCATCCTGCCGGCTCTTCGTTATGCCGAGAAGTAAAAATCGAGCCCTTTGGTGGGGGCGGGAGAAGGAGGAGGAGGGTAGGTGATTTTCACAGCATCACAGAAATCCCAAGTTGGAAGGATCCACAAGGATCAGCTAGTCCAAACCCTGGCTCCACGGAGCACCAACCAAAATCAAACCCCTGTCTGTGAGTGCTGGTCCAGCGCTCCTTGAACTCTGGCACTCAGGGCCGGGTCCACTGCCCCGTGCATCCCGTTCCATGCCCACCGCCCTGTGCTGCAGACCCTGTCCCTAACCCCACTGCCCCTCCCCGGTGCAGCTCCATGCCGTTCCCTCGGGCTCTGTCACACAGAGCAAAGCTCAGCGCTGCCCCTCCGTTCCCTGTGAGGAGCTGCAGCCACCATGAGGGCTCCCCTCAGCTCCTCTGCTCTGGGCTGAGCACACCAAGGGACCTCAACCGCTCCCGGTATGTCTTCATAACTTTCCTTTGCATGCTCTCTAATAGTCGCTGTTTCACACTGGAGGATACCGTCTGTCCTAAATTCTAACAGACCAGCACATACACGGAAGGGCACTAACATTTTGGCAGTATCTTGTTTGCTTGCTGCTGCTGCAACATTGAGATTAGAGTCTGTCAAAAGTGTTAACAGGAGCTAATGAAAATGCTAAAAGTTTGTGTGCTGGAAAAACTTTATATACTTGTAAGAGATGGCCATAATTGGCTGATAAATGACAAACACATTACATCCATCAAGATGAACATAACTTAATGCTGATTTTTTTTTTTTTTTTCCAGTGGGAAGACAAGGCAGAGGAAGACAAAATACAGAAAGAGTTTAAATGAGCAGCCCAGCCCTTCTTACGCCACTGTTTCATCCAAAGCAATATATACATTTGTTTTGGGGATAAATTCAGTTATTCCTCTGAGTTGTGTATAATTTTCTTGGATTCTAGTTAACTAAATGGACTAATCTATGAAGAAAGTGATTTTTTCCCCAACTTAAAATAGTTGTTGAGTACTATGTAATGTGTCATGACAAAACTGGGCAGAACCAGAAAGGTGGCGGTTGTGCTCTCGGGAAACACATCAAGAAAAACTGTCAGTTTTAGTGAAGCAATTTCTGTAAGTAGAATCACGGAATGGTTGAGGTGGGAAGGGATCTCTGGATGCTATCACATCCAGCCCCCCACTCAAGCAGGGTCAGCTGGAGTAGGTTGTTCAGGACCATGTCCAGCTGGGCATTAAGTATCTCCAAGGAGGGAGACCTGATGATAAGTAATGTACTGTCCTTGGTGGAAACCTAGGAACAAAACAGAAGCTCTTCTTCCTGAGTGAAGGCAAATACATTGGTGTTGGTGGGCCATTTCAGCAGCAGCAATAGGGAGATAGAAGTCTGGACCACGTGCAGCCCCAGTTTCTCCACTCACACTATACTACACACTCCACTCATCCACTACACACTAAGGCCACCAGCCTGCAGGTGGGTATGTTGCGATGAACCAGCCACCCTCCAGTGGCCCTACGCTCACCTGCAGACTTGGCATTGTCCACCTTATGATGGTCAGCAATTGTTGACCCTCAGTTTTCAGCACACCAGATGGTTGAGGAGACTCGTGCTTCTTCATACCACAACAAAAAGATGTGTATGGGCTTAGAACATACAGGTCAAATCACAGAGCAGAGAAAAAGAGGAGTATAGGAGTATATTATAGAGTATATTTTATCTTATAAAATAATTTCAGAGTGTCTCAGCAGGTTTAGAATCAACATTAGCATCACAGAATATGTTGTTCACATGCTAAAAAATGTGCAGGGTTAGCCATCTCTCTGGAGGCACAAATACAACATCAATCTTAAAGTATCCAGTATTTATGCTTCAGTGCTAACATGAGCTATAATATACTAGTACACAAAAGTACTAGTGATGAAGGATATTTTGTATATACTTGTTCAGAGTTTGGCCAAAATTCCATCTGAGTGTTAGATGTGACATTATCAGAACAACATGTGAAATCAGTCCTACCAGATTTATGGAAGGGTGGTACTTCTAGTCCTTGTTTCTAAGCTCATTTAAAAGATTTGGACCTTTTTGTTTTTTAGGAAAGGCAGTCTGAAGACCATTAGTCAAGACAGAAATTCATTAGAATTAGGCAGTCATTTAGGAAACTTCAAATGATGGTCATGTTTATGTCAGCAGTCCTGACATATGTGACAGAACAAGTCAGTCTAGCTTTTATCTGAAGCAACTCAGTTTTGCAACAGTTCGTAGTAATTCCTATCATAGAAAGATATTATGCAACAAAGCCTTCTCCTGTTTGGTTTCATTCCAGCATAGTGAAAAAGAAGATGATTGGATATCTGGATTAGACTTCATCATATTCAATATCCACCTAGCTTGGCAGCATGCTGTATGTAAGACATTCGAAAAACAAACAAGAGGATGATAATTTTGGAACATCAATCAGGCCAATACAGACTCAAAATCTGCAAAGCTGTTACAGAATCAAAATAAAACACAAGTTAATATAGCATTATTTACTCAAGTCATTATTTCTCCCTTTTGATTATTTTGAAGCAGAAACATTGTTCTAATATAGAACTGTTCCAATATATGATACAATATGTGCTAAAAAAAAATCGTAATCTCACAATCAAATTATAGGAACATAATTTCTTTTTTGAAAGCATATATTTATCATACTGTATATGTTGACACTAATAGGAATGCATGATCATCAACTTTGTCAGAAGTTAACTTACCTTCCATAAAACAGAAGTTTGAAAATTCCTCCAGAAACAGTACCCAAAAGCTAACATTTGAGGTTCAAGTGACTCTCTGTCAGAATATACAAAGAGTGTGTTTGAATTCCCATACTTAGGAGATACAGATAAAAGAGCAATAAAGCACACAGAGGCCAGAATCCTGAGTGTCCCACATAAAATTTGCAAGATCCAAACTATGGTCCTGGAATCCCACATTCATTTAACACCTAGCCCTAAGGGCACCTAAATTCCAAAAGTGCCTCCCTGTTTGCCTTGAAAGTGCCGCAGGTGCTTAGGGACTCACCTCTTCCTATGCCCAGAACTGCCTCAGTCTTGACAAGACTGAGTTTAGTGGCAACTTCTTGCCTAAGTTAGACAAAGAGCTAAGAATTAGGTTTACTCGGCCTAAATCTCCACAGGGACTCCCTGTGGTTGATATATTTAGCACACACAGCAATACCAGGCTCTCTAAAAATGTCATGTCAGCTTCCTTTTTTTTTTTTTCCCCAAGAGTTCAGTAGCTTTTCGAGGTACAATAGAGAAATAGTGGCAGAAATAGTGGCAGAAATAGTGGTCTTAACTCAGGAATATCCTACCTACAAGGTAGGATTTCTCACATTCATGCCACAGTTCTTCCTCACAGTCATATTAGCACTCATGTCTTCTTTCCGGCTCGACATGACTACAGGTTCCCTGGCTACATTTGAAAAGAGAAAGAGTGAGTCCCACTCCATAACTTGAAAGAAAAGGCATGGTCACGTAATCTTAGTAAATTATAAGACATGGTAGATGAGATGTGAGTGATCATTCCTGTTGTTTAAAGACTGCCTGGAACCAAAGCTGGAAAATGCAACTAAATGTTATGACCAGGGGAAGCCAAGGCTAGGCTAGGCTAACCAAATTAGCTCAGGGACATCCTAGCCAGAACTGCAGCCACAGGAGTAGGTAGGAAGTTAGAGAAGCCAAGAGACTCTTAAAACAATCAGCAGGACAAAATCCATGAAGGTTAGCAAGTCTATGTTACAGGAAAGGGCTTTGGAAAAAGAGTAAGCAGAAAGCAAATGTGACTAGAACTAGGCAACCTGGAAGGAACATCCAGCCGCTTCAGATTCAACCAAGAAATAAGTTAGAGAGCTAAGAAGTGTTTCTGGAATTGCCTTACGTGCCTGGTAGGTGGGACAAAACATTTGTCAAGCTGAAAGGTAGAATATTCAGGTCGATGTTTTTGCTGTTCCAGCTTCCACGATTTACCATGGTCTGCCTGTTGGCCCTCGCCTTGGGGGCACACAGGGGAGCACACATGTGCTGGAGCTGTAGCAGATAGAAACACCTCAGGTTCTGAGAGAAGTTTTGGAGTGGGATGAATTTACACAACCTCATGCTCTGAATTTCTTTTTACTTGTGCACTTTCACTGACTAAAGGTAGTCCTTTAGGTTTGTGTGTTGGTCGGTTTCAGTCTCCTTTCCAGGTGTCTTTAGCATTCAACTCCTTGAGCTGCTATCTCTGTTGAAAGAGTGCAGTGCTCATCTCTTAGGAGTTAGTTATTAATCAGATCAAGCCCAAAACTCTTGTGACCCTTAGACAGGATCAAGATTTCACCCATGTTATTCATTATTCTCAAAGCTTGGACATTATCTGTAGTTCAGGTGTTCAAGGATAGTTCTGCCAAACTCACTGACATTCTAAAGAAGAGTTTTATTCCTTAAATGGTGCAGTTCACAACAGATAAAAGCATGTCAAATTTGTAATGAGATATCAGCATAATCAGTATTCAATTATTCAATCCCCATGTTTTCTTGTCATTTTTTGTGTGTGTGTATTTTGCTGTGCGGTTGGTTTTTTTAATGCAGAAGTCCACTATTTATGAGTTAGTCACTACCTCCACATAATAACCCCATCGTGATACTAACAGTGATTACTCTGCTTGATTTTTAATGCCAACTAGGCGCAGCCAAGCAGATAGTCAAATTGATTTCAGTGATGAAATACTCAGGAATTCCCAGCGTAGGACATTAATTCTTGATAATACAAATGTGGCAGAGTAGTTCTCATTCCTTCCCCAGTTAGTTCACAGGAAAAAAATCCCACAGGAAAAAAATCCCAGGAAGGATTTCTTTCAGTGCTTTTCTTCTGTTCCTTTTCAAGCCCTTCATTCATTTTGTTAATGACAATCCAGTGCAATTTTCTGTTAACATAATTACATTTCATTGAAGTGTGGTGTTAAGTATAAGGCCAAGACAACACATGTATCTCACCTAAGTCTTTTTCTGAGTATCCAAGTTCTTCTCCCCTTTAAGAGACTTATTTTTTCTCTCTTCATTTTTCAGCTCACATTGTACTCGAAAATTTTGACCCCTGGTCTTGTCAGTTTGCATAAAGAATTTACATAGAGATGGACCCATGCCTGCTCTCAGGCTGAACACTAAAATATGTAAAACATTGTGTGTACGCTGTGTTTTTCATATCAGCCCCTTTAATGTCAACATTGATTCACTCTGACATTTGTTTAATATCTGAGGTTTTTCAATAAACAGTCATTCCTTCCTGAAGCTATAACCAGGAAAGATAAAACAGCTATGAGAAAACAAACACTGTAACTTGACTGAAGCAAATGCTGTGGATGTTATTCAGAGGAAAGAACATTCTATGTTACGTTAAATTACATTTTTCTTTGTCTTAGAAACTGAATGGGAGATGGGAGATGCTGCTTCACAAGAAGGCAGGATAGCACAGACTGGCTGGCAGTGATGTACCACTCAGTGAATCAGGGCCTCTGGGCTCCTCTGGAGTATGATTAAAAAAATTAAATAAATAGAAGCATTCTATTTTCCTGTAGTCATGTAATTTAAAAGTATAATACCAACACCGTAAATGAATTCAGTTAAAAAATACCAAAATTAACATAAGAATGAGGCATTGGGAATATAATGCCAGCAAGCTGTTAATTTACTGCTTAGCAGTAACATTAAACAAATAGTTAGCAATTATTTATTATTATTTATGGTATCTAACAGATGAGCTGGGAAATGTACAAGCATGCAGGAAGGTAGGTCTCTCTTCAGTAATTTACAGTCTAAAACCAAAATTCTAAAGACAAGAGTAAGCATAGCTGATTAAATTGCTATGGGATATGAGTGTTCTGTGAGAAATTTAAGAGCTATCTAGTCTTCTGTAACCTAATTAGGGGCTAAAGAATCTTCAATTAAATATTAAACTAACCAGTTGTAATTAAAAGCATAACTGTTCCAATATGCCCACAGATAATAGAGGAGAATGACTCGGAAATTGAAACTCTCTCTTCATAGTTACATTCATCAGTCACTTCCTCCTGTTCCCTGTATGTTAGAAGCCCATTCATTTGTATGGAGACTGTGTGAAATGAATCAGTCATCAGCCCTGTACCCTTCTGATGCCAATCTAAACCTTGCACCGTCCCATTCAAAGTTGTCAAAACCATTAAAAGTTACAAAAAAGATTTGTTGAAATAGTCTGATAAAATAAATCAGTTACAGAGAGTCATGGGGAACAAAAGGATGCAATGGCAGAGCTGCTCATCAGCATGTGCTTTTCCCACGATAATCAGTTGTGATTCCTGAGAATAAGGACGTAATATTTAAAACAAATGCAGAGAGTGATGGTGAGAATGCAAGTCAGGGAAGTTCTGCTGTCAATAAACAGTAATTAGGGAGTTATCTACTAGCTAGTTTACAAAAAAAGTAGACAAAGGAGAATGAGTAAGCTGAAATTTATTCAGAATTTATAACCATGCCCTTCCCAGTAGGTTATCAAGGATAACTATATAGTTACAGTTTGGAACAACAAAGAACTGTTATAGACCAACAGAAAGTAATAACAATCACTCAGTAATCAACAAGAAATCAAAAAGTGAGATTCCCCCAAAACCTCTAATAATATTGTTCTTATCTAAAACACTTACTGATTATATATTATACATAAAAACATGGTAACATTTATGTGGGACAGAAAGTTATGAGGGATAGCTAAAATTAAAGTTCATGGGAAATGCCAGTGGGATCCAACAAAAGCCCCTGGCTGAAACAGCACCATAAGGGTGAAGTGATGGGTAACAGTGGCCAAAATTCTTTAGGGGCCTTAGCATCCTCTTGCAGATCACACCCACTGTTTCAGGAGGCTGACTGCTTGCTTGGGCTCAGATATGGGACACTAGAGAAAGACTGACGAGATCTTTGGATCAATATATTTGGATATAATCTTTGGATTAATATCTACTGTTGTTCACCCATCTGAGCACAAACACTGCCACCAAAAGAGACCTTGAGGAGATTACAGTTGACTGCTGTGCTCTAGGAGCAGTGGTAAAGGGGCCACTGTGATGGTCTTTTTGATCTTACCACTCAAGGAGATGGCTTCAGCAGCAGAGGAGGATGAATCCTGCAGATCAAAATCTGGGTGTATGGCTGATGTCACGACAGGGTCTTTGACTTCTTTGACCACGGACTATCTTCTGAGAACCACTAGGGAGTGATGATATCTATGTGAGAAAGAGAGGCAATAGTCAGAGAGCAAAGTCTTGCTACTGAAAAAGGCTTTTTAGCAAGTTCATCGTGGTTTTGAGATCAAAGCCCAAAAAGAAATGGAGAAACAGGATGAGTTTAAGATGCTGAGTGAGGAAGGCATATAGCAGGTTAAAGACCTGAACTTCAGGAAAGTGGACATCAGCCCACAAGAGCTGAGCTGCAACTAAAACCTCACTGAAGTATGAGCCAAATAAGATGGAAAGATACAGCAGGAAGACAAGTTGGATGAAGAGGGAACTTCCAGCTGATCTCAGACACAGAAAGAAAGTATAAAGAAAGTACAAGCAGGGACAGGGTACCCAGAAATCCAGCAGAATCACCTAGGTATGCAGGAGTCAAATTAGGAAAGTCACGTAAGGCTGGGGTTAAAACCACCAAGAAAAGTGAAGGTCAACAAGAAGGGCTTCTACAAGTAAGCATATTCACAGGATGAAAGAAAATGTAAGTTCACTACTAAATAGTGCAGGCAAGCTAGTGAGAGAGGATCTAAAGACAAACTTTGGAAAAAAAATAACTGAACTACTTAATGCCTCCTTTGCCTTCCATCTAACTGGCAAGGCCAGGCGTCTGTGCCTAGTAGCAAACAGAGGAATGAGCTGCAACCCAATGCTTCTAGGATTAAGCTGGGGAGAATTTATGTAATTTCAGACAGGTGAGAAGATTAGATACTCCCACTGAAGCTGAGAAAGCAAAGGTCTTTTTGGGGCTCTTATTTATCATCTTTGAAACACTGTAGCAACTGGAGGAAGTGACCTGTAAAAGGCAATGTTGAATCTTAGTTTAAAAAGCTGAGAGGGAAAACCTGGAGTACTAAAACCTGATCAGTTCTGGAACAAATACTCCCTATTTCGGGCACATGAAAGACATGAAAGGATGATTGGAATCAGCCAACAAATAATTCATGAAGGTCAAATCATCCTTGACCAACCTGATCGCCTTCTATGATGAAATGTCTGTCTCTGTGGATGAAAGAATTACAGGCACAGTTTATCTGAAGCAAGATTTTCAACATAGCCTTTCATAGTGTAATGAGAGTCAAACTGAGGAGATGTGAACTGCATGGGTAGAGTGTTGCATGGCTGAAAAGCTTGCTGGACTGCTGAGCTCAGAGAGTAGCCTCGAATGGCTCAAATTTTAACTGGAATCTTGTTACCAGTGATATTTCTCCAGTGCCACTACTAAGATCATTTAGTATTTTTATCACTGACTCAGCAGTGGATGGAATGCACAGTTGCTGTGTTTTTGGATGATATGAACTGATGTGATAGTGAGCTAGAGGGTGCTGATATGAAGGGGGGATTGGAAGCTGTTCAAAATCCCAGCAAATGAAAGGAATGAGCCAGCAGAAAATCCGTGGAGTTGAACAGAGGCACATGCAAACTCCTTCACCTGAGTCAGAGTAACCCCACACAACCATACAGGCTGGCTGGAGACTGACTGGCTGCAGGGTTCTTGGTGCTGAGATGCTGAATATGGATCATAAATGCACCCTGACAGCAGTGAAGGCCAAACAAGTTCTGGTGCAGCCAGTAAGTCAGGGGCAGTGATTATTTCCTTTCAGTCAATACTGAAGAGGCCACTGGTAATTACACTGCTATGGAATCTGACAGACAGGATTTTAATTTTTTCCCCAGAAAAGAGTGATACCCATCCTCCTTTTTTATATGTGCTGTATGCTTACTTTTTTTTTTTTCTCCCTGAAAAATCTGAGTGAATTAACAACTAGCTCATTAAAAAAATGTTGTGCCAATGCAACAAAGAGAAAGAACTCACATCCAATATCGGTTTTAAATCCACACACACGGTGGAAAGTAAACAAAAACACTGAGAAAAATTATTTCCCTGGGTAAAACCACCAAAGGATGTTCAGTCACACAGTAAAAGCAATTTTGTCTGGATGGAGAAATCACAGAATCATAGAATGGCCTGGGTTGAAAAAGACCTCAAAGATCTAGATTCAACCCCCCTGTCACAGGCAGGGTCACCAACCACTAGATCAGGCTGCCCAGAGCCACATCCTATATTTCACTTTGAAAGTTCAGTATTTTTGGAAAGCTAAGAGAGGAACAGCATTCAAGGCTTTTATGATCAGATATAATAGGCACACATCATTAGATCCACTGAGAATAGAAAATCACTTTTCTGAAGCCACGGTGACTTGTATCAGCATGACATCTGGCCTACTCTACCTATGCCACACTGTGCTATTAATGAACTCATATGGTACTGGACACTTTATTGCAATAGTATGTCATTTCAGAAATTAGCAAGTAGACTAGATTACAGTGAATATCTGACTGACAGTATCATCAGATGCTGGAATTTGTGCAATGTAACAAAGAAAAGGAATGAAATTCTTTCTGGAAGGACTATAAACTAGCTATACCAATCTTACAAAGCTATAAAAGATTACTTGTTGATGAACAGCAGTTATTGTTAGCTTCAGTTCTGTGTATTCTTGAGTACTAAATGACACAGGGGTGCGTAGTGTCTTTATTGCACTTATGAGCAGGTTGCCTTCGTCTCAGAAGATGACATTGTAACAACATTAATAGGAGGTTTCTGTTCAGACTAAGGATGAAACATCTTCCTGCCCAAAGAAGCAACGTGAAGACTGTTCAAATAGCCCGGCAACACAGGATTATTATATTACCCTCCTTATATTTTTGTTTTACTTCCTAAACATGCCATGATTCAGCACTAAGATAGTGGTGAGCCTGATTCATGAAAGGCTGCATTTATGTGTCAAACCTTGATGGATCCCATCCTGTTACACACTGAGGTAGTACTGACCAAGCAGCACGCCTTTCTTTAGTTCAGTTCTCCTAACAGAAAAAATGAAAATCATCAGCAATCATCATTCTGGTGCCTTTTGAGTACAAGGAATTTCTCCTGATAAGTGACATAGGTGACAGAATAGGTACTACTTAGGGTAAAACAATAGCTAAGTAAGCAAATGGCTTTGGCACTACTCATATCTGCTCTATGCTAATAAGGAATATCCATCCATACAAATTGTACAAACACTGAAAATTTTATTTCCCCACTCCTTACTAAACCAAGATGCCTTAGTGGGGCTACTATGAAGTAGTGACAACAAGAAATGTTGTTCAAGATTAACAATAAGCAGCAGACCTAAAAGTTTCTACTGTCCAGTCACTTATTTTAGCAATAAAAGATTACTTCATAGTGTGAGATATGATTTATGGATTTTAATTAGAATTGAAATGGGAAGTTGGTAAACTAAAACAAAACAACTAGTGTGAAGTAAAACTAGGACAGTTGTCTGCACAGTTCAATTATTTAAAAACACCTAGAATACCTGCACCTGTTATAGAAGGAAAATATTAGTATGTGAAGAGAGCATGAAAGAAGAAATACATACAAGAGTGACTTTCTTCTTCCACAAAAATATCAATTCAAATCGTATCTGAAAAACATTACGTGACAGCAGACATGGTACTTCTGCTTTATAACATTATAATATTTCCAGAAAGGTCTTGGATGAGTGAATCAACTTCTATAAATAATCAAATTAATTCTTCACTGTGACTAGGCAACAGTGAGATGTTTAGTCATATATAAGTAGCAGCATTATGAGTTTTGTTTGACTTACTCACTGTTGCATGTTAAAAACTGTATATTAATTATTCTCACAATCTGTTTGCATTTGCATACTCAGAAGACAATAGCTAGGAGATGAAAACAAAATGTTTTTTGTTTGCTGTGAAAGCTGTTAGAGAAATGAAGGGAAAAAATAATAGTGATTGCTGACCAGTTCCTAAAAAAGCATCACTGGAATAAGCAAAAATTCACCTATCTTTGGGAGTTTTTCTGTTGATTTAATGGAGTCGTGATTTTATACAAAGATGACACAGGCCAGAATAAAAGGAAATTTTAGTCAACCTGCTAGAGTTCTATAAAAGCCGCATTAAATTTATTCCATGTGATCAAAGTAAAGAACACAGTTATTCTAGCTATAGCAAAACGTGCATGGGAATATTTTTTCATCTTTTGCTCACGTAATTTTTCAGTAGCCAAACGCTGTTGTTATCTTCACCAGCACCATCTACCTTTGTGGCTAGCTAGCCCTGCTTTGAGAAAGGGTGTTGGTCTGGAGGTCAGGAGAGGACTTTAAAGGTCCTCTCCAACATAAATTACATAGTAATTCTGTTTACAGATATTTATCTCCACTATCATTACACAAAAACATAACTACCCACAAAAATGTACAGCATCTGCTCCATTTCTCTTGTTTCTGTTAGAATTAATGCATCTTTAATTATAATCTTGTTCTTTACGATCATCTTCACATTCCATACGTATTCACTAACAGGTGTTTTGGTTCAGCTGCCATTAGGCAATGACTCACTGTGTGTTGTCTGATTATGAAGTTTAAAATGGGGGAACACTGGTTGAGGATCTCTGGAATTGAAAATATGTTTGTTGAGCTCTGGAAACCTCTCCCTTTCCAATTCAGACTGGTTCCTTCTGCTGAGTCATGATGCAACGTGAAGCATTAGACAATCTGAAAAATAGTACAACAAATGAGGTGATGCCTTTTTTACTGTATTTGTTTTGACATTCCATCTCAGCAATTACCTTTAATATGAATTATTTACAGTCATATTAATATATCAAATTTGGCATTCACTTCAGGTTTACTTTATTCATTCAGTATCAACACTACATTTCATGCATTTGTCTACAACCACGTTCATTTCCCCAGCAGTGGAGCTGCATTTGTGTATGGAACTAATGTCTTTATAATCTCATACAGATCATACAATGTATCCTGCTGCATCTGTGTCTAGTAACTACATGAGCAGCTTGCTAGGAAGTTTACAAAAAAGTAAGATTCTCTAAGCAGCATCTTGTCACACTTTAGAATTTACTGTGTTTTATTCTCTACTTAGTATCTTGTATGTAAATTATGAAAAAGACTCAGGCACTCTGATGGTGTTCAGTGTTCAACCTATGAAGTGGAGTCACATGCCTATGCTCCTCATAATCAACATGAGGATATAATGCAAAAGTAAACGTTTAATTTGTTTGGAAAGTGCCACAAATAATCAACAGAATGCTGATTACACAGCACAGACAGCCAATGGTATGATTCAAGAGCTGATGCAGTCGATGTTAAGTATGGTCTCAGGATATAAGTGCAGGGAGTACAGGCCACAAGCTCAGTATGTGCATGCTGCTGGTTCTACTGCTAATAACAGTGCTGGCAGGCTTCCTGCCTGTGGAAAAAAAAAGAGCGGGAGCAGCTGGGCCAGTGGATGCTTTTGGGACATTTACTTTTCAGTATCAGCTGGCATTAGTTGCAGTGATCAGGCAAAATCTTAAACACAACTAAAACAATCCTCTTCTGTACAAGAACTCTGAAGATACACAAAAGCAAAAGACAAAGAAAAAACATGTAGTTCTCCTTGATTTCTTGTAGGGAAACCCACATGTGCAATGATTTCTCACTAATCTTATAACCAGGACAAATTGTTATTATTATTATTGTTATTATTTTGAGATCCAAATGGAGATCTCCATAAAAGTGGCCTTCCTCATCCAGAAGTTCCTGCAGGTCCACCAGACAGTGGTTTCCACACCATCCATGTTGGTTATGCTGTTCAGAGCGTATGGATAATGCTTCCAGAGGAACTCCTGCCCTTTCGTCTGCTTGGTGCCAGCGTGTCTTTCAGAAGTGCTGCCCGAAGGCCTTGCCCATGGCATGTGTAATTTGCCTGTATTTAGGAGCATAAGGGAATGTCCCTTGCTCTTGCTGCTAGGCAGCTCTGCCGTGCCACTTGGGAGCATAAAGCCCTTGCAACATGGCACATACTGTGTGCCATCCTTCTCTATACTTTGAGGTGGACCATGCCGAATGCAAAATTACTTCAGTTTTCAGGTAACTTTATTTATTTCAGCTAAACCTTGAGTTTACCTGATTTTGAATCAATATGTCGTGGACTTGGGACTCACAAGAACCCTTGGAAAACAGGTTGGGAAATTTTCACTGGGTACATCTCAAATTGCAGAAGTACCACGGCTAAACTTTTTGCTTAGAGGGTGTTGACGACAACAACATCGTTGGTTTTTTTTGATTTGTTTTGTTTTTTTTCCCCTCTGATAATGTATAACTGGGCTCATGCTCAGAATATTTTTGTTTAATCAAAAACAGATTATCACGATGAGCTCTTTTAAACTGGTACAAATGAAACCCTATCTTTGGGTTTCTCTAATCTTTCAGGTTACTGGAAAAGGTATTAAAAGTCCCCAAATCGTGTGAATCAGTAAATATACATCCATAAAAACCGTAGAATTATTATTTTTGGAAAAGACCACTTAGAACATCTAATCCAACTGTCAGCCCATCCCCACCATGCCCACTAATCATGTCCCTCAGTGCCACATCCATTCATTTCTCAAATACCTCTGGGGATGATGGTTCCACCAGCTCCCTGGACAGCCTGTGTTAATACCTCACCATGATTTGGAGAAGAAATTCTTCCAAATCTCCGAACCTTCCCTGATGCAACTTAAATCCATTCCCTCCTGTCTTGTCACTAACTTTGCAGGAGAAGAGGCCAACACCCACCTCGTCCCAACCTCCTTTCAGGGAGTTTTAGAGAGCAGTGAGGTCTCCCCTGAGCCTCCTCATCTCCAGACTGAAAAATCCCAACTCCCTCAGCTGCTCCCCATAAGACTTGTGCTGCAGACCCTTCACAACTTCACTGCTCTTCTCTGGACAATGTTCCAGGGCCACGATGTCTTTCTTGTAGTGAGGGCCCCAAAACTGAACACAGTTCTTGAGGTGCAGCCCACTAGTGCTGAGTACAGAAGCTCCCTCCCCTGCTGACCCACTCTTTCTGATACAAGGCAGGATAGCATCGGCCCCACCTGGGCACGCTGCTGGCTCACGCTCAGCTGGCTGTTACCTAACATCCTGAGATTCTTTTGCTCTCTGCAACTTTCCAGCCACTCTGCCCCAAGGCAGTAGCATTGTGCAAAGTTGTTGCGACCAAAGTGCAGGACCCGGCACTTGGTCTTGTTGAAACTCACAGAACTGGCCTCAGCCTAGCGACCCAGCCTGTCCAGATCCCTCTGCAGGGCCTTCCTGCCCTCAGGCAGGTGGACGCTTCTTTCTGTCTCAGTGTCCCCTGCAAACTTACTGAGGGCGCACTCAACGCCCTCACCCAGATCATCCATAAGGATATGAAACTGGGCCGGCGCCGAAGTAAAAATAAAAACCATACCTCAGTGGCGCTTTTTAACGGACGAGACGTTCAGCCAAAACGGGTTATTTAGCAGGACTCATGCCAGCCCTTGGCTAAAACCCACAGAAAGGCAGCAGCGGCTGTGGCGCTTCGTCTCTCAGGCCATTTCCGACAGCGCCATCAGGTGGCTGCAGCCCCGCACTACAAGGACTGCCGACTCCCGCGCCTTCCTTCCCGCCCGCGCGCCTCGAACTCCCCGCACGCCTCTCGACGCCATTTCCGCAGACCGCCTCCGGCGCCACCCCTGAGGTTCCGCCCAGAGTCGGGCGGAAGCGTTTCCCGGGCTGAAGCCGCGCGGGGGGCGGCGCATGCGCGGGAAGGTGGGGGCGGGGCCGCGCTCAATTCCTGCCTGTCGCCGCACCCGCAGCGCGAAGCGGTGGCGAGGGGTGCATTCAGGTAACGGTTGTGCTCGTTTGTACCTACACGCCTGGCTCTACAGTCCGCGGGGTGCTGCCTGTTCCTTTCTGGGGCCGCCGCTGCCCGGTCGCGCTGTTGCTCGAGGAGAGCGCGCGGGGGTCGCGTCTGTGGTGTTCCTCCTTGTGCTGCTGTGTGCTCCCCGGCGTTGCTGATTCACCCGGCTGTCCGCTACGAGACCCCGCCGCGCCGCTCGCCCCCGCGGCGCGTGGAGCTGCAGGCGGCCCGGCGGGCGCTGCGGGGATCGGGCTTCGGGCCTGCGCTAGGGCACGCTGCGGGTCGGGAAGCGGCGTGTCTGCTCCTTGCACGCTCTCTAGTTGGGGAACTATACAGCTGAAGGCCTCTCTGGCTTAACCCACCTCGGCTCCTCGGGGTAGTGGTTGCGGCACCAAGCTGCTGGAATTCTAGAAACATGGAGAGGGTGCTGCCACGGTTAGGATTTGGATTTTGGGTGGTGCTGTGTGGAGCCAGGAGCTGAAATCAGCGATCCTTATGGGTTCCTTTCAGCTTGGGATATTGTTTGTGCGAACGTGCATTCATTGTGATGCAGTTATTGTTGACCGTGCCTGGGGATGTGTGGTTGTGGAAAAACCTTGTTCAGCAGCAGTTGTGACTTGTTTCTTTTGGGGGGTGGGGTTTCAGTTCCAGCTGAAGAAACAAACTGATCTACATGTGCTTCACCATCCATTGGAAGAATGACAGATGACAAAGATGTGCTTCGAGATGTGTGGTTTGGGCGCATACCGACCTGCTTCACTCTGTATCAGGATGAGATAACTGAGAGGGAAGCTGAGCCTTATTATGTGAGTATAACCAAGGAGGTCATGAACAATCTGATCCCATGGTTCTGTTTCTTTCATTTAGGTTCATTATACACATTGTAGAGGTGTAGAAAAGGCTTTTTTCTTCGTATTCCCAGAAACTTCTGGGACTACCTTATAACTGTGCTGTGCAAATCATCTTTCTTCTCAGTAAGTTAAAAAACTTAGATCTGTTTTACCACTGAGATTGAGTTACAATGGGTAATTAAGATCTTGGAAAAACTTATGAGAAAGTTCAGCGAATAATTAAATGGAAGGTGGAGGCTGTACGTACAAACTCACCATGAGTGTATGTTCTTGAAGATTCTTCAGAAGAGGGAACTTGTATGTTGCTTACTGCACAAATAATTCCAGCTAGAGCTTTGTGCCATCTTGAACCCAAAAATTAGTCACATAGTGTCAATTCATAAACACTGACTGCAGTTTTTCTTTCATGGATAACTTCAGTGTGTTTTCTTTAAATGCGAGTAGGTTTGAGAGATCTAGTAGGAAAAGGACCTGTGATGTCTTATTGGACTGGACTGATAGCTGATGATACAGATAAGGGTGGTGGATGTGTTTGAGTTGTAAGCTGAAATGCTTTCTGTAATCACGTGGCTGTTAGTTTATAGAGTGCCCTGCAGTATTCATCCTTGCTGCACCTTACAGGCATTTGATTGATAGGGGAAGTTGGCTGGTTCAGTGGAACTGTATGTGGGAGGAAAAAATCTTGTACTGAGTTTGTGATTCGAAAATCCTTTTATCTTGTCATATTTCATTCCATGCTTTATGGAAGATACTACTGGATAAAACAGTATTTAATTTATAGCATTTCTTTTTAGTCAGTTACTGATATATCTGTGTGCTTAATGTGTTTCTTGAAATCTAATAAATCATTAATGCTTTTCATTCAGGAATGATAGTGCTTAGCTCTCTATGCCTTAGTTTCACCACTGGTGAAAAAGAAGTACTTTTTTACCTCTCAACTGTTTGCCAAATGCTTCTGAGCTATTTAGCAGTCTGACTTAAAACTCTTTAAAATATACATGTACTTCTAATGTAACTCTCATACAGTATGCACAAGTTTTAGTATTGAGACATGCAGTCTTAATCAGTTTAACGTCAGTGTGAAAACCCTAAAGCCATATTAACTTCTGTGTGGTTAACTTCCTAACCCTAAGAGATGGCAGTGTCTTACTACAAGCATGTGCAGAAAATTTCAAGGCTTAACATTCTGCAAAATGTAGTTACTAACAGATCATAATTCTCAAATTTTAGGTTCTCCCTTTTGCAGATCGTGTTGGAGCTGATAACATAGCTTTACTTCTTGAAGGAACCAAGGATCCATTTTAAGATTTTACATCATGGTTGAGTTCTCGTGGTTTCAATGTGTTTGTGCATTAATATCTTGGTTCCAATCTGAAGTATGTTTCTGAAGAAGATCTTTTTTTTTTCCCCTTCTTACAATGCTCAGTTTTCTAGTGCAGAACAGTTTCAGAGCCCCCAGGCTGAGCCTTTTTCACACAAAGCTGAAGATGTACTTTAGGCCTGAGATCAGTCTGCATTAGCTGCTAATCAGTATTCAATTTTTGGAATAAAAATGAGGCTGAATTGAAACAACCCTCTCCAAGCATATTTAGCAAACATTCCCAGCACTTGACACCAGTTTTTCTGCTTTTCACATCTCCTGTTATCACACCTCAGTACTTGTTAAAGTAGATACAACCTCTGTGTTCCAGTCTGTTTTCTGTAAATGGGAAGGAAATATTGGTGTCACTGTGTTAAGAGGAAAACAGCTTCTGCTCTGATTAACTTGCTTTATGAAGGTGGGAAGACATAGATCTGAAGAGTTGAGGGGTTAGAAAAATAACCCAGAATCTCTGCAATTCATTTCAGTTTGAGTGGTGTAGTTGGATACCCTATTCAGCCACGTCTGCTAGATGCATTAGCACAGCACAGGGGTGATATATGCATGTAACACAATGTGGCAGTGTATAGGAATAGCGGAGTTAATTGTAAACTATTTTGTCCATCATTTTGGAAAGCAGTGACGTCAAGACAGCTGCTCAAGTAAGGCACTGTGTTATTTCCACCAGGTATGTCTTTGCCGTGTTGCACTGCAAATAGATAAATCAGTAGGTATGTTTCTTTAAAATGAGTGCTTACAATTTGGAGTGGAAGTATAGTTAAGAACACCTAGGTTGAACTGCCTTTATTGCTGAACGATCTGCTTTTTTCCTCAGTCCTCAAAATGTCTACAGTATTGATTTTGAAGTAGTTTACGGTTTGTCTTGGTGCGAAGAAGAGTCAGAAGCAGCACGTGCTGGAAGCAGAGCACTCATTGGCAGAGATTCATTAGGTGTGAAAAATGAAATAAGAAAGGCAGTCATAGCATGGTACTTGGTACAAGGGACTAACTTTTGCTGGATCTTCTTTATGCTTAGCAGGTGTGAAAAGGGTTGTCTGTATTAAAATGTCTGTAACAGCAAGCAATGTAAAACCACTCTGGGTTAGGCTGTATTTCTTTATCCTGGATGCATTGGTGATCAAACCAGTCTGCTTTCTGTTAAATCTGGAATTTTTGCATTTTACAATATTTTGCATGCTGCAAAAATGGTGTGGTGTTGTTGTGCTTTGGTTTTTTTGTTGTTGTTGTTTTTTGTTTTTAATGCAGCAAAACCCAGGTGTTCTTTCTATGTGAGGAATATATTGCAAGCATTTGCTTAAGCATTAGGAATTGTTTCATTTTTATTTAACCAGGAATGCCTTCCGTAGAGGTTGCTGCTATTAAACTCTGTAGCAGTACATGATCTGCAAAAGGAAGGCATTGCAGTTTGTGTAATTTGGTAAATGGCATGTACTAAACTATGAGGATTCATTTTACCTTGTAAAGGTTTTGAAGTTCTGTTTTTTCTTAATTTAATGAGAACTCCTAATCTTATTTCAGTTTTCTTTTTTTCCCTCAATAGTTTTTGTTGTTATTTTCATTTAAGCTGAGAGTATGTCATAGAATAATCATAGAATGGCCTGGGTTGAAAAGGACCACAATGACCATCTAGTTTCAGCCACCCTGCTATGTGCAGGGTCACCAACCACCAGACCAGGCTGCCCAGAGCCACATCCAGCCTGGCCTTGAAAATATTTCAAGAAGCATCAGTAGTAATGAATAACAGTGGCAAACCAAATGTGTATTTTTCCATAAGTACATAAAACAGAATTATTATTATTATTATTTTATTCCTTAGCTCTGTTTTATTATTAATTGGGAAATAAGATTAACTATATAGGGTGTATATAACTCACTTAAAATATCTGAAGCAAAGCTAAATCTTCTTTTGCAAGGAGGTTAATCTTTTCTCATTGAATACTGAAATGCTTACAGACTGTAGATGTTCAGTGCAACTGTCAGTTTACTGACTGATGTAGTCTGTTTGAGCTTTGTTGTTGAGCACAGCACTGTATTTTTAAGGGGAATGCGATTGGGGGTGCAGAAAACAAAACAAAACAAAAAAAAAACCCCTCACAAACAAAACTGAACTCAATGTTCCATTTTGGGTAGTGCATAACTTTACAATGGAGAGGAAAAAAGTAATACACTGGAAAGCTGTAAGATGATGTCTTACTTCAAATGAAAAAGTACTGACACTTTTCTTGGTAGTTTGAAACCATTGCCGTTTCTCCTAAGAGAGAGTATCACAGAATCACAGAATGGCCAGGGTTGGAAGGGACCTCAAGGATTGTGAATCTCCAACCCCCCTGCCACATGCAGGGCCACCAACCCCCCCATTTAATACTAGACCAGAGTAGATTTAGATTAGATGCAAGAAAGAAATCATCTACTTCAAGAGCAGTGAGGCGCTGGCACAGCTGCCCAGAGAAGCTGCGGTGCCCCAACCCTGGAGGGGCTCAAGGCCAGGTTGGATGGGGCCCTGAGCAGCTGAGCTGAGGGGTGGCAGCCCTGCCCATGGCACAGGGTTGGAATTGCATGGACTTTAAGGTCCCTTCTACCACAAATAGTTCTACGGTTCCTCCTGATTTTAGTAGCTGGTCAAGCTAAGTACTAGAAGAATTATAAATTGCTCTTGATTTGCCATTCAATATCTTAGCTAAGGCTAAGAAAATGAAATTGCCACCTATTGGAAATATAAAACACGCTTGCAAACCAAACTCCTAAGCAACTGGTTTCAGTTATGTTTTTGTTTTGTTCTTAATTTATTTTGTAGTAATTTTGATTTGGGGATGTTAGCTGATACACCCTCACTTGTTACATTCAGTATGAAGTTTGAGCATGTATTTTTATCTATTCATATGAAAATGTTACATTTGTTCTTTGACCTGCTGGAATAGGGAAGAGGAGAAATTAGTTTCTAGTCCTCTGCCTCCCACTACATGAAAAGAATTAAGCACTTGTTTTGACTTTTTTTTTTGTTAGATTACTGGATACTGCTATTATGTAACTTTTAAGTGCATACGTTTGTAGCTTTTCATTAACCATTAATAAGAAAGCTGTCCAAAAAGAAATCTTACTTCTAAGGGGAAAAAATAGAATGCTGAAATTTGGTTATGGAAACCCGTAACTTAAAACTTTTTATTTATTTAGTAATTTTTATGTGTACTTAAAGAATGTGTTGTTTTTTTTTTTTTTTCTTTCAGCTGCTTTTGCCAAGAATAAGCTACTTGACACTGGTAACAGACAAAGTGAAGAAACACTTCCAGAAAGTTATGAGACAAGAGGAAGTTAATGAGATATGGTTTGAATATGAAGGTACGCCACTGAAATGGTGAGTTTAAGTTTGTGCCTTTTCTCAGTTCCTTGTGTGGAGACTTTATGAGTTTAGCACAGTGTCAATACTTCTCCTAACTTAACCACTTCACTGGGTTTCAGAGAAGGCAAAAGAGGAGGAAGATTGGGAAGATGTTGATTGGAGGAAAATCTGAAGAAGGTTTAAATGTTGAGCATAATACTGATGATTCTGCTTGTACTTTATGTATAAAAGAGAGGCTGTGCTGCACCTGTTGTTTTTGTTCTTGTCCTTGTAATATGAAATGCCTGTATTTTTGGCCTTATTGTCTCTTGCTGTAGGATTACCAAAGAAATCTGTTGAGTTTATTCTGCATTTTTAAGACACCTGAAATCTCTGGAAATAATACTTTTTTTTTTCTGTGTTAATGTGAATTAAATGTTCTGCTTGCAGGCAATAAGATGTGCATAACATTTACTTTCCATTTGCGTGATATGCCTTTGTGCTTAAAAACAGATAAAATAATATTGATGTGTAGACCTTCGCTGAATTGTGTTCAACTTAATTGAAATAATTACTTGCGATTCTGTTATTGTTGTTATGTGGTCTGTGAAAAATACATTTTTTTTCCTAAGGGTTTGGAGAATCACACTGATACAGTCTTATTTGATTAGTTTTTGAGTACTTTATGCAAGTGTTTTGTTTTGTTTTTTTTTTTTTTTCATTTTTCTTTTTCTGCTTGAGTTTGAAAAAACACTGAGAGCTGCAGTGTTTTCTAGGCTCTGTTTAGACAGCACTGGTCCTACCTGTGGCAAGGACTTAGTATTTTGAATCTCTTCTATTTCTTGTATCATAATAGGAAAAAAAAAAAAAAAAAACAGTGACTGTTGTAGCTTTTTTTAATTGGCTGTCAAAAGTGAAACTGAATATTTTATTACTATGAATGTAGCATGGAACGTCTTGTGATTAGCAAACATTACATCAGCAGTAAAACAGTGGAATGGGTTGCCCAGGGGGGTGGTGAATGTCTCCATGAGTGGTGCATCCAAAGGCAAGCTGGAAAGGGCTCTTGAGCAACCTGATCTAGCTGCAGGCGTCCCTCCTCATTGCAAGAGGAGTTGGAAGGGACCTTTAAATGTCATCTAGTCTCACTCAAATATTTGATTCTGTGATTGATTGTAATATTTCTAATTACTTAGTCCACACTGTGTCATTTTTCTTGCAATCTGCTTTGTGTAATACTTGGCTGGGATACAGTGTATGTCCTTTCAGCTGCAGCTCTTCAGTTTTGCAGCGAGTACTGAATAAATTTCAAACAGTTTCAAATTCATGCTCTGCTGTACTCAAACCAGGATCTTGGGAGAGGGTGCAACTCTTCCTGTTTGGAATTCCAGGTGGAGCCTGAGGCCTCCTATCAGACTGTTGGGGCACAGGAAGATGAGTTCCTTCCCTGCAGGTGTGTGTTAGGGGAAGGTCTGTGTATAAGGAGTTGCCAGAAGAGGTCAGCAGACTCCATAGCAGTACAGATGAAAATGCAGCGTATCAAATACTCTCAGACACCGTGCAGTTAGGGGAGCTTAAACCTATAACTGCATTGAAGGAAATGCAAGCAGAATCTGCTTACGGGATTTGGAAAGTAGTTTCCCAAGATGGGAAAGGGCTAGAAAAGTTTAACTTCCGTTGGTGGGAGGAAAGCTCCTTCTCCACCTGCATTTCTGTAATTCATTTCTCATTTTAAGATCTCTCTTGTAGCTGTCACACTTTGCCACCTGCTTTCTATCCATGTCCACTAATTTCTCATTTGAGTGTGGGTTGTTATTCACAGCCCTTATGCTCATAGTTGATAGCCACCAGACCAGCCAACCTGAAGGCAAAGATGCTTTTGCCCCACTTAGGCATTTCCATCTCTCCCTTGCAGACCTTTGTCCTAAAGGAGTGTCTTGTGATTGTAAAAACTAAGATCCTCTTGCCACACGAGCTCCACAACCACTTACTGACATGCATTTGTCACCCTTGAGCATTTATCTTTCATGAACCTGTGGGCATGCCACCTAGCCTCTGAAGCTGTGTTTCACTTTTAATACATTCAAGATTCCCCTCTTCAGCAATTACTATTTGCACCCATGTGGATGAATAGCAGGGACTAGTTGTCCAGGATAAAACCTGCTAGTCTTCTGCTTGCCAAGAAGTTGTAGATAAACCTTTCTATAGCAAGTGAAGTGGGCAGGTGGAGAGTGAGTCTCATCTAGGACTGGGAGTAGGAGTAATCTACCACTATTACTGCTTTCTATTTGGTGGTTGTGCTGTTCAGGCTGCTCTGCAGTTTCCTTGGAACTTTCAGCCTTCTGCCACTGGAGCACTACCTGCAAGTAGAGGCAGGGCCTGGTTTTTGTTATCAGAGCTCATAACCTCTTGTCTTCCTCATGTTGTGAGTCGCCATTTGATGCTCCAGTGGCTGCAGACCCACCTTCTGTGCAGCTGAGCATTCAGGGTCTCACCTCTGCAAAGTCCTGGTGGAGATGCCTATCTTCCCTGACACTGAGTGGTGTGCTGGCCTCCCATAGCTCAGCTTATTGACAGCACTTCCTCCATCAACACATCCCTTCTGCAGGCAGTGCCACCACCTCTGCTTCCGCTAGGCCTCAGGAGAGATTGCAAGCACTCTTGGCAGCTTGAGGCCTCTCAGCTGCCCTAGCTGAGTGGAAGCATCTGATATACCAAGGGAACTTTCTTCAGTGAATTCTGGGGGAGGGCATTGTGTAGGTTGTGACCATTCTTGAGTGCAATTGCTCAACTTCAGTGGAGTCTCTGTCCCCATTCTGTGAATTATGCTCAAGGCCTGGCAGCTGTGTGGGAGGTCTGTGGTACCATTGGAATGGATGCTTTACCCTGCCCAGTTAGGAACTGGCTAAAGACAGAGGGCCAGAGCACCATTTGATCAGTACCCATCTGTCACTTTCAAAAGGACTTAAAGTTCTTAAAATTATGTTTTCAAGGGCATCTCTCACACCTTGAAACCACCTTCTGTGTAATAACAAAAGCAGTATTAAATAGAGAATGGCTAGAAGTCAGTGCTGTTATGCTTCTATAGACTGAAGGCTTTTGCAAACCAATCGTTATTCTAGCTACGTGTTTTTTAAATGAGACTTTTGGTTGTATTCCTCCCCCCACCCCCTTTTTTTTCCTTTTCCTTTGAGAAAATACCGTCTTCAGTTAAGACCAGTTTGATTTTCCCCAATCCCATGTGTTGGGGTTGAGGGGAAACAGGTTCTATTTTTTATTTTTATTTTTGGGATTTCTTTGTGTGTGTGTGTGTGTATAGGTGGGGATGGAGGGTGTTAAATAATACTTCTATGGGTTCCCTTAGCTGCTGTTCTGTTTTTTTCTATTCTTTAGTGGTAGCAAATCTTTAAAGTCATGCTTGGGTTTTTGAGTTATTATATTTTAGTTACTGTTACTGTTGGTTCCTGAGAGCATCTGCATATTTCTTTAGTTGCAATGAACATTTTTCAAATAAAGGTTCAGAAACAGCATCACAGTAGTACTGCTGGATGCAACATCTTTAATGAGGGAATACTGATCCTTAACACAAGGCAGATGCACTCTTAAGAACGGTGTTTGAAGGAACATTGCTCCTTTTCATCCCATTTACAAATTGACAAGTCTTCTTTTATTCCCCATTACCTTCTTAATGCCTCTCTTAATCCTGTCTTGATTAAGAAATACAGCGTTATTATGAAATACAAATAATAGTTTTGGTCTTATGTAGTATGCTCTTGATTACAGACTTTTAAAAAATATGCTTCTAACTGCATCTCAAAAATAAATGAAATACAGCATTATGTACAGGCATTACTTATGGCTTCTGTGGGCTTCGGATTAAATGCCAGTATGCGAACTGGAATTCGAGGCAGGAAGAATCTTACCTGTCATTACTGAATTACTCCTGTTGCGAACCTTACTCATAATGTAAGACTTCATTTCAGAACAGAAAATGATTTTTCTCACAGTCTGCTGTCATCACCAGTCTCAGGTGTTCAGCTATGAACAAAATGATTTCAGGGCTGACCTCTTCAGAATGAGAAGCATATACTTATATATTTAAGCTGGAATAGGCTCCCCAGGGAGGTGGTTGAGTCACCAGCCCCGGACGTGTTTAAAAACCGTTTGGATGTGGTGCTCAGGGACACAATTCAGCAGAGGGTTGTTAAGGTTAGGGTAGTATGGTTGGGTTGTGGTTGGACTTGATGATTTTTAAAGTCTTTTCCAACCTGAATGATTCTGTGATTCTAATATAATCTATACAAAGCACAAGGATTTCACTTAAACTTGATTATGTTTATTTTGTTATCTGTGCTTGATAGAAAATAGATGTAGGCCAGTGATGGTTTGGTGTCTTTTGTAGCTCTGCATATATAAATACGTACATACATATATATATAATATATAAATGGGAAGGTTTTTTTTAATGTTCATATACTTATCAAAGGAAATCTGATTTTTGTTGCCTAATGCATCTGGAAAAGCACTTTTGCTGAAACCCTGCTGAAGAACTCAATACATGATTGGCAGTTAATAAAATGTCTTAGTGATAAAGCTCAAGTTTCTACCACTGAATCTAGATGAATCTGAATATATATGTTATCTGTATGCTTTGTTCCCCCCAAATACCCCCTGAAAGGAGAGAACAGTTCTAGATCTTGGTATATTTCCCCTATTTTCTTAAGAAGTCCCAAATGCAATAGATAAATTCAAGAATTGTGCCCTTTTTAAAGTTTTGCTGTTGTGTTTCTGGCATAGTTTTACATGGGTTTACCAGTAGAGGGTGCCAGAGCCCTGTTTATGACAGCTTAGAAGTGAGTGAATTGGCTTCTCTCAGGTGCTTTTAGGGTAATACTCTCTTACTGCTTTTCTGAACTTTTCAAACTCGTTCTTGGTTGACTCTGCGTCCTCTGTTCAATCCTATTTAATTTATTGGAGCTGCTGAGTTTACTACTAAGTGTGTTTATCTTTGTAAGATCAGGAAACTAATGAGGCCTTTTCAGTTGGTTGATTTTTTTTTTTTTCTTTGAAGGGAAAGAGAACAGAGCTTTTCAAAATACCTGGAAGTTTTATGTACATGATAAAAGTAATTTGCATTGCTGGAGACTGCATCTTCTAAAGAATTTAAAAGGGATGAAGTTACAGGACAAAAGTGAATATTTGGAGAGAGCAGATTTGTATGTGTTCTCCAGTTGAGAATACCATTGAAATTCAGAACTCTGATCTAGTTTTCCTCCCCTTGATTTGATAGTAAAGATGAAGGGATCACCATTTTTTTTTTTCCTTTTCATCTTTTCTACAGATAAATCATTTAGCTTTTCAAATGTCTGAACAGCTACTGTCAGAACGACTCGTGTTAATGTTGAACTTCTTAACTTAAAATACTACTTGGAAGGGTTTCACAGGGCAGCTGTAGGCTGCTTATGCAGTTGCAGTGCTAGAAATGTTCTGTGGGCATAGCATTAAGACCACTGGTTTTGAATATGTGAATATGTGAATTCCAGGCCTGATTTTTACTGTGAACTGTAAGTCAATTATACCTGTCTGTGTAAACTTTTTTTCTGAATAAACAAAAATGAACACAAACTGCGGAAAGAAAGCTGCTAGTTTACTTATGTAGATATTCTAACTGTTGTATGTAGAATTAAATGCACAGTTTCTATGTTCATTTAATCTTTTAATTTTCTAGGCATTACCCAATTGGTTTGCTGTTTGATTTGCATGCATCAAATACAGCCCTTCCTTGGAGCATCACAGTGCATTTCAAGGTAAAATTGAAATACACCTTAGATTAAGAACAACTGAGCACAGGATTACATGAAATTCAGAAGTTATGAAAAATTTTCATAATTGTTCTTATTTTACAAACAGGTAAATGGTAGGACTTTCTGATGAGAATGTTTGTTCCTCAGGAAATAGCTAAAATTTCCTGAAAATCTACAGTTTTTTTTTCCATGAGCTTGTGTGTGTTTTCAAAATGATCTTTTAAAAATGATTCTGTTGTAATCTGAAAATCCAAAATTGTTTTTCAAGTGAAGTTATGAGATTGCATCAGTGCAGTTGAGTGGATAAAAAGGAAGAACTTTCCGTAACAGTCAATTCAAGTTGACTAAGACTAGGAAGATTGAGAAGTGCTCATCCCTTTGGGCACATTAACATAGATATGAGATACTGCAGGAATCCTTGAAGTCAGGGAGTTGCTATCATTCTTTGAAGTTGTACTTCATGTGGGTCCCCCTTAGAGAACTGAGTGAAATGGGTTTGGTCTTGTGACAGTTTAGTCACAGGAGAGACGTTACCTTGATTACGCATTGTAAAACCATTAGGTATGACTTCATGGCACTACTGATCTTTGCTCAGAAAAGTACTTGTGCCAGATTCCTTCATGCTCTGAAATGCATTGAGAAGGTGGTGCCAGGTATGTTTTGAAGTGAGAACCAAAAATCATTATGTTTAACTATGAAATTAGTTGGTTTATTATTATAGAGATATAAAAGAAACAATAAAATAGGAAAATGTACAAAAGAAAGTACTAAATTAATAAACTTGACTTCAGCGTGAGATTTGAGCATACTGGAAGGCATTCTGGGAAGCAGTGTCATTGAATGTTTTCATTCAAAATATTCCTCTCTTTTATAAATGATCTTTCTAGTAGCAGTAATGTGATTTATTTTTGAAGCATAGACTGTAATTGTGTTTTCTTATGATGTATAATTGTTCTTAGGATATATAATTTTGCGTGTTGAAACAGTAAAAGTGAATGTAAAGACAGGGATGTTTTTGAAACGATTATAATTGCTACACTTCTGATATATGTCAAAGAGGGGTGGTGTAAAGAAACTTCCAAGCTGTTTTGAAGAAACTGTAAGGTGTCTAGTTTCATAGATTGTGATTTAATTGTTGCACATCCTGAGAGCTCTGGAAGACTAACAGTAGCAAGGAGAGGATGTTGCCATCCCAAAGTAGAGCTGCCCTGAGAAATGAATTGCAGCACCGCAATGAATTTCAGTTTCATGTAGTAATGAAAGCTGATTTCAACTGTCCTGGTATTGCTGCTGGCCCAGAGATCAGCTAATTTGTTTTTCTCAAGGGGATTTTCTCAAGCTAATAAGTTTTTCTCAAGGGGATGCATGAAAGATCAGTGGAAATAATTTACTGCTAAAGAAGTGTTATTTTAGAAGTTTTTCTAACTTAGTTTTTAAAAACATAACGCCTTGGATTAAGCACCTGCTTAATCTCTTTTCTTGTTTTTGACGTAACTTGAAAGCTTGTTTAAATTAGCCCACCTTAATGCTTAACGTAAAACATAACCACAATGTATCAAAGTATGTCAAAATGTTGATGACATTTTCATGTGTTTTAATTCTTTACAGTTTAAAGAGTCTAGGTGGATTGCTGCCTGAATTATTCTTTTCATTCGTGTGTAGTTACTCTTCAAAGAACCATATATTTTATTTATTTTAGCTACTGTTAGATTTTTCCATGCTTTAATTTTTGCTGTCATGGCTTTTCATTTCTTTTACAAAAGTATGCAGTCAAATAAAGAACAAAAATATTCCTTGTTGAAGAAACAATTTATTTGCATCTGCTACTGGTATTCAACAAGACATCATTGATTTATATCTTTACTAAAACTGAACTGTAGTTGCCTAAGTCATAGTTGATGTACCTGAACAGAGTACTAACGTCTGAGAATCCTGTGGTATTGTAGTCTAGGTTACTTGCTTCTGTTACCACGTTGTGGCTTTATGGAGAAGAGGGAAACTTTTATTCTTTTCCATTAAGTTCAGCATGCCTAGCATTATTTATGTTCTCAGCGTGGTAACCAGCTCTCTGGATTTTGGGTAGCTGGCAGGAGGTGATGAACTGCTCTGGAAATGCTGTCCCTAGAAGAGGAAGGTAAATCAGATATGCCAGGTGAAAGGCAAACAACTTTCTTCTGCTGAAGCCCTTACCTGCTGGCCCTTGCTTTTCTACAGACAACCTATTGTAGTGAATCATAGAATCATAAAATCACAGGGTTGGAAACGACCTATAAGATCATCTAGCCCAACCGTCTCCTCATCACCGTTGCCACCACAAGCTACTGAACCACATCTCGCAGCTCCTCATCCAGACGCCTCTTGAACACTGCCAGGGACGGCGACTCCACCACCTCCCTGGGCAGCCATTCCAGTGCCTGACCACCCCCTGAGAGAAAAAGTTCTTCCTTATGTCTAATGTAAACCTCCTCTGATACAACTTGTGGCCATTTCCCCGTGTCCTGTTTGTTACCTGGGAGAAGAGGCCAAACCCCTCTTCACCACAGCCTCCCTTCAGGAGGTTGTAGAGTGCAATGAGGTCTCCCCTGAGCCTCCTCTTCTCCAGACTGAACAATCCCAGCTCCCTCAGCCGCTCCTCATAAGGTCTGTGCTCCAGACCCCTCACCAGTTTCGTTGCCCTTCTCTGGACACACTCCAGGACCTCAATGTCATTCCTATAGTGAGAAGCTCCATCTGCTTTTGTATGGCATCAGCTGTCTTCCATTCTTGGTTTTCTTAGTTCAAAATGGGGTCTGGTGGACTGAAAAAGAAGTGCTTTGCCACGTAGTACATGAATTATAGAACTGTTAAGAGACATTGTGAAAACCAGTAGTATAAATGAGGCATAGGTTTCTTTTTTTTTCTTAAAAAAAAAAATTTCTCAAAGAAAGGACTGTTGATGGTAACTAAACACAAACACATGGACAATTCCACTGCCACTGGATATGTTCTTTATGACCTTTAATGCTGTATTATTGGTGTAATTTTTAAAAAAATTACCCTAATACTGACTGTCACTGTATAAACAGGTGTTTTGTGAACTGGAACTGATACATAAGTCTGGGTGGAATGGGGTTACGAAACCAGACTGATGAAATTGGCTGCTATGGTTTTGGAACAGTTTTATGTAAGAAGTTTCTTAGTGCTTCTGTCTGTACAGATGATACTTTCCTCTTTATGACTAAAATTATACTGTAAATATCTACTGATACGTGAAGCAAAACCTGCAGTACTTTAGCTTTCTAAGACAATCCTGGTCAACTCTTAATAGCCTGTCTAATCCCTGACGTAGGACATAGAGGGAATAGGACATCAGTAATAGGAATATTTGAATTAAAGCTGCCAGTGAGATCTCTGAAAACTTTTTGCAAATCTCATAGTTGCATAACCACAGGTGACTACCAGCTTGTTTATGATTGTCTGTTTCTTCGGGGAACTGAGTCAAGTTATTTACATTTCACTATTTCCTGTATAGGCAAGTAGAACTTAAAAACAAACAGGAATGTGTTACGTATTTAACTGCAAAACTTTCTTCTTCTGTTCCCTATTTTATATAAGTGAGGATACCATATTTTATGTTGGCAGTCTCATGTAAGTAAAATTTAGTATGTCTGTAGTAGGTGTAGCAGTGTTGTTATATGTTACCTCTTCTGTGCTCAAGTTCTTCAGCTTCTACTCACAGTGCTGAATAGAAATGTGCCAGTGTTTTTCATCTAAAGGAAAAGAGACAGCACCGAGATCATGGGAATGTCTTCCAGTGTTACCACTTAGAAGCTGGGAAAGTGAATTCTTACATCTTTGTACTTTCTACCAGTTCAGCTTGCTTTGATCAGTTTTAAGTATCTCCTTGCTATTCTGTAGACCATGCTATGTCTTAAAACACATTCCCAAGGAATGACATTTGCTGTCATTTGAAATTCATTGAAGAAAAATCAGCGTGGAGATCTTTGTAGGAAAACTTGAATATCTGACCTGGCAGTTCAACACTTAGACACATGTAACAACATAGTTCTTGAATTTGTTGTTTTCTCAAAGCTTGCTAAACCTTAAACTTTAAACTGTGGAAATCAGTTTGTAGGTTCCCATATTACTTGGCTTAGGTACGTTTGTTCTTTCATCTTTTTTGAGGGATGCTGGTGTCTTGCTTTGAATTCTTGCATGTGAAGAACTTTTTGATCTTGAAATGTAATATTTCTGATCGTTCTTTTCTTTTGGATTGGTTACCAGAATATACTTCATTTGAACAAGTTAGTTAAACTTCTAAAAGTATTTTACAGGCTCTTGCAGATGTCAGCAGGCAAATAACAATCCCAGTAATGTGTTCCATTAATCTTGGAACCTGGTAAGCTTAGGTGCTCAGCATTGAAGGAGAGAGTGAGCTTTGCTCTGGAAAAAGCTTTCATTTCTTGCTTATCTCCTCTAAAGTCTTTGTACTTGGCCATACCTATATGAGAAACAAGCTTTATCTATGTCTTGTTTTCTAGTCAGCTCTGTGACCATTGGTCTGAATTAACAGTAGTACTTCTTTGTCAAGTTAGATGCCAAACTGTTTGTACTTTCAGGGGAAAGAAATTGGCAGTCTTCAGTCTTCTCTTCCTATTGCACTTGTGGTTTTGGAAGATAATCTTGATGCACAGATCCCAGAGTCAGGGTTTAATGTCACAGAGAAAACACTGTGTGAAATACTAAGCATAGAGAAGGGAAGAATTTGGGGGAAGGATCTTTCCAATATTTGTTAATACCTGAAAGGAGGATGGAGTGAGGCTGGAGCCAGTCTTTTTTCAGTGGTGCCCGGTGGGCAGAGACTGGAACACCAGGATATATATTGTGCTGTGCAGGTGACAGAACACTGACACAGGTTTCTCAGGGAGGTTGTGTGGTCTCCTTGGAGATATTCAAAATCACCTGGACACAGGCCTGGGCACCCTGCTCTGGGTGTCCCTGATCAAACAGGGGTTGCACTAGATGGACTCAGAGATCCTTGCCAACCCCACCAGTCTGTAATTCAGAAACTCTCTAACCTCTCTTCAGTAATCTAATGAAGGGGGTACTATTGTTCTTATCTTTCTAGGTAAGGCTATCCCCAACTCTTTTTCATATTGCTAGCTGTTACAAGAGGAAAGGTATGGGTTTCTCCAGTAGAATATTGTTCCTACTGTGACTTGTTAACTCTGTTGTAAAAAAAAAAACCTTTGAAATATCTCCTATTACATGCATTTCCAAAATGGTTTTGACAGTCCTTACAAAAACGTTTTTTTAAACAGCTTATTTCTGATGGGTTAAGAGGAAAGAGAACATTGTAGAGTAAGAGGTGAGAAATAAAAATATGTGGCAAGCCCATTTTATAAAGGGGAGTACTAATGATGCTACTTTGGTTTGATTCCAGGGGTTGTGCTGTTCAGTGTAGTCAATAAGCAACTGTGAAAAGGGAGTGGATATGGAGGGGATAAAACATGCAGGGTTTTTAAACTTAACAAATCCAAATAATGGATTTGTGATACCATGTGCTTGTATTTTAAGATTGCAAATGATGCTGTCACTAGAAGAAAAACTACACCTATACCTACACTTCTGAATAGTTAATATCCAAAAGTGTCTGATTTGTACCTGAACAAGATTAATGCTATACTTTCTTAGTAAATGAATTAGAAAGATAGTTATCACTTACTAAGTAATAATTGTACATCTGCAATGTTGAATGCTCTCAGCAGTGCTAATGAAATAAAAAGGAATCATGAAATCATGTTACGCAGTCTAACAATAAACACGTCTAGTAAGTAAAATTGGATAAAGCTTTCCAACATCTTTGAGGATAAATGTTTGCTGATGACCTATATGCTGTAATTCATACATGTGGATGATGATAATTGGAGGAAACTTTTCTACATAAACTTCATTGAGAAGTGGTAGGAACTGCTAGAGAATTGAACATATGCTTGAAAGCATATTAAAACACTTCCCTGAATTTGGAAGGTAGGTAAGGGACTAAATATATCCACCTATGTATTTAAATGTTCAAGTTGAGGTTGAGTAGTTTAAAGTAATTTCTAGTTTTACAGAAAATTGTTCAACTTTAATTTTTTTTTGAACATTTTTCACTGCTAAACCTTTCTTTCGTCAGTAAGAAAATAGATGTTATCTTTGCTAAGTAGAAAGTTGCTGTCTGTTTCTGTTGTATAAATATAAAGCAGATTAAAATAATCTTTTATTCTTCAACTTCTGAGGTCTGTGAAACATTTATTTCTCTTGATCTGTCTTTCTCTTTATAGAATTTTCCGGAAAAGGATCTTCTGCACTGCCATTCTAAGGATGTGATTGAAGCTCATTTTATGGCTTGCATAAAAGAAGCAGATGCTTTAAAGCACAAAAGTCAAATCATCAATGAGATGCAAAAAAAGGATCATAAACAACTGTGGATGGGGTTGCAGAATGGTAATACACTGCATCAAATATTAATTATGTTTAGTACTACCATGCTAATAAATATGTTTAAGTAATGTCATGGAAAAGATCTATTTGACTAAAAAAGAGCAGTGAGTATGTGATAGCCCAAAAGTTAGCTTGGGATATTCAAGGAACTTGAATTGAGTCATAAACTGAGTTGAGTTACAACTGTTTAAACAAAACAGAACCAGCAACAAAATACTTAGTGTAGTTTTGTGTAACCGATGGTCACACCTGGGGTATAAGTGCTGTTCACCTGGAACTATCTTAGATTGTAAAAGAGAAATAGCTCTCCTCTCATTTATGCTTACAGATTGCCACTGATAGGCAATAGATGTGGACTCTGATAAACAAGTTATTAATAAAATAACTTTAACTTTTAACTTTTATTCCTGGTTTTACTGTGGCTTTCACAAAGGTCTTTCATTGGTGAGCATTGACTTGGAAAAAATCAGCAAAATAATTCAGAACAGAACATTATAAAATTAATGCTCTTTCTTTAAACAGAGGGTGTGAATTTATATTGCAGTGTGAAACATAACAGCATTTCAGCATCTCTTCCTACTTATCATGGTTCTCAGAGACCTGTAGGTTGAAAAGTTGTGTATAGGTTTCAGAAGCTACTTGCTGGTGAAATAATTTTCAGTATGTTTTCCTGATTTCTGAAGTCGTTGTTAGATAATTACTGGTAGACTTCTGAAAGATTTAAGGGTTAACACATTTAACTATGTTGAGATACTAAACAGAATTAACTTCTTCCTCTGTGCAACCTGGTCTAGGGAGCCTGCTTTGGCAGGGGGGTTGGATTAAATGATCTCTAGAGGTTCCTTCCAGCCTCTATGGTTCTGTGATTCTGTGTGTTAAAATTAAACAGAACAGGAAAACCTCTGAATGCAAGAAGTTTTGAGGCATGTGTTTGCTTTAGACAGCAAGTGTCAAATTATTTTGGATTTGGTATGTTTATTTAATGAATGTGTGGGTTTTCAATTTTTTTTTTTTCCTCTTTAATAATTTTGAAATCTAAGTGCTTACTTGGAAACTCTGGTTTCTGACAGTGATTTAATTGAAGCAGTTAGAAATTGAAGGGTTATCTCAACTTGACATTTTGCCTAATAAGATCTTGAGAGATGCATTAATATACGTGTAAAACGTCTTTGGTAAAAATGTATTCAATCTGGTTCAATTCAAAATACTTTAACTTCTTGGGAGATTGCTTTGTGTAGATATCGACAGCAAACTGACTGATGTCAATTTACAACAATGAGTATATGAGTAAATGAAGTGTTTCTTATGGAGTAAGAATCCACAAGAAAATGTATTTCCCTAAAGCCTGTATTGTCACAAATCAATCAAAGCTGCTTTTTTTTTTTAATAATTCTGTAAGAAAACTGTATTCTGATGTAGTAGCATTTGTCTTGCAAGCAGTTCAGTTCAAGAGAAGCAAAATGCTGTGCCAGCATACTTCTCCTTTCTATACTGAGAACTACTAGCTTTACTGAAAATAAAATCCTGTCCCTTAGTCCTGTTGCTGGTGTGTTTGCAGAAGCACACTTTGTGCTCTTTGTATTAACACTTGTTACAGTTGAAGCCACAAGATCTCTAATGTGAGTGAACTGTGTTAATGGCAGAACAGATAAGTGCACAAAGAAATAGTATGAGTTAAGACTCTTTATTGAAGCAGAAATTATAGAACCTCTAATGGATACCTTCAATATTGCAAGGTAGGAGAACAAGTAAGCAGGATTTTCTTTCTGTACTCGTCCCAGACACTTTTAGTTGATTATTTGTCTATCTTTAGTTGTAGGCAAACTGGATATTACTGTTGCTTAAGAACAGAGGTTGCTTAGCAAGGCTGAACTGTATTTAGGAAGGTTTCACTGTATTTAGTGAGAAATTGCACCTGTGGAATCTGGCACCTAAATGTGAAGTTTAAACAATCTTGAATACTTTCAAATGCTAATTTTAATTTCTCAGATCTTCATAAAAAAGAAACAAGAAAAGCTAGTGAAACCAAGAAAACTCTTTTTAAGCACGTTATATTTTTCAGAATGTTTTTATAGGCTTTCATTGGAGATGTAATAATTTTAAACCTCTGTGAAACAAGAAAGAATCACCACAAAAAAGAGAAGAAAGTAGCATTTGCAATACTGCCTTGTAAATTATGATACATCTACAGGGTTTGTTTCTGTGAAACTTCAAATAATTTCCTTCTTTGCTTAAATATAGGAAGTGTTATTCTATTTAGTGATTGACTGCAGTGCTTACAGGATATGTTCTTCAGTATTAAACTTGGTTTTGGAAAAAGAATCCTTTTTTGCTTTTTTGAGGAAGTGTAATGACCAAATATAATTCCATATAAATGTTTCTGCTGAGAAGAAAGTACTAGAGGAATATGATAAACTAGCATGATAAACTTCTCCAGTGTCTGTAGGCTCCCTAAAGGGGGCATCTACAGGGCTGTGATAGTGAATTTGTAGCTGGTAACAAGTCATAGGTATTCCTAATACCTTTTATTTCCCACCTTCCACTATTTCTGATTTTGTATCAGTCTGCGACTAAATTAAGTAGGTAATTTTCTGTCTACTGGTTGAGCTGTGCTTTTGCTTGTTCCTCAGACTTCAGTGAGTTGATTTTATGTCCTTAAAATAGATATTTCCTTAGCTAGAGCACTTCTTTGGAATGGGTGCATCTTAATTTTGACTAATATCATGGATGCCTGAATGTAGTGGGGAAGCAATAAAGGCAGGGTATGTAGCTACATTGACCTCTGCTCCTTTGTAAGAATTGCTGAAATTCCTTGGTCAGCAATGATGGAAAATGTTACTACTGTTCTTGCTATAATAATGTTATGGCTCTTTTTATCATGGGTAAAGAGGATTTTCAAGTGGGTGGCTGTTTCTTCTGGCCTTTTGTGGTAGAAAAATAAAGGCACTCTGCTTTGAAATATTCAGACTGTGGGCCTAATGATGACTTAGGATCAAACAAATGAGATTTCAACTCTTTTTAGTGTGAGAGCTGTATTTCTTGCATGGTTCAAAGAATTACCGTCTATAACTTTCGGTATATAATAGTTCTGATAAAAGAAGGTTTTTAGAGTCAGCACAGCTGCTTTTCATCAGATGTGGATAGAGAAGCAGCCATACCCTGAAGTTTTCACAGGCATCCTTTATAGCTGGTAAAAGCTGGACTTGGTGTTTCAGATGCATGAGTGGGCAAAATGAACAGTAAAACCTCATGACCACTTTTAAGATTTCTTTATATTTTATAAAATATAATGAAGTCATTTTACTGAAAATATTGTGGAAAAAAAATGTAATGCTTATTCATACTGTAGGGTTTACCTACGATATGAATGTATGGCGATGTTGAATTGTTCTTATTAAAGAAGTTCTATAAACATTCAAAATATGCAGTGTTTAGTTTTTAAATTCGTGTGATCTTTTTCTCACGTTACAGACAGAATGGGACCTATATTTTCTTTATTTCTCAGTTTCATATTTAAAGCAGTCCTGTGTTGTTTTTTTTTCTCATTTGTGGACTGTAAGTCATGTATTACTGGGTTACCACGTTCAAAGTTCGAAATAGGAGCTCCCAGAGAGTGAAACTGTCATACCTTATTGATATCTTTTGTGCTGTATGGCTCACAGGTGTGATGTGTATGTGTTTTCTCTTGTGAAGAACCAATGGAAATTGATGCTGTTCTTTACCTCAGACTAAGATGATAAGCATGTGTAGGTAACTGAAGAAATGTCATCACAACTTATCATCTGAAACCTAAATTAGGCAATATGTACTTAGAAAACTTTCAGAAAATTAGCAAGAGAACGAATGAACAAGCCAAGCCCTCAGTTTTCCCATCACAAAGCCATCGTTTTTTTTCTTCCCTTTATCTCTACCAAAATAGTAATGTTCTGTTTGCAGAGATCTGTTTAACTTCAGAAAGACAGAACAACTGTTGTTCTTTGAAAACGTGTGTATCATTTAAGAGGATTAAAATAAAAGCAGATCATTGCCTTTCTGGGCTGGTCATTAAAATTCTCTTGAAGTGCCTATTTTTTCTTATAGTAATTGTCACAAACTGCATATTTTGGAGTTAAGGGGGCATAACATGCACTGAACAGTGAGACTTCTGGTGCTGGAACAGCCTGGTGAAAGCAGGATTTGAAGAGCTCTGCCCAGAACTGTATTGGTGTTGAGCTGGGGCCAATAAACCTGGCTAGATTCAGTCAGGATAGACTAGCAGAATGAATCAGATGTATCTGAGCAGGCCTTCCTTCGGATGATCTGGGAAGGTGATGTGTTTTGCTATTCGTGATAATGGATTGTTACTGACTTCAGCATTAGTTCTGTAATGTTTACTGGCTTGTTACTCTGTATACATAAACGAGTAACCTAGTGATGCACCCACAAAAGTGCAGTATTGTGGTGCTAAACAGTCAGCCCCCTCCCCCCCCAGTGCTATTTTAATTAGATAAAAGTGATACAGAACCTCTTTTTTTTATTTCTTTTGAACTGCCTTCTGTTTTCTTCATTGCACCTTCTCCCTGAAAAGAATTTCATTTCCTGAAGTATGCAGATGGAGGCACAAGTCTAACCAAATGTCTGAGTAGACCATCTCTAAAGAGCAGACTTCATTTTGTTTGAAGTATGCAGGCTGTCTGGATTTGGTCCAGAAGACTGGAGATGAGTAAAATTGTCAGGAGTCATTTAAACTTTGACTCATCCAGGGAAGTCTATGACAAGCCCTGCTGTTCTGTTTTTATCTAGCCTGCGAGTTGTGTTCCAAAGATGATTGTTTTTTTTGTTTAATAGTCAGCAGTACTTTCTTTTCAGTCACAATATGTGCTCAGATCTCCGGCTTTTAGGCTGCAAAGAAAGCTTAATTTAAGTAGGAAGTATGTGTTTCTACATACAGATAATAGAAAGAAGTTAGGAACAAAAGGGACCACTTTCTGCCAGATAAGTTGATGACCTGGAAAAGAAGGGAGATAGTATTGAGGAAACAGCATAGTTATTGGAACTTCTGTGTAGGGAGGATGTTTAATAAGTGAAAAGAATGTTGGTAAGGTGTGGCTCCTTTGTGGAGAAAGGGGAAGGCAGCCCTTTTCACATACCTCATTATCTGTCAGACCCCAAATGCTGCTTTGTCATACAGCTTTCAAAATGTCCTGCTAACCTGCAAAGATTAAGCAATGCTTTGAATCTTCAGTTGTCTTTAGAATGCTACTTTTATTTGAGAACTAATGGAAAAAATATAGCATAAGAATATGCGCATGAAGCATGCTCGTCTCAAACCCAACTGTATAATACTGGGGGAGAGCTCCCCTCCCTTTTTTTCCTTGAGTTTAATCCATAGTTCATTTTACGCTGTGGCTTATGAATTATTATTTTTTACTAGAATTTACAGCTAGCAGTACATGCAATTTCTCCTAATTCTTCTGACACTGGTGGTGTAGTTGCATGCAGGCAAGATGAGCTGAATTAATTTAATTTAGATAATAATAGTGCTAAAAGGTTTTTCAGATGCCAGTAGCCAACCTTGAATCCCATCTCCACTGTACTTTATTACTGGTGGTACTTGAGCTAGTTAGCATACTTGTGCTGATTTCATGGCTTATTCATTTAGAATGGGCAGACCAATTCATTTGCTCTTGACTTCCAAATTTTACAGTCTTTCTATGGTGCTATGTAATAACACACCAACTCAGTGAGAACTTGGATGATGCCTAGAACTTCTGGGGAAATCATCCTAGTGAGATATTTTTATGAGTAATGACTGTTCTTGAATTATAAAGTAAAATCACAACAACTTCAGATGCATTAATGTTCAGTGTTGTACTTTACTATTTATGATATGAAAAATATTTCCACAGTTCTGTTGCTAGCTTCTGTCACATTAAGTAAAGAGTTACTAACTCCCTATATATATATATATATATGCATCTATCTATCTATCTATATCTATTTATGTATCTATCTATGCGTGTGATAGTTACTTTCATCTGATGACATCCTGAAAAGACAAATGAACATTGTGTTCCCTGGTGTAATAGTTATTATAGTAGTTATTCCCATCAACTCAGTACTAGTGAAGATGAACTGGGAATACTGTGTCCACCTTGGATCTCCAGAATGATAGAAATGCTGGCAAACAGCAGAAAATCCAAAGGATGCTGTTAGGACAATTAGGGGTCTGCAGTATATGCTGCAATAGAAGAGACTGTATAGTTTAGCCTGGAGAAGGCTGAAGATGGATTAAGCATCAGCTTTTCACTACCTGAAGGGAGAAATTGTAAAGAAGAATAGAGTTCTGACTCCTCTTGGATGTGCCTGCATTGATGATAGAGTTTGACAAGTACAAAAGATGGTTACGCTTGGAGGGATTCTGTTGGGATAAGGGCAAGGTGTTTGAGAGTGGTAAAACGTGAACTCATTGCCCAGAGAGCTCTCTAACCCTGGAGGCTGTCAGAACTTGCCTGTATAAGGCCTTGAGCAAGCACATTTAACTTTATGTAGGCAGCTCTGTTTTGGACTGGAGCTCATATTCCAAAACCTTCCTCCAAAGGCACTTCAAGTCTAATTTTTGCCACGATTCTGTTATGTCAGTTGTTAATGTTATGGTTGATTCTGCCCAAGCTGTACATCATTTCTGTGGTTTGTATGGTTATTGGACAGTGGTGAACCACTGAGAATAGAAGAAAAAAATTGGGTTTTTTTGACTCCAGAGTTGGATACACTTTTATGCTGGCTGCAAATTGCAATTGTTTGCATAGAGTTAGAGCTACAATTCAATCCCAAGCAGCTTAAAAAAAATAACCAAGCCAACTAGATGACTTGAAGAAGAAGCAAGGAATCATACAGGAAAATATCAGGCATAAATGATAAACTGGGTGCTAGAGTTGTTTCTTTTTTGACTCTTTAAAAATGTATAGGGAGATTAGTGCCCAGAATTACCATTTCCTTTCTGAATTTAAGCAGTAATCTTTTCCACATTTCTGCATTTAATTCTTTTTGTTATTTAAACTTTCTCTGCAGCCTTTTTGAAAAATATTAAGTTCTGGAATCAGTATTCTGTTAATAAATAATTGCATAAGTGTCACATAGAGAGACTAAATAATTCCTAAGTATAGTAATTTGTGTGCTGATAAGTTTAAAAGGATTTTTGGTTCTTTTTAATCATCCTTCTACATTAAGAACTTCATTTTGACCATATGCAATGATTACTGTTTTATTGGAAGCTACTCTAGATATAATTTATCATTCTGTGATAATTACCCATATTCAAGTTGTTCATGTGAAGTGTGACAACACTTGAGTTTCAGGGAATGACTGTAACACACTAATGTGAATTAATACTGATTTTTCTGGTTGTCTGGAGAATATGTCTCAGCCTGAGAAAGAAGTCTATCCTTGGAAATTTCAGTCTGGACTAATCCTTAATTAAAGCTGCTTAATATTAAAAAAACAAACATGACTGCCTGTTAACAACAACAAAGGTTTGGTGTTCTAAGCAATGACTGGAGATATTAACAGCTTTTTAATGTAACCATTATATATTTGGATTAGTTTCAATGACTTTAATGATTTCCAGTCCTACTTAATGGAAGAAGCCATAATTCTCAGTGTGGTTTGTTGTTGTTTTTTGGTTGTTTTTTTTTTTTTTTTTACCTGTCTTAAACAATCTTAAAGGGAGTTTTGAAAGCATTAACATTTTTAATGAGATATTTGAACACCAAATGCATCGTGTCTTGCTTGACTAATTAGTTTGCTGGTTAGTAATTTTGTGTACTGAGACTATGGACGACATTGTTCTTGTGGATTTGTTACCTCTTACTATTTCTACATATATAGACATTTTCAAAACTTCTTGTAGATTTAGCACATATCTGTTATACTGAAGACTGTCTGTGTGTTTAGATGTGCACTGGCTGCATTTCTAATTTCTATATTCATAAATATAAATGATAACTGATCCATTTCTTTCAACTGGATCTCTCTTCCATTGTTTGCTTATTAACTTTCTGATTATTGACATAAAATCCAGAGAAAAAGGGGTTTTGTTTATTGCTTGTAACAAACGTATGTAAAGCTCTTGTTTAAGTAATGTGATTAGTAGTTGTTTGAAACTTTTCTGCTATCACTAATGTAATATTTCTGTTTGAATTTTATTACCATTAATTGGAATGCTCTTCTTCAGATACGAAGGTCTCATCTTTTGCAAGTACTGATTTTGCTAATACAGAAACTTTAACATATTGGTCAAGCACTTCCTTTAAAACAGATACAGAAAACAAAAGTGATTGTTTTTGACTGCCTGGGAACGTAGATGTTAAATAGCCTGCATAACATTCTCTAGAGGGAGGGAGATGTGCATGTGAAGTGCTTCCGCTGGTTGGTGCAGAACTCTTCCTTAATTACTGGCTTGAGGAAAATTCAGTTTTGATTGTTAAACTTCTGCCCAGTAGCTTTGTGCCTTTAAGTCCTATCTAGTCAATGCTCTAAAAAGTTGTTATTTCTTGTAGTATTGTTAATAGCTTGCTTATGTCTGTTTCATATAAATGGGAGGCACTGACACAAAATTGGGAGAATTATGTAAAATATTTTCCTCATATTTTCAAAAGAATTTGGGGAGGTTTGGGTGCCTTTTTTTTTTTTTAAGCTTTAAATTTGAAGTTTTCTCCTACTGCACTTATTTTAAAATAAATTGGAATTCTGCCATTAAGCCAATGTGCATGATGCTAATAAAAGCTCTTGCTAGGTTGTATGTATTAGTGTACGTGCAGACTGGATAACCTTTTTCCTGCATTCTTTAAAATTTTGGGATAGTTTTCTTACACACAAATCAGCTTCCTTTAATTAAAAAAAAAAAAAAAAAAGTATCCAGTATCCATATAAGGTTGTTTGAAGGACAGCAGTAGAATGTTGAAGATTCCTTATCTTGGACGTCTTTAGATAATACTCTACCTACACTGCATATGTGTCTTAAGACCTCTGACTCGTTTGTCTGAGGGCTACTCCGAAAGTAATGCCTCCTGTTTTGTTATATTGGCCCACAACATCAGATGTAAGTGTTGATGGTAGGACAGGAGAGGGTGAAGCTCTACTGGCATCACTTTTGAAGCGAGCTATGTACCTTCCAGCTAGCAGAGCTCATGAGAAGGCTGCTATTATTCTTTGCTCATTGTATGAGTAAATGTCTGACTCTGTAGGCTGGGGTTCCCAATTGTAGGTTTGCTTGGGCACAGACAGCTCCTGGGTCATTGTTGTCACAGCTGAAGTCTCCAGCAGGTTTGCTGTTGGGCACTTTGCAACTCAGGCAAGTACTTGCCCAGAGGAGCTTGCTGCTAATCAGGAAAGAAGGGAGTGGAATTTCTTTCTGAGATAAGTATCAGGAAATGCTGCTACGGAATACCTGGCAGAAGTTTTACTGTTTCTGTGAAACTTTGCCATCTTCAGTCACTAAAAACAGCAACTTAGGAGCTCTGCTCTGTGTATTCTCTGCATCCTTCAGTGCACTGACAGAAGTCTGGTACTGTATGCTCAGGAGAAGCAAATCCCACATTATTTTAGTTTTCTGTAGAAGCAACAATTTTGGAAGCTGGAAGCTTTTATCAGTGAGCAGATTTCTCAATTTGACCTTGACTCACAGTGGTTGAATTCTCTAACAGTATTCTCTCTGTCGTCGTTCTGAGACTCAGCATTGCTCTGAGGAAAGAATGTGATACCATTTTCCTGCTGCAGACCCAGCCACTGTGTTTTGTGCCTTAAATGTTAGGGCCTATAAGGAAAATTACCTCTTGCTCTTCTCTTTTTAAAGCTGCCTCTCCATGAGGTTAGTGGCAGCTTTATTCATCGTAGCCCTTCATATTCCTTTCTCTTAATTTTTCTATTGGTTTTCTTGAATTGAATAGTTGATTTAAATCTGTTATAAATAAATAAATAAAAGAAAAATTATTACTTTAGACCTGTGTTGACCTTAACAAACTGTAAGCACAGTATGCTATTCAGTTCTTGTATTGTCTGAACAGGATGAAAATGGTGTGCTGCCTATCACTGTTTTGCTAAACCTAGTTATATGGATAATGTAACAAAAAAAAATGTTTTTCAAACAAAATTTTATTTCCAAGCTGCCTTGTGAAACTGTCAGTATACTTTCTGATTAGATCATGCATCACTGGGGATTATTTTAATACTTACATATCCAAATGTAAACTCTCTGAGAATTTTTTGCCTTCTTTTTAGTTAGTCCATGCTTTGCACCTATAGCTCACCTATAGTTAGGAACAAGTGGGTATTTTTAACAAACTGGGAGGCAGTGTGGACCAGTACTAGCCAAGAGTGTAGATGCAGACACTATTAATTGAGGTAGTGGCTCATTATTTCTCTAGCACTGGGAGATGTGATGTGACTTAAACTGAAAGAGAGACCTACTAGAAGTCATCATGTCACCATTTTCATAGGAAAATGCAGATGGCTTTTCTCTGGCTTGAGGCTAAATAGGAAAGAGAAATATGGGGAAAATAAATTTGTACAGACTGAATTCCTGTAAGAAAAGTTTGCATTTGCATGCTGTTCCGGTCATGCCTTATTTATCTCTTATAGCTGAAGAATTAGGCATGTTACTAGTATTAACAAAATCTGCTTTTACCTTCACAGATAAATTTGAGCAATTTTGGGCTATAAATCGAAAACTCATGGAGTATCCTCCAGAAGATAGTGGATTTCGGTACATCCCATTTAGAATTTATCAGGTAGGAGATAACAAAATAAAACCAATTTTATCAAACTCTTCACCTAAGGTGTCCTATGTCATTATCTTGGCTTTTCATAATTATACTTTCCCTTTTCTAACATTAAGGTGAAAGTTTGTATGAATTAGTAAAGACAAGCTGGATTGTGTTTATTCTAATAGATAATTGCCATTCACTGTGCCATGAGTAATACTTGAGAATGTGCTAAAGCTAGTATAGATGGTAGTTTGATGTGTAAAAACTGAACATGGGGACTACTTTGGATGCAACTGCTTTGAAATGGCTAAATGAAACACTTGAGAATCAACACTTTTTCCTTTAACTACCATGTAGGCTTCTTTTTTTGCTGGTGTTACAAAGAGAAATTTAGAGGCATAGATCTTGTGTCCAATTCTTACCTTTTTTCTTCTATTATATACTTTATAATACCAAACGATCTTTGATTATTTTTTTTTCTCTGATCTCTAACACTCCAGTGCTGTTTTTCATAGAATCAGAGAATCTCAGCACTTTGTTTATAAGGATTCCAAGGAATACTTCTCGGTTTTTTATGTCCCCTTTGTTTTCATAGCATTATGGTCATGATAAACTTCAGAACTAAGCATGGTTAAAAGCTATGTAGTCTCCTATCAATTAGAATTCTTCTCTGATCTGGCTTTGATGCATCTTCAGCTGTTTACATTTGTTTTACACCTGGCACATTAAAAAAAAATCTCGTGAATTATCTATTACTGCTTTGTATGGTAAATGGTAAATTAAAATCTGTAAAAGACTATCAATGTTGCTATGAGACTGAAATATTTTTTAATGTTAGATACAAGACACTTACTGTCATAGTGAAACCTTAGGTTGAGAACGGAAATCAGTTATTTTGGTCAGATATCATGGCAGATGACAAGGTTAGTCTAGGTATCAAAAAGTATGCCTCGGGAAAAGCACTTTGCTCAGCATTTCTGTTTGACAACTGAATTGTTGTTTTCTCTCATAGTTTTTTGTTTTGTTTTCTGTAAAAAGCAAAACAAAACAAAAACACAGCACATGCATGGATACATCAAGTGAAAATTTTGTTTTTTGAATAAGATAGAGGACTTAAAACTTGAGTGAAATTTTGATATCCTGTGATATTTTGTGCTAGTAAAGTTTTCTTAAGACAAAAATTGTTTTCTGTTTTTATACTTTTACTCAGTAGTGCTTATCTTCATGTTAGCTTTTTCAGTTGGAAATCTGTACTTGATAATAGTTTAAACCCCAAATATCTGATTAAGAGTAGAAGACCAAACATAAATAAAGGTGATGCTGAGACAGCTTTTGAGAAAGTTGCTGTATATTACTTTCAGTGCTGACGTTCTTAACATTTCTAAGTATTTTCAGTAATGTTCCTCTTTCTTAAAAGGTGGCTGCAGGTGTTCCTAGCTTTTTTTATTTGTCTTGTTGCTTTGTGCACTGACAACTGCTCATTATAAAGGTGGTATTTAGAGGAATTTTCAGAAAGCATGAAAGATGAGATGATAATTTGATTCCAAACAGGAAGTTAATTTCTATAATTTCATCATAAATTTGTTGTACTCAGTGACAGATTTGCATATACTGAAATAAATTAATCAGAGGTATTTTTGAAATCTATTTAACCTCAATCCCAACAGCATTCACATTCTCTTATTAGGAAAAGTCAGCTTTGCATTCTAGTTGGTAATTTTCATATTCCTACATAAATATCTGACAGTTAGTCTGGGTTTGTATTAAATTTGTATTAAAGTCATTCATCCCTTGCGTATTCTTATACAACAGCTCTGTTGATTAAATAAACCTGTGCAGTTGGATTACAGGAATTTACTAGACATTGCCTTCAATAGGAAGAATTCCTCCTCTTATTCTCCCTACCTTCCATTATCCCCCCCAAAATAGAGGAAAATTCTATGAAGGGAACTGCGTAGGGAGTAGCGATTGATGAGTTCTTTTTGGCTATATATGAGTTTGTTTTCCTTCAGAGAAGTGCTTAGTTGATGGTAGCTAAGAAAAAACAGTCTTTATGACTCCTAAAAATGCAGACAAAGAAATGCAATAAAGATCTGATATGAGAACTTCATTGGAAAGTATATCTTCAAAACTCAAATGCTGTCTCATTTGTAAAGCTTATCTATTAAAAAGCATTTCTAAAGAATAATATGAATCATACCTCTTGTGGTATCCAAATATGATGGTGCGTAGGGGAGAAAGATGGCAAAAATACTAACATAGTACTTGAGTAAGTCAGAACTAAACTAACCACAGATAATTTTAAGCCTTTGTCCAGCACTAATTCTTTTAAGAGCAGCAGCTAAGATTGGACTGGAATCCTAGCATCTACCACAGAAGATGAAGAATAAGATTACATGTCACTAATGCAATTTTAAGTTAGCTAAGAGATTTGGCAATTTTTATTGCAACTGTCATAGTCTGAAGTGTCTTGAGGAACTTGTACAGTTGCAGCTTTCACATACGTGGAAACTTTTTCTAGCAGAGTTAGTTTAAAAGCAGTGACTATTTTTTGGTGTCACTTTTACTTAGATGTTTCAAAAATAAATATGCCCCACATCATTTCTTCAGAGATATAAGCTACTGCCTTCACATGTCAATTGCATAAAACTTTTTCTCTGATAATACTTTGGAATAGAATGCCTTTTTCATTTGAAGAGAGAAAATAATCACAGTGCTGTGAGCGTATCATGCATCAAGAGTGCTGCTTTTCTGGTATGGTACTGTAGCTAGTTTGTCTTGAGGTCATAGTCCCCATGTTTAAGATTAGTGGGTTTTGCATTTTACAATTGGACAGTTGTGAGGCTGATAATTGACAAGAAGTTTCCTTCGATCTGCAATAGGACCTCTGGCTCCAGGCACTGAAGTGGTGCCTTTCAGTTAGGTGCTGATAGGCTGCCCTGGTAAACCACTGCATGCTGTCTGGCACTGCAGATGGGAACACAGTCTCGTTGTTGTTGTTGTTGTGCACCTAGTCTGTACTCATCCTGGAGTTTTGATATCAGAGAGTCACGCCAACTTGCCTGCACTCTCACCAGGTCATTCTCACCCACTTGTTTTTGGTTGCTCTGCATGTTGCTTCCTGCCCATCTCTCGCCCTCCTTCCCTCGGTAGTCTGTCCTAAGAATCTTGATGTCATGATTAGACTTCCCAGTTACAAATTGTTACAGTGTGTATTTGCTTTAGTAAGGTGCTTGGAATTCACCATACTTTGTAAAATACAAGTTTAATTGAGCGCTTTGCTTTTCGTCAAAGGTGTGGCTTTGAGATGTCTAAATACATTTTAGATTTAATTAATATTTAGGTAATAGATTGTCCAGTTTCTAAGTTTTACATTGCCTTCCACCTCTGTAAAGCTTTCTGACTTTCTGACCTATGTGTCCATTAACAGTGAGTTGCGTAGCTTCATTTTACTTCGTGAAGCACACCAGTGGAGCTCTTTAAACTTGCTTACCAGTACTGAATTTGTTTTGTAGTCTTTTTAAACACCAGCTGATACTTTGAAAATCTTCAAGATTGGTATTGAAGGTCAGGCAAAGTAGAGACAATCTGTGAAGTGTTTTGATTGAAAACCCTGTAGAAATAATACTTCAAGTTTAGGTAGAATAGACTTAACTGCTACTTGAAACTACAGATTGGCAGTTTTGCCTTTTGTAGTAAGATTGTTCAATATCTAGTCAAGCAGGACTAAAACCATGACTGCTACTGACCTGAAGAGGGCAACACAACATAGCCGGTTTTGTTGACTTACGCAAAATGCCCTTGAATATGTTTCTATGTAATACCATATCTACCTTTATATCTTTTAATGCGTAAGTGGTCTTTTTGTAAACAACTCACTGGTAATAGGCTGATTTATTTCTTCAAAATTTTTCTTTTGCAGAGATTGTGTAGATAACAAAATAATGTGAAATGGTCATTGATTTGACTGAATTTCTGTGCTGGAAAGGAGAAAACATTGCTGGTTAATCAGCAATTGAGTACACAGAATGGCTATACTAATAGCTGGTAGTTCAACATCAAAGAAAGAGCAGCATATTTTCACCAGTTTTAAATTACTTCAAAAATGAAAGCTCTGTGAATGAGAAAGTTTTTAAGATTTGGGCAAATATGCTTCATAGAGCCTCAGGAAAGGAAAGTTCTGTGGAAAATTCTGCATGAGCAGGAAGATTCATAACTTACTATGCAAATTTGTTTACTGTGAAGAGACTTTATGGAACCTATGTGCAAGATCAGCCTTGTGTCTTTAAGAATCTATGCAGCAATGAGGGCTGTACTCAGAGTAGAAGAAAAATTCTGAGATTATATTTGCTGTCAGATGGTAACTAAAGTTTATGTAAATATGCCTGAGCTGTCTGTAAAGCTGTCAATCTAACTAGTTCAAAGCTGTTGTAGAAGTTGCATAAGATGTAGGAGGGAAATGCAGAAGAGAGGAGGCTATAAAACCTCCATTTGGGTATTTTCTCTGAGCCATGGTTGAATTGTTACCATGCTAGATAGTTTTAAATTACCTTGGGTTTGTCAGTAGGAGCTATAATATTACTTCTCAGTTGAATGTAGACATACTTTGCATAAAAATAATATAGTATTGGCTTGTATGAAAAATAGCTTCTTCAGTTTCTGAAGTGTATAACTGGTTCAAGGCTATTTAGGGATTTGCTGTATTCTGTCTGTTGGGGAAAATTGGACAATATTTAATTCTAAGTCCTTTATCAGATACTCTTAGGTCCTGGAATAATCTGAGTGTATTGAAAATCAGCAGCCTGCCAGCAGTTAATAAGTTCACTTTTAAATAATTATATCAACTTATTTTTTGTAAGCAGAATGTAAATCACATTTTAAGTAGTGATGAAATAATTAGCATTTTTGATGGGGAAAAAGATTGTCTATTCCTGATTTGAAAATGTGATCATCTTTCCAAATATCTTATGTGCTCCTTAATCACAAATTGATAGGTTACTTTGTAAGCTGTTTTTGCAGAGTACTTAATTTGTCATGTTTTCGCCAAGTAGACTTACGATAATGAATTTGTATATAAAGAAGTTAATGTAAATGATCGTGTTACAGATTCAAATTCAAACAAAGAGATTTGAATTGCTGTGGCTCTATTTCCCTAAATTGTTTTAGTAAAAGAGTTGCTTGTATATTTATGTATCATCCTGAACTTGCAATGATGTATGCAATTAAAAAAAAAAAAGTTGCATTGTTCACCTTAACTTTGAATGTTAGCTCTTAAAGGTGAATGTGTTGAGAGGTTGCAATGATGGCATTAAATGAAGCCATAATTCAATTGAATTAGGTGCGTTTAGATTTACTGTTGGATTCTACCATTTAAATGCAATTGTTTTTGTTGTATTACTGTGTTTTTTCTGATAATTAAATCTGTTCATCTTCTGTTTCACTTGCTTCTGTCAATGCAAAGTTATTTGCCGCTTTACGCACTTAAACAATCAGCTCCCTGAATCTTGCAGTCTGTAGCCTTATTCTTTTGATTTTTCTCTCGTGCTGCCAAGGAATAGCCAGGGGAAAAAGAAAAATGTAAACAAAATGGGTTAACTTCTGCACAAAACTGAGGATCAGTAAATACAGAAAGTGTTCACTTGTTTAGAAAGTGCCCATATTTGTTTGCACTTTCCTGAACTCTGAAAGTAAGTTGTACACAGGTAAGTGTGGAATGAAATAAGCCTATGAGGAACTAGGGTGTGGCACCATTCCATATGAATACATTATGAATTAACAAGCATAAATGTTCGTGGTTTTGCTACCCATAATCATAAGTTTCTTTTAGCTGATCCTAATTGCGGAAAATTCAGAAGAATTACTGGTTTTAATATGTAAATAGAATAATAGTATCATATAATTTACTGTAAAATTCAGCACTTCAAAGCAAATGACATGACATTTACTTTTTTGGATGTAAATCCATATCTAAGGTTGTTTTCTTCATAGCTAGTCAATACTCAGTTGCTTACTTTTATTAAGGCTTAGTTTTGTGTATGCAAACCACAGTACTGCAAGTGTGAAAAGCGCTATTAATTTTTTGTTACTGATGAATCAGATACCTTATTAATTGCAAATATGAATTCTCTTCTGGACAGGAAATTTAGTACTTTGAGCATATGCTTATGTTGTAGGCGTCTGTCTTGCCAGCACTCAACAAAACCATCTCTTGGAACTGCATGTACTGTTTGTGTTTTGTTACTATTTGACCTTACTGACTGCTGCCTGCTTGGCTTTTATGTATGAAATCACTCTTGAATGTTGACTTTTTTCTTCTTCTAGGAGCTGTGCAATTTATTTAAGGTTAAATACTGCTAATTCAGTTGTTTAGAGAATGTAGATCTCTACAAACAAATTTTATAGATCATTTGAGGGAGAAAGCTACAGCCAGGATGGAGTTCAACTGTGTTTGTTATGCATCTTGTAACATTTTGCATGGAACTGGTATTGGAACTTCTGATTGTATATATACACACTCTTGCTAAAAATGACCCATAGAGTGTAACAGCACATTTGCTTTGGATGTTGTTTGTTCCAATTGGTCTTAAAAAAGAAAGAAAAAAAAGATATTTAGGATATTCTGTCTCTTGATTTCAGTGCCCCAAACTATCTTCTTTCCTCAGACCATTTTTGCTAAGCAGCTGGATGAACATAATTTTTCAAACCTTTGTTCCTTTTTTCTTACAACACATTCTGCATAGTTTTCAGTATGACAGATGTATTCTTTCTCTGTCAGAAATGCTATAGCACAGATGGTATCTAATAAAACACCTATAAAACAAAGCAGTTTGATTTTTTTTTTTTTTTTTTTTTTTTTTACCATTGTGAAGCAAAACTGTTGTCTATAGGTAAAAGTTTTTTGTTTACAGCATGTTTTGTTTTAGTTCTAGAAGTTTTTAGTCCTTTCTGGTAAGGTTCAGTTAGTTGAATATATTTACTATTAGTCTTTAGATGAGTTTTTCAAGGTTTTTCATCTACTCTGCTAGTGATAGGTGGCTTAGTGATCTTGATCTCTGTCTTTCACCCTTTGCGAAATGGTTTTTCTGTGGAAATCTGTAGAGTGAGTGAATATGTTCTCAGTGTTTTCATGAGAACTTAAGTTGTTATTATGTTTTATTGAATCTACAAGTGATGCTTTTAAACCAGAGGCTAGACTGCACAGCTCTTACAGCTGGTTCTTTTTATGTTGCTGCTTGTAAGAGTAGGACAATCCTTTGAACATTCCTAAATGCTTAGGGTTTTCTCAGGTCAATATTCAACATGCTGTGTTGTCCCAGTCTGGCCCATAACTGCATTCATCTCTGACTGAAGCTCTGCTGCATATTTTGGTGTATTGTGGGCTGTATATTTTAATGCTTAATTAGGAAGAGTCCTTAAGGAGAGTTCATCATTTGTTCAGGAAAAACCAAGAGGGTTGGCCACTTCAACATAGTGTTTTTAATGATACTGTTATGAATCTTGCCTCAGTATACAAGGAAGAATTGATTAGGGAGTCTCCTTTAGCCTCTGCAGTGTTAGGAGGCATCTTGCAGACTTACAGGAACTATTTCACACTTGTTAATTATTACGTTAATTCCATGTTATAGAAACCATAATAACATGGCTTTGGTGTTTAAGCCTTCATTGAACAACAGGCTTTGGGACCATTTTCCAAATGATCCTGCTTGTGCTCCTTCAAGCCACTAACAATATAAAAGAGCACTTGAATGGTGTTCTTTAACACACCTTAAACAACAGGTATATATCTTCAGCCCACCATCAAAGAGTTCAGACTTTCCCAAAGAAACCTTAAAATATGAAGTTTTTCATTGAGAGCAGAAGAAAGAGTAAATTACGTTCTTCAGTAGATAATTTGGCAATTTGCAGAAGGAAGATTTTCTGTGGACATGGAATAATTTCACAGAAGAACTACTGTAAAGTAATCCATGTTTTTCATCAGCACTGGAATTCATCAACTATCTGCAGACTTGCTCAGAAAGTTTTAAAACGTAGTTCTGTTGTGGCCTTTCTTAATTTACCCAGTTTGCAGCCACCCTGCAAGTGGATTTGAGTCTATCTACAATGAGAACTTACAAAGCAGAGGGAAAAGAATATCTCACAAGATTCTCAGTTCCTCCACACAGTGATTAAAGTTCCCCCTAGGTAACTTGTAAGTTCAGAAAATGCAGGGAATTCAGCCATGGGCCCTTGTAGCAAGGAATGCTGGTGGGTGTTCTTGGCTGAATTAGGAAGAGTGCTCACTTCTGCTGTGGTGAAGCCACTTGTTAAGTACTGGAGTCCCCTGTGTGAACAAGATGCGGAACTTTTGGAAGGAGTCCAGACAAAGGCCGTGAGGATGGCTGAGCAAATTGTGCGTCTACTTGCATAGTGAGATAGGAACATACTTGAAATGGACGTAAAATCAACATGAACTGGATGATACATTTTTAGAAGGCATTGTAGAAGTAGGAACAATGTTTTATGTCCTGAAGTGTTAGAATTAAGCAAATTTATTACATTTTGAATCACTTGGCTTTGGTAAAAGATATTTTTTAACTAGATGTATATTTTTCAGATTTGTCAAACATTTGAAATAAGTTTAGCTTTCACATGGTTTTTATGATTGTAATAACTGTTTTTGTTGCTATTACACTTTTTTTTTTTTCCTAAAAGATTGTAAGGAAGCTCATTGCCAATTTAAATAATATGATAAAGGGAGGCATTTTAAATGATTCTTTCATCTCTTGAGAAGATGAGCAAGTAAAGAACCTCAAAAAGTGTGCGTGGGGAAACTAACCTAAATAGCTGCCATATTTCTCTGTAGGTTTGTAATAAAGGTAAATTATTCTTAATTATGTAGGAAGTTAGGCTAGAACTGCAGTTGCTTCATAGAGTGTGCTCTGTTCAATGAAAGACTTCAAGGAAGGTATGAGCGGTTGCCCATATGTTATTTGGGGAATAGTCTTTAACTATTTGTTACCTAGAATTGTTTAATATTGTTTTCTAGAAATAACTGCAATAAGCCCAACTATGTAAAATTTTAACTTCATTCCAGATGTGTTTATGCTTCTAGTTGTGGCTTCATTTTAACTATACCCTCAGCTAAGATACTAATTAATTTTGATGTAAGTATTAATTATGACATTATATTTTCTTGATCATTTAAATTATGGAAAGGTAAGAAAATCAGTTTGGGTTAGTATGGGTACACACGTCTGTAACTGAAAACATTGACTCACAGAGCAAGTTTGTATATCTTACATGCTATTCAATATTCTTTTTATAAACTAAGTTATTTTCATAGTTTCACACGAAATCTTGGGGCCATGCTCAGGTATATACTGTAGTTTCTGCAGCTACTGAAAATATATAATTTTTAATAGGGTATTGGGGAAGACAGATCATTTGATTTATTCTATGTATTGACTTCAGAGCTAGTCCTGCTACTCCCATCGCTTCATGTCAGTCAGTATTTCTGGTAATTCTAGATAGGTGCACACTGAGCATGCTCACACTCCTTTTCATTTTACCTTTTTTTTTTTTGTTGAATATTAGACGTAAAAACAAATTACTTAGCTCTTCCATTCAGAGATCACCAATTAGCTCTATTTGTAATGTGGTATGTGTTGCACTTGGAACTGTGATGTGACTTTGCAGGTCAGCAGTGCAATATTTTGAAGCAGTATGAGACAGACTCACAGGAAAAAAATATTATCACCGTAATGAAGAGATTAATAAAGAGAACTACTAGTTGTAGTTCACTTTTTCCTCAGGCTGCTTAAAGAAATGCTTGAGAGAGATTTTTTTTTGGAATGTTGTTCATGTCCTAATAACTTAGAGTGAAATAGAAAAGTTGTCAAAGGTGTACAGCAAAACAGGAGAAGTCCTGCATAGCTTGGAATGTTGAAGAGAGGTTGGAAAGAATTATTACAGTAGAAAAATAAATCACATTGCTGTATTTACAGCCTTACATAATACAAGTTCAAATGAAAGATGATAAACTTCAAGCAGATAAAACAGTAGATCTTCATAGTTCATTTCCTTCCCTCCCCACCGTGGGTACTTTAGATTGTTGAGCTGAAAATCAAGGGGCAACTTGCTGTGTACACAGACACACAGACACACAGACACACACACACACACACATATATTATATATATGTAAGCATGCATGTGTGTGTGTGTGTGTGTGTATACACACACAGAATCATCTCCTGACTTGAAAGGCACTAAGAAGCATCCAGTCCAACTCCTGGCTCCATAAAAGACAACCCAAAAATCAAATTATATGTTTGAGAGCATTGTCCAAACACTTCTTGAGCTTTGGCAGCTTTGGAATACAGCCACTGCCCTGGGGATTCTGTGCTAGTGCCCATCCACCTTCTGGTGAAGAACCTTTTCCTAACACCCAACCTGACCCTCGCCTGATGCAGCTCTGTACTTACTGAGTGTATTATTCTTTTTGAGTATAACTTTAACCAGTTATCTTCCATATCGTCATTGACTGCTTGCGGTAGGTCTTGATTTTTATTTATTCATTTTACTTTTCTGCATAATCATTTTGTGTATTAACTGAGAGAACTGCTCTAGTATGGTTTCTAAGAGAATGATATATCCATTCTATCAAAGAAATTGGCAAGGATAAATTATATGTGCTAGCAACAATATAACAAGTGCTTTTAGGGAAATTATTATAAATGATTAAAGCTATTTTAAATAAATACAAGAGGTAAGTCTAATAAATTTTGATTCAATCCTGGTTGAGCATAGAGTTTCTTGAAAGTTCCCACTTTGTTTCCAGAAAATGCCTCGTAGCGTGAAATTCTGTGCCCTTCAATGGCAGGGACAGCCTCAGCTACAGATGTAAATTAGAAGTTGTTTTCCCATTATTTTGCAAGTGGAACAGGCTTGTAGAAATGTCTTGTTTCAGCCCTGTTGTAGAATAAATTTTATCAGCATTTAAGTTTCCTCCTTTTTGTGTCTGCCATCAGAGTAGCAATTTGCAGATGTACCCTTTAGGTGTTCATATGGAGTGTTGCATAATCTTGAATGTCATAAACAAGTGCAAAATAGTTGCCTTGGGGCCTTCTCACAGTCTAAGCTGAAAAGAAAGCTACAAACTTAAGCCTGTGTTCATCTGGAAGTCTGTTGTTTTTCACACTAGTATTGTTTCATCATAAAGCTCTGGACAAATGTGATAGAACAGCTTTGCTTGGGACAATTTGTGTGTGGGCAGATTAGGAACTCATACAGAATCAGGAAGGAACAGAGAGAAGTCAGTTGAACTGGTTTGTAACAGAGGATTGCATTTATAGTGTCTAAAATTTCCTCCTTTGGAAATCTTTGTGATCACACTTTAATTCAATGGAAAGTCTCCCTCTCACTGTTTTAGAGATCAATTTGTATCAGTTTTCACTTAAACAATCTTGTATTCTGCTTGTAGCTGATAAATTGCTTTGAGTTATTTAAATAACAGAGGTATTTATGGAAATCCGAATGAGTATCACACTAATTGTCTTTAATGATAGATGGAGTATAAATTAATGGTTCAAAATGTTAAAATGTGTCAACAAGAAGTATGTAGGAAAGTACAAAAAGAGACTGCTCTAGCTATTGACAAGTTCTGCAGAAATATTTAGCAGCATTTAAATTATAAGAATGATTAAATTTATTTGAGTTGCACTGGTTATTGCAAAACCAAATGGTTGTTTTTTGGATTTCCTTTTATTTATTAGGAAGAAGCATAACTGGAGTTTGAAAATAGAATAGTAACACTGAATAGTGGGGTTAAGAATTAGAGGCCTAGGTGCACAAGCAATTTTGTTTATAATGCGTTGTTGTTTTCTGTTGTAATCACTAGCTTTTGTGGCCTGTAGGCATCCCAGTAATGCAGAATAATAATCACGAGTTGGACTAAATCTGCTCTGAGACTTGTTTTCTGTATACTCACCTGTTTGCATTTTGCAGATGGTAGACAATGTTTACCCTGCAGTTCACATGTACTCCTTCCTACCTGAGGTGCTGTTTGTTGCGCAGACTGACTTACTGGCTTGTTCTGGCTATGGAATATTAGATGTTTACATGCATAAAAAGTGCTCCATTATAGTACTTTTAGTACTTATTTTATTGCTTATTTCCAAGAGCCAGTCTGTTTTTATTGGCCACATTCTGCAGGTAACAGGATATATGAAATGAACCTAAGAGTTAGGTAATCTCTCTTAATATGTAACTTGTTTCTGAATAAGAATAAAAAATGCACAGCTGTTGAAGCAACTACAGATAACATTATTAAAATTCAGAACTTGCTTCTTTACACATGCAAATATTTATTTCTGACACAAGTTCTTACCTGAAGTTATTGGTGATTTGTTATCCTAGCTGTCATTTCCGCTTAATCTTTCAGTCTGATATTATGCGTGTCTAGCGAGTGGAGTTATTGTTTACTTATTTTAAATAAATAAAAATGCCTTGTGCCTTTTTCACAGTGATGGAATCAGTCATTCTGGTCTAATGTGAGGCAAAAAGAAGTTAAGATGCCAAAATATTGCAGAAAAACAGTGTCAACAGCAGTGAAAGAATAGTTTTTGTGATATTATGGCTTGGCAGCATTGTGCTTCTAGACAGGCACAGCTCTGTGACTGCAGTAATTTACCATTTTTTCAATTAGTCACTTATTCACTACTAAGATTTGTAATTGAAAACATTTATACAAAGCAGAAGACATCTTAGAACATACTTTTCAGTCAAGAATCAATTTAAATATAAAATATATAACACTGTTTTATTTTCAGGGAGTAGTAAATGTTCCTGTGTTTTCCATATGCATTAAGTAACTTGAATCACTGTACAAATTCTTACTAATACTTTTAAACCTCCTTGGTTGAGTTTAAACTGGTTTAAACAAAGTGGTAGGCTATCTAATCTAGGGGGGTTGGAGATTCGTGATCCTTGAGGTCCCTTCCAACCTTGGCCATTCTGTGATTCTGTGATTTTGTAGTCTTGGTTGGTGTTTTTTTTAGTGGAAAGTGGTTCATTACAAAGCAGTGTAGACTATGAACTTGGCAACTTTCTGAAACTACAGAGCATGTAGGAATGTCAAAGCTTATGATTTTAGGCTGTCAGTTTATGCACATATGGGAATTAAGAGGAAATCTTTCATTAAGCGCATTCAACAAGTGTGGCAGCTTTTATTTGTTTGAATACAGTTAGAGTAGCATCAGACTGTTCACTCAGAAAGTCAAAATCCCTTCCTTTGATTGGAAATAATGGTAACAGTGATTTTTCCAGGATTAGAATCCAGCAGTTCATGAGTTAAGTTTTTCATTGTAAGATGCATCCTGCATAAAATGTCTAATTAAATTGTGGATTTCATGCAGTGTTTGATGTTCTGTCAGTTCTGAAAGGGACCAGGCATGCTGAATACTCTTTTTGGCAGGAAGATGATGAAGAAAGTTGTAATTGCTAACACAGTATGTAACTATATAGCTTGCCTCTGATCTTCTGATGCTTCAAGCTGCCTTAACGGTCGTCTTAAGACTTTACCTCTCCAATAACTCTTCTCAATGCCAGTGTACCCAAACAAGTAATTTCTCAATGTAGTGTCATTTCTTTTCTCTGTCACTTTCCTTAGAACAACAACAAAGAACACTGTTCTGTGTGTAAAGCACAAGGTATGTGGTGCTGTGTAGGCAGTGTAGAAGATTTTCAGTTGCAGTAATTCCAGTTTCCTAGAAGGCTATCAAAATTGAATATTTGCTTTAATAAAACAAACAAAAAACAACAAAAAAAAAGTTACTGAATTATGGACATGATCAGTGTAAAATACACCCAAAATTTTGGAGCAGGTAATTTATCTTAATATACTTGAGGGTATTTCCCTTCTAGATCATTAGCACTTACTGATCTGCTCAACTGTAGTAACCTGCAAATGCATCCAGCATCTTTTGAAAAGCTCACTGATACATTGGTGCTATGCTGTGAAATACAGTAAGTGCTGTATTCTGTCGAAGTTATGAAAGTGATAGTAGGAAAAGAAACAATGAGTAGTGTACAAATACATGCTTTACACCTGATGTAAGTTCAAATTGTTGACAGTTAGGCAGTGATGTCTGTGGGTTAGATCACAGATAGCACTGTTTTGCATGATGGATTAAACAGATATTGGACAAAACGTTACCTTATGTAAGAACTTGCTCGTGTTGACTGTTTTTTCATATGTTGTTGCAGTAAATATGGGAGTAGTAGAAAGCTGTAGACGTGTTCAGTTTGTATTACTAGCTACTACACTTCAAAGGAGGAGACAGATTTTTATTCCTAAGATGTCTTATGCTGTTATATGACTAAGGTACTTTGAAAATTTATCCTATGAACACTTTAGATTGTAGGATGGGACTTTTCTTTTGACTCTTTGAACACACAAAGCATCTGCTGTGTTGCAGGGAAGAAGTATAAACATGATAGGGAAATATTCTTCCTGTAGAATTATGTGTGAGCTGTAGTCTTTGTTTAAACAATTAACATGCTGTTACTTCTATCATTTTAATATTGATGAAAACCACTGGTTTTTATTTACATTACTGCATCTATATTGGTCAATGCTTAAAATATGAAATTGAATTCATTTTCTGTAATGTTTTGTGATGACTGCTGTGGGCATTGCTTTGCAGCAGTCAGCAACTATGTGTGAGACCTGTTGGAAAGTACCTTTTGGACTTTCCCCTCATGTTGTAATACAGCATTAGATTATTATAACTAGGAAAAAGATGTTAAAGAATAAGGAAAAGGAATAAGCACCTGGGAAACTCTTAGCTCAAAAGTCTACAGATTGTAACCGCTTCACTTGGTGCCGCCTTCTTGTACTTATTTCCACGTGTGTTACTTCAGATGGTAGGCACTTGGGAGTTGTGATTAGACTTCTGTAAATATATTTTTTTTAATTGGAAATGATAGAAAATAGTTTTGACAATAATGTCTTAGTGTTTTGTTGTTGTTGTTTTTTCTAATTTTTTGGAGGTACACTTCAGTGTTTCTGGATGTGGGCCCAGGCCCCCTGCACTGAGTGTCTGTGCAGGAGCTTTGGGATCCAGAGGTCCCACCAGTCTCAGGCATCCTGTGATGCTGTGAATACGACGTGTGAGAGATTCATTTCTTGAGTATGTATCTGTCTGAGGTGAATCCTGTTGGCTATGTGCCTGCCATCATTTTTCAAATGTCCTGACATTTCATTAGTGCTGTTTATATCCGCACTTTGCTACCTGGAGAACAGAGAATTGACTCTGCATCTGATCAGTGTTGATAAGGAAAACTGGGAAAAAAGCATTTCTCCATTTATGGAGACTATTAGCAAGAAGTATCTTTGGTCTCATTTGGTATCTTTTATCTCATGGTATTTTTTTAAAAAAGTATTCTTTTATGTTGAGTTTGTGATTTGTTTATATATAAGTAATCATTTTTGGGCAGGAACAACTTTTTTTGATTGATAGGAAACTAAATTTGGAAGGAGACGCTGGTTGGCATTGTTCTTTCCCTTCCTGATGGTATGTGATGGAAGTACAGCTTACGGGAGCCCAGTCACCTGGGACGCCGGCTACATCTGTTCTGTTTCTTGGGGCTGAAACAGCTATAATTTTTGAACAAATGCGGTATAAAGAAATGACTTCTTTTGAGCTGTAAAGGTACTTGTTTGCTATTTAAGGTGCTTAATGTATTTCTAAAAGGAAATTGCAGGAAGGTACTGGATATTTATTGCAGTACTGATTTGACTTGGCAAATATGCTGATCTCTTTAAGTTTGTGCTCACTGCTTATTTACTTAAAAGAAGATTACTTCTGTGCTCAAGCAGATTCTACTCCCAAAACAGAAATGATGAAGTTAAAAAAAAAATTAACACTTTTACATTTCCATGATACTGTGTATAAATGAGTTTCACAGTTTTGAGTGTTAATGTATTTACAGTTGTTAACAAACCAATTCCCCTGCACTTCATCACAAATGAAATACAAGAAGAAAAAAGTCAGGCATTGCGTCTTCTGCAGCCTCTATTCAATTCTGTCTTATCCCTGTCTTAGATAGTGTCACCATATATTTGCATGGTCTTTAAATTGTTGTTTTTGCTAATTTTGTTATTAAAACAGGCAACAACAGAGAGACCTTTTATACAAAAGCTGTTTCGACCAATTGCTTCTGGAGGACAATTGCACACTCTGGGAGATCTTCTAAAAGATGTGTGTCCTAGTGCTATCACCCCTGAAGGTACTGTAAAAATAACTTTTATCTCATAAAATTATGGATCATTATGTATTTATGTACTGTATGAAAATAATAAGCAAAATACAAAATAAATTATTTTAATGGGGATTTCTTTGGAGGCAGAATTCTGTTTCAGTATCAGAGTGGAAGATTTCACTCTTCCTTGGCCAATTACAGTGCCCACTATACATCACCTGCAGTGTTTGGAGAGGATAAAAGTGCATCCTTTGGCACTCCTGAAAAATTTGTCCCAGGAAATTTTAATTTAAATCTCACCTATGCCTTTGCCATCATGCTGCTCTTAATAAAAGCATTCATATTTTATCTTCTGCAATTTTAAGAAATATTCTTCAAGTAAAATCAACAGAAGTTTTAAGTTTGTTCAATTTTGTATTACATTTTCATACATCAAACTCCAAAATGGATTATAATTTAAGGCTTTTTTCCTGTTGAAATCTGACCTTTAAAAGCACACCAGAAAATAAGAGATTTATGCATGGTTACTAATAATTCTTGTGTGACTGGATACCAGTTATATTGTGTGGCATCATATAATTTCATGCAATAGCATTTGTTAATTAGCACTTATAAACATTTTTGGATTCTGTATTAGCCCAGAGATTACAACTGTTGGAACTCTGATTTACTTTTAGATGGGGTAAATGTGGAAGTTATGTACTCTGCAAAGTGACATCAAAATTGTCTAATGTGAAATGTTTTCCATCTTGTTCTTACTGTTGTCTCTTATCAGTCCATGCAAAGGAGATGATTGTTGTTTGGGGTTTTTTTTAGTCAATAAATCATAATCAATTTTGACAAATTCATGATAGTTTAGAAAAGATTGTGACACAATTTACTGGTGCAGTATTAGCATCTTTTTACAGTAGAACAATAAACTTGAAATCAGTGTAAAAATTTATGAAATGTCATGGATTTGATTAAGAAATACGTTGACCTTAGAAATTGTCTGACATCAAACTGTTTTTAACTCCTTTTTCACACTTGTTAACACATGTGAGCAATCATTTCCGAAAAGAACAAAAGATAAGAAAAATGTGGCATATTGCTAGTCTTGTGCCACTTTTTGTTAAAGCAGTTCTAAATTTCAGAGCATGATTTTAGGGAATGATGTTATCTAACTGTCCAAAAGGTATAAACAGTATGCAAATGGATGCTTGAATGTGGGCACAAGCAAGTTTAGCCATCTTTAAGTACTTGAGTTTCAGGATCCTAGAAACAGTAGTGAAAACAAACAAACAAAGGGAATTTAAAAATATGGATGAGAAATATGTATTTTAATTTTGAAGACAGGAGCGTAAATCAAGTGGAAAAAAAAAACCCTCAAAAGCATTTATACAGAAGTTATTTCAGGATATAAGGGATGCTTAATGTAATTTAATTTTGAGAGTACCAGTTACTTGACACTTCCCATTAATTTGTTTTTTTTCCAGAAGTTGACAAATGCACCAGCCTTTAATAGCAGGATAGAAATTTGCTATAGCAGTTGCTTGTTTCTTTTTTGTTTACAGGCTAAAATAAAAAACTGTGCTGTTTACTCAGAAAATGGTAATTACTCGATAGAAAAGAAACTAAGAGAGTTACTGTTTCTGCACTTAAGAAGGTTGAAATTTGGCAGAAGGATTTCTTTTTACTGGAGTATGCCTACCTTTTTTTGTATAAATCTGTTGAGATTTAGCCTACCTTTGATCCTTAAGATTCTACTGGGAAACCTGCAAACTGAAGCGTTTGCTAACTTGATTCTTTGTGTAGATATGAGCTATCAGGGATTCTTTTCCTGCAGTGCAGTTTCTTATTACTTGATTGTTCCTCTTATGCTCTGACCATTCTCCTCATCTATTAGGTAGCAGAAAGTTGTCTAAGCTAAAAGCAGAAAATAATATGAACTCTTTGGGAGATGTGGATATAGACTGGTACAAAGAGCCTGTGGAAGGAGAGGTAGACTGACTGAACAAATAGTCAGGAAGACAATGACAGATCATGAAATGTGGTGAGGAGAGCAACTGTGAACAATGCAGTAGGATAAAAGAGAATGGGGCAAAAGACAAAAAATGACATAACTGAACACCTAGAGAGAGTAATTAGGATGTGAGATGATAAAAGAACGAGGGAGGAAGAGAAGTGTATTTCAAGTAGATTGTGTACTGAGATTGTATAAGGCATCTGGATTAGGACTGGAGATCTTGCTGGTAAAGTGATTCAGGTGGTCTAGAGACCTGTTTGGAGAAACAAATTGAATTAAAAATTGAGAAGTCTCTAGTGGTCTAATGGGAAGATGAGGGTGGATAGGCAGTCACAGAGATAGAGGGAGTTAGGCATTAAACTGTGGAACTAGGGCAAAATGGAGAATTGAGATTGAGAATTGGGGATTGAGAAAGGTCATTTTCCATAATGGATCTTAGTAGCTGGATGCCCCATGACAACAGTGATTCTTACTGCTGAGGGACATGCATGAGGAAGGTCAGTGAACAGAAGATGTATGAATGGTAGCACTGCTTTAGGTTTGACTGCTTCAGTTCATCATACACTGTTCCCTGGGGGTTCAGCTTAGTCAATAAGTGAGGGATGGGACCTAAGATAATCAGCCATCCAGTTGTCTTAGCTCACTGGGAAAATGTAGCTGGGTGAGGTGAAAAAGGGAGGGAAAGAACAGAAAATGCTGGTTGATCTGAGTGATTATTTTTGTGCAGTCAGCAGCTACCTTTCCCATGTGTGCTTCAGTTCAGTCTGATCTGTCTCTCCCTGACTTCTGCTACTCATCTCTACAGTGTTCTCCAGTGACTTTCCTAGTGATGCTCCCAGAGTGCCATTCATTCTCAGTGATGTAAATCTTTTTTATTTTTTTAAGGCTTTTTTTAGCTTAATTCCCTTATTGCTTCATGCCACTCTCCTACACGTATAAGACTTAGCTCTAAGCAGTTATTTTTGTGTACCCTGTTCAGTTTGCTTGTCTTAAAGTTAGTCCTACTAAGAACTATTGCAGTGCTCTCCTTCATGCATTATCTCACCTGTTTTTAGGAATTCTCTCCTGATACATAGGTCACAGTTATTGTGTTTCCATTCTTAGAATGTAAGAAGAAGCTTTGATTGTTCTCTTGGCTTAATGTACTCATCTCATTTTGTATTTGTATGGGGTGTATATTGTATTACATGGTCATGTTCTCTGTATCATTGAGATAAAACAAACAAAAAAAAAAACCCACAAAAAAACAAAAACAAAAACAAAAACCCTCTAAACACTAACTCACCAGTCTGCATAGTGTCACTTTTGAGTTTTAATTGCAGAAATATTAGTGACTATAACTAGGATGACTTCCTCCTTTTCTGACAGGTAGAATAGAATCCTGCTACTGCTGAATCTCAGCACAACTGTGCTGCTGTAATCTCTATTAAACCAACTCAGTCAAACTCAGTTCCTCTCTTGTTGATACACTGAGAAATTAATGAGCTACCTCTGTCAGTAGATGCCCATCAACTCAAAATGCAGAGAAGATTGTGGAACTGAGTAGTTTCTGACCACTTTGCTGGTAAATGAGAATTTGCAAACATTTTTGGAAATCTGGGATGCAATGTACAAATGTTTTCTTTCAAATGTAGTTATATTCATTTGAGGTTGAATAGTTGAAATTTAGAAGATGCCAGAAATGTAGATTGCCTATGCAGTCTTGGTTTCTGTACACGTGCACACTGATCATTTTACTGCTTATAGTTGGTCCCCACCACCTCTCCCTCCTTTTATTCTCTGAGATTTGTGTCTTCCTGGATAGGCAAGGTACATCTTATTGTCTGTGTAGTGAAAGATCATTTTCTGGATTGTTGAAATGAAAGATGGCAAATGAATGTACTTCAGGAAGTGTTATGATTAAGGCAGCTGATTATTGCTCTTTGGAATGGTATTAGTTTCTTTCTCCACTAACAAATTCATTATCACGGGATACTAGGCAGGATGAGTAGTATGAAATAAGTGATTTTAAAGATGGGAGCACCAGAGAGTTCTGGTGAAATTATGTTCCGCTGAAAAGCTTGATTATTTGTACTTAGAATCAGTGAGAGCTCTTAGGCTTTGAATGCACAAATGCTAGGAACTCTGTAGTAAAGTTTTAGGCCTCTCATTACTGTTCTTCTCTTTCACCCACCAAAAGATGGATATTTATGTCCAAAATTTATTTTTTTATTTCAGTACGACTTTCCACAGGAAGGTCTTGAATCTTTTTATTATCAAAGTTCAGAATTCACTTGTTTTGTGAGCAAAGAAAATACACTAGTAGCTAATCAAAGGCATGCTTGAAGACACACTAGATATTGGTGAAGCAGTTTTTTCAGTCTTTCTCTTATTTCCAGAAAATAATTTGGGTAATTTTTTAAGGCTGTTTTTTAACCCTCCTCTTTGGTAAGTTAATGCATTGGTGACGTTTGCTACATCTTTTCGTTAATGCAGTACGGTCAGTATGAGCTTATATTTCTTTCCATTTTCTTCCATCTGTTGTACTTTTTTCTTTTCTTTTTCCTGTATGGCCTTGTCTTTTTTAATGACTTTTCAACTGGAAGCTTCATGGTAATTTCTGTCTATGATGACACCCATAACAGAGCTTCATGCCGTGGGAACACGGAAGATATAAGTCTTTCAGACACAGCATTTGTAGTTCTATATGTGAGCTGTTCCTCCTGTCAGACACTTAATGACCACCACAAGAAGAGGGAGGGAACTGTTTCAAGAACCACCCACGGTGTCTATATGCCTTTTCTTTAGGAAATATGGATGTAATTAAGACTCTCTTTTAACTGCGCTGAGAAAATATTTCAATGAAAATAATTTTTATATACATGGATTTAATACATACACTGATTATCAACTGTTGAAAAAAAACAACGTTAAGAATGCTGTTAGGAGCAGAGAACATTACATGGTGACATTAAAACACATGTAATTCAAATGTTCTTGTGAAGTACCGAATCGATATTACTGTGCATAATTGTTTTAGTAGTGTGCTTTATTTAAATTAAGAAGCTGTTTATTCAAGGCATTTATCATATGTTGAGATTGTGTATAGTCTATAAACCTGAGGAATTATTAGCTGCAGCATATACTTGTCTGCTTCTCCTCAAGCTGCTCCTTTATTAGGTTACATGTTTGTTATCCCTCTCAATGAATGCTGTACAGTACACAACTCTCTGGGTTGCTGAATAGTTTTATCTCTGTCATAGCATAGCAGTTTATAACCCGTTTGTCAAAACACTGTCAAGCAACTACTACCTTACTAATGATGATGAGAAAGTGGGAAGAAAAGCAGTAGTTTGAAATAGAACAAGCACCAAAAAGCCATTGAATTTCTCAAACTTTCGGTATTAACATTAATCATATTGGTTGTGTTTACCTGCAGATCAGACTTGGAAAGTCTGTGCTTCTCTAGGTAATATATAAAGGTACTTGCTATTCATATACTACTATTTCTGACTTCCTAGAATTATTAGCTATCCTTACTGGATGGTGAACGTTTTAACTTCATTAGATCTTTGGAGGTGAATCTTTGAGATTTGCTAGCACGTTAAGCTACCTGTGTTTAATTTTCAGTTGCAGTGATCTTTAGAGTGTGGAGTTTTTTGGTTTTGCATTTGTTTCTACCTACTTATTCACACATAAAATGAAGGCAAGTTGGTCGTTTTAGTTTTGGGCAGCGTTTAACTGTTTCTGATCTTGATTCCATCATGGAAGGGTAATGCTACTTCAAATCTCCTTACCAACAGGTATTGACTCATTTTATTTTTGTATTGACAGTTCTACAGCTGTTTCCTTTCTTTTGCATCACATTTCTTCAAAACTTTTATTATAGACATACTTCACTGTTATTTGTTGTTCTTTTAATAATCTACTGCATTCTTTAAAATTTCCCAAGGTTGGACCTCAATGATCTTCAAGGTCCTTTCCAAACTAAGACATTCTGTATGACTGTAAGATTCATATAACTATTTTTGTAGTTTTTCAAACTTCAGCTAATTTCCTAGTAGATATTTCAGTGAAGTACTATCTCATTGTCATTTCTGCTTTAATTCCTTCTTGCTTTCCATCCTTTTTTTCTTCTCATGTTTGTTACATATATTCCTACTTTGGTTTCCTTGAGTCTCCCCCCAAAGTTTTTTGTGCTGCTGTATATTAAAACAAAAGATCTATCTAGGAACTGTCTCAACTAGGGGCCATCTCTCCCTTGTTTTCGTTTGTCAATTTAAGTTAAAAGTTTTTCAGCTTTTACAAAGGTGAATGTTGTTGTTACTTAGGGTAGTCCAGAGTAATATACTCAATATCCCCCTTTTATTTCACTATTTTATATTCCAGAAATTCTATGAAGATCCTTTCCAGCCACCAGTCAAAACATTCAACTTTTTCTTCCTGTAGACTGTGTACTATGTCATCTTAAATCTAAGCTCCTAACAGATGTCTTTTCTACTTCCACTTGCAATGGCAGCAGTTCTGGTTCTAGAAAAGCAGTCTTCTTTAAAAACAAACAAACAAAACCACCTTGAGTTACTGTTGTTGCAAACATGATTCAGTGAATTATGGAGCTCTGCAGGCTGAGATGAAACTTGGTACTGCTTATGGTCTCTTGGACTACTTTGTTACAGTGTGTGTGCACTTAAGGTGGAGAAGATGTTAAAGACCACATGGCTTATAAATAGGGCACAGGATCATATGGATGACATGGCAGAACATGTTACATATTCTAAAATTGCCAACTGCCAAAATTTATTGTCTGTGTCTGAAGGGAGATAAAATCGCGGCTGTTTTTCCCTACCATCTTACTTTATCACTTTACCATTGTCTTACTGCAGTTAGTTAGATTAAGCTATGTTGTTTACAGTGTGAATGTCATTTTTTATGGATAAATAGAATTGAGTGTTATCTGTCTGTTGCAACTGATTTTATGTACCTTATGATAGGGATTCCTGCTGCCAGTTAAGGGACCTTTGCTTTCAGAAGTATCAACGGGGAAAAAAGTCAGTAATTCCCAGCAATCAGAAAAAGTTCAGCTCATGCTTGCAGGTTTCCCTTGGAATTATTCCCGAGGATTCAGTTAGGAATGGTGACTCATCCTAATAGAAGAGAATGTACACAGTATGATGCTGTGTTCAGTAGAATGCCTTGAAAATGCAAAGGGTTAAAATGGTAGAAAGCAGGATTAATTTGGGGGAGGGAAAGGCTTCTTTCCTCTTCCACACCAAAAAGTTTAGACGTTGTGCATAATGTTAAGATAAAAAATTATATAAAGCAGAAGGAAACTGCTTTCTTCCATTGCTATCACGTCTAAACAATTCTGGATGCAATTTTAATTTGCCAGTGTTGTTGAAGTCCTTGTAAAAGTTGTTTTGATTTTTGTCTCATGCTTCCTTGAAGCCCCAAATGGTAAACATTTGGACATAATGACGCAAACAGTAGGCTATCAATCAATCCCAGTTTTCACAGCATTGTTGTTCATTCAGAAAAGCTGTGTGAACTGACCTCTTTCTACAGCAGTGTCATTAGTTCTTTCAGAAATAAAATGAGGATCAAAAAGACTTCCAGAATTTTTCTCTTAAGGCTTGCTTCACTGAATGATATTGTAGAAATTAGTGATCAACTGCTTTCAATTAACTCTCAGCTTTTTAAAATGTATTTTGTATGAGAGGCTACACATTAATTGTTTTTGTTCTCCCTCAGTTTTCTAAGCACTGACTTCCAGGAAATTAGTCAAACTGAAAATACAATTTCGATTAGATTTGACGTGTGGGTTCTTAATTTTTATGCAAGTGACAATGTAGTAGAGGAGTTAAGTATATACAGTATGAGTGCCCTTTGGTTGAAGTGAAATAAACTATCAGAGCTCAGAACTCGCTGGACCATGGGTTTCCTGTGGGAGTTACAAAGCAAGGAGAGGAGCAGCTCAGTAGTGTCCAACTACTCACTGCTTCTTGTGAACTGACTTGGGAAGTTTTTACTCCACGTCTTTAGCTAATAAGTCTGATTGTGCCTTTTGCAGGGCTGGCCTTCGCTTTTCAGTTCTTTTGAGGTGGTGTTGTTGAAATACTTTTCCAGGCCACCTAAATACAGAAGCATAACTCGCAGTCTTAGGCAGTTTAATGGCTGCACTTTTTTCCCATATGGATATGATAATATTGTAAAGGGCTACAGGCCTTGTAGTGTGCAGACACGCAAAAAGATGTTTAAAAGCTTAGAATTTGATTACTGTTAATTCATTTTCTCCTCACTTCTAGTACAAATTCCAGTTCACTGCCTTTTCTACTGCAAGACTCATTTTGTTAAGTCAGAACTAAAATTTAGGCTACTACTTAACCCATTCTGCCTTCTTTGTGTCTTTGACTCAATGGTGCTCTCAGTGTTAGAGGACATAATCACAAACACTGTCTCCTATTTGACTTGAGTCATCATTTGTCCACCAGGCCATCTGCTTAGATTATGCTTCTGTAGCTGATTTCCTTCTTCCTCCCAAAATTTCTCATACCTGTTTGACCCAGTTCCTTATTTTAAGTTGAAGTGGAAATATTTTTTATTTTTCTGTATTAAAATTGCATGCTTTTTGATTCAGTAGAACTTTTTGATCAAAAGGAATGTAAGTCCAGAGGATGGCTTGAGATTACTGAACTAATAGCTAGTAGTCATGACCATGTATAAAGGTACAAATATTCTGATAGTTAGAATGTTTGTGCCTTTTTGTTAACCATCTTCATTTCTAAACAAGCTCTTTGTTTGCAGAGGACTTCTCTGTCTAAAAAAATCTTCTTGCCCTCAAAAAAGTGGAGATCTCAAGCTGGTTGTGGTTTTTCTGCATGGAAGTTCTCAGGAAGCAGCAGAGGCTGTTTTAAAGCTGCTCCAATTTCACCTCAGTCAACCATATGAGGATTATCTTCTTGTGAGCCCTCTTCCCCTTTCCAGTCTTTTCCGTTCAGCAACTTTTCTAATATCACAAGAATAGTGTGTTGCTGGGGTTTTTTTTTTGTGACTTAAAAGTGGTTTCTGAGCATGCACTTGCACACACATTCAAAAGAGCTGAACGCAGAAAGAGGTGCAGTAAATAAAGAAATAATCCTTTTTCTCGCACAAACCTCTGGAAATTTGTTAAGCTTCAGCTAAAATTGTTCTGTCGGCCACCCAATAAGTTTTATTAGTATCAGACTCCAGACTATTCTCTTTAAATTTGTCAGAAAGCCAGTGCCTTTATTCAGGCACAACAAAGTGTGCCTGAATAGTTTTTATATGTCTGTTATTAACAGTAGTAGTACAAAACGGAGAAAGTAAAATTCTTCACAGAACAGAATAACTTTTTTCAAAATTGACTTTATTCCGTTTGGAAACTATAAGGCAGCAATTCTAGAATTGTCTGCAGATGAGAGTTGTTATTACCATCCCAGTGCTGCATACTTTGTGGGCTGTACTAGAGCTACGTTTCTTGGAAGATCTGAGGTGCCGTCCCCACGTTCCTGATTGAATGCTGTGGATCTGAAAATCTAGGCAGTCAAGAAAAGATTGGGAAACCTACTAGAAACAGGACAAGCTATGTCAATAATATGGTTTGGATATGTGTTTTAGTAGGAGATCTGTTGGAATCAAAAGCGTCTTCACAAAATGTTTCGGTTGTGGTGAATTTCTAGTTTTAAAAGGAATATTTTTTGTGTTTTAGGAGGAGACCTCAGGTTCTTTATGCACTGTGTGGATATTTCAGTGTGTTCCCACTGAATTTATCACTTAGACAAAAGATGAGTGAAGAGTCAAAAAGGAAGGAGGAATTAGAGGCGCAGAGAGGTGATGTGGCTTGCACCTGGTCACACTGAGGTCAGTAGCAGAGTTAAGAACTGGGCTTTCTTTGAATTCTGATCAAAATCAGTCTCTCACATCTCAAGAACAGTTCACTCAGTATGAGAGACTGAGGCATCAAAAATTTCACAGGAAATAAAAGCGCTTTTCTTGTAGCTTCTCCTATTTTTGCTCTTGGAAGCCTGACCGCAACAGCTATAGTATACAAGGCATGTAGACTAACATGTTTGTTGTTGTTAGTTAGTTTAATAGAAGATGTAACAATGTTCCAAAATACTTTTTTTTTTTTTTTTTTTGCAGTATGTTAATCATCCTGATAATCGTATCATAGAATCATAGGTTCATTTGCTGTGTAATCTGTGCTGCCTTTAATACTGTAACTGGTGAAGATGTAACTGGAGACTATAGCAGGTTTCCCAGAGATTTCAGGAGACAGTAGTAAGCTTTTGTGGAGGTTTACCAATGTAAAATTCTCAATCAGGAACTACGGTACAAACAACAGAATTTTGTCCATGCTTTCAGTTATACTAATATACAAAAGAAGACTAGAACACCTGATGTTTTCACAGTATGACTATTAAGCAGTTCTCTGATATGACTGTGCTTTAGGTCAAGTAATGCTCTACCAGAAAACTTTAGTGTTCGTGTGTTGACAGCAGAGGGCATGTTCTCAGTGAGCAATGTAGATAGTGGAATTTTAGAATAGTTTGGTTTGGAAGGCCTCTCAAAGACTATCCAGTCCAACCACCCTGCTCTGAGTAGAGTTGCTTCCTGCCAGATCAGGCTGCCTACGGCCCCATACAACTTGATCCTGAATGCCTCCAGGGATGGGGCATCCACAGCTTCTCGGGTGGGCAGTCTGTTGTAGTATCTCACCACCTTCATAGTGATGCATTTCTTTATCTAACCTAAATCTACCTTCTTTTACTTTAAAAGCCTAGTCCTACCATTATATACCCTGAATCTCTGTTGTGGCTAGGGAGATAATTTTGGCTGATCAGGCTCAAGTTGGCAATTGCCTCGAGGTAAAGAGAATGTGTCCTGGTCCATTTGATGAACTACTCCTGTATCTTTAAACTAGCTTCATGTGCTGTAGCCTTACTGGGGGCTAAGTAAAATCATTCCTGTTTTCCTTGATTCTCCTTTGCAGTCTTTTTCTTTCTGCCTTTTTGCATATACGTGTAACCTGATTTTCACAGGAGATAAACATCTTACAGGGCTAGAAAGAAGAGAAGCTGCTAAATGGGGGAAAGATTTTAAAATATGACAAGGGAAGTTTAGGTTAGATATTAGAAGGAAGTTTTTCACACAGAGGGTGGTGATCCAAGGAGGCTTGGATGCCCCATCCCTTGAGGCATTCAAGACCAGGCTGGATGTGAAAAAGTATTAGCCTTACAACAATGTAAGATGAAATACACCACTAATAAACACTGTATTGTATTTACTGCATTCTATAAGGATTCAGCAGTGCTTGTTAATTGTAGGTACTCCCTTCTTGAATGGCTCATCTTAGTCAAAGATGTTGGTATCTTCACATTTCATGGGTAAATCATATTTTTGTTTGGCAGAATATTTGCAAGAAAGGTGAAATTTGTTTTTGTATCAGAGCTGAAGTCTTATATAGTGGCTTGGCACTACAGAGATGCTGTTGTCATTGAAGATATGAATGTCTCTTGCACCCCTTGCCCTTTTTCCTCGTTGGGTATTGTCAGCACACTTACCATGGCAAAATATGATAAGAAGCTTCGCTAAGTCCCATATGTTAATGCAAACAGTTATTCACTGGAAGTTTGCTCTCTTTGGGAAGAGGTGAATAGACTGCAAAGGGCTGCCTCTGAGAAACACTCATGATCAGATTGAGGGCTTGTGGGTTAAAATTAAGACCAGTAAAGGACTTCTGGTAGTTGAGGTCTGCTACAGGCTGCCTGTTTGAGAGCAGCCTGCTGATGAGACCTTTTTGCTTCAGCTACAGGAGGCGTTGCACTCGCCGGCTCTCATGCTGATGTGGGATTTCTATCACACAGATGTCTGCTGGGAAAGCAACACAATTAAAGAAACTCCTAGACCAGGTGTTGGACAGACCAAACAGAGGTGAAGTTTTGCTGGACCTGCTGCTTACTAACACTGAGGAGATCATTGAAGAGGTAAAGATTGGAGGCAGTCTGGGCTGTAGTGATCGTGCCCTGGTTGAATTCGCAGTCTATAGGAATATGGTTCTGGCATAGAGCAGAATCATAGCCCTGAATTTCAAGTGAGCAAACTTCCATCTGGTTAAGGAATTAGAGCACAAGAATTCTCCGTTGCCTCAGCACAAGAAATCAAACCGAGAAGGCAGGAAGCTGACATGACTGACCTGCTGGTCAAACAAAGGGAAAGCAAGGAAATGCATAGAGATTGGAAGCAGGGACACGTGTCCTGGGAAGAATGCAGGGATGCTGTCCAGACATGAAGAGATGGGATCAGGAAAGCTGAAATGCAAATGAAACTGATCTTGGTGAGAGATGTGAAAAGTAGGGTGTACCTATTACCTATTACCCTATTACCCTAAATGAGAAGGGATAACTTGCTTCCATATAACATGGAAAAGGCTGAGGTATTCAGCAAGTACTTTGCCTTTGTTTTCACTGGCTGTCAGGCTTCCCACTCCTCTCGTGTCCCTAAACCTCTAAGCATTGGTCAGGGGATCAAAATCGCTCCCACTGAAAGAGCAGAGCAAGTTAGACATCACCTCACGAGACTGAATGTGTTCATGTATACGGGGCCAGACGACATGCATCCCAGGGTCCTGAAGGAATTGGCTGATGTGATTGCTAAGCCACTCTCCATCATATTTGAAATTGACTGTCAGGTGAAGTCCCCAGTGACTGGAAAAAGGGAAACATCATTCCCATTTTTGAGAAAGGAAGACCCAGGGAACTGTACACAGGTGAGCCTCTTGTTTATGCCTGGGAAGATCATGGAGAAGATTCTCTTGGAAGCTATGTTAAGGCACACATGAGTCGAGGAGGTGATCCAAGACAGCCAGTGTCAAGGGCTGTCAGGGCTTCGTCAAGGGCAGATCATGCGTAACCAATCTGGTGGCCTTCTATGATTGAGGCGTTGGTGGACAAAGAAAGGACAGTTTATGTTTCCTGTTTGGACTTGAGCAAAGCCTTTGGTATGATCCCGCACCACATCCTTGTCTCTAAATTGAAGAGAGATGGAGCTAAAGGCTGGACTATTTGGTGGATAAATAATTGATCGGATGGTTGCAGTCAGAGGGTTGTGATTAATGGCTCTGTGTCTAGGAGGAGGCTGGTGATGAGTGGTTTCCCCCAGGGGTCTGTCTTGGGAGAGGTGCTCTTCGACATCTTTATCAACAACCTAGATCGAGCACACCCTCAAGAGGTTTTCTGATGATGCCAAGCTGAGTGATGTAGTTGATACAATAGAAGGAAGAAAAGCTATTTGGATGGACCCGGACAGGCTTTTAACCCACCACATGAACCAATGAGGTTCAACAAGGCAGAGCATGAGGTATTGCACGTGGATTAGGGTAATTCCAGATAAGAATACTTACTGGGAGAAGAACTCATTGAGAGCAGCCCTATGGAGAAAGACTTGGGGGTCCAAGTGGACAAAACCTGGACGTAAACTAGCAGTGTGCACTTGTAGCCCAGAAGGTCAACCGTATTGCAGGCTGCATCAGATGAGGGGTGGCCAGCAGGGCAAGGGAGGTAATGGTCCCCGCTGTACTCTGCCTCATCTGAAGTACTCTGTCCAGGCTTGGAGTACCCAGCACAAAAAAAGACGTGGAGCTTTTGGAGTGTGTGTAGGGGAGGACCACAGAGAGGGCTGAAACACCTCTCTTACGAAGAGAGGTTGAAGGAGTTGGGCTTGTTTAGCTTGGAGAAGAGAAAGTTCCAATGAAACCTTACTGTGAACTTCTGGTATTTGAGTAGAGCTTGTAAACAGGAGGGAAGTCCAGCTTTTATGTGTTCTGATAGTCATAGGACAAGGAAGAATAGCTTTAAACTAAAAGAGCAGAGATGTTAGTTGGAAATTTTTTACTCAGAGGGAGATGAGGTACTGGCACAGGTTGCCCAGAGAAGCTGTAGATGCTTCATCCCTGGGGCATCCCTGGGGTTCAAGGCCAGATTGAATGGGACCCTGAGCAGCCTGATGTAGTGATTGGCAACCCTGTCTGTGGCAGGGAGATTGGAAGGTACCTTAAAGATCATCCATGCCATTCTGTTATTCTATGAATTAAAGCAAAGAAACCACGTGTGTACCAGATACACAAACAAATCTACTCCTGCTATTAGGAATCAGTACCCTCCAATGGAAGGTTGGTTGCAGAGCCAGCTCTTTACATGCACATAGTAGTACAACAAAATAAGCTGTAACTCATTTCTGAACCGTGTTCCTACATTGTTTTATCCACATGTCTTAATGACATTAATTTAGCAAATTCCTGTTTACAAGTATTGCATGCGTGAATAAAAATGTCATGGATCCACAGTTCTGCTTTAAGTAAAAAAATACTTCCTGGACTTTAAAGAAGTCAAAATTTGTCTAAAAAGTTATGTGATAATGTATGAGTTGTTGAAGCAAATTCTTCAGGTATTTTGATATGGAAAAATTAAAATGAACCTTCTGAGGAAAATTAATATGTAATCTTACCTTTGAACAAATAGCTATCTTGTGACTTTATTAAAAAAATTACTGTTCTGTTTAAATAGCCCGTCAGGTATTCCATTGCTTCTTTATCTGCTCTTTCCTATTTTTTTCAAGAGTAAATAATTGTGTTGTGGTAGAGATCACTAAATGCTTTAATCTACTAGCTGCTTAAAAGAACTTACGGTATGTGTACAGAAAAAGAAATGTTATGTGTGCAAACTATATTGCCTACTCATTAAAGAACTTATTTTTCAATGAGTAAGGGTCTGGAAGAAGGTAATGTAAGTATTTTAGCAAGAGTTTGTATTTCTCTGACAAACAGCACTCCCCTTCTGTTTGTGATCACAGGATGAAAGCTCTCTAAGCTTGTATATGTACATTTTTACTGCTACATCATGTAGTGTGCTCTTAAGATTGAGATCTCATTCCCCAGGAAGCATTTCTGTCTAAGATTAATTGCCCTTTTAAAATCAGTGTTTGATGTATTCCTTTGGCTATATCCTGACTCACTTTAACCCTCTTTGACCTGACCCCACTGACTATTAGCGCCATGGCTGAAGGAGAAATACTTCAGCTTGATGTATGCAGTACAGATTTGAGCCTGTGGTTTTTCACATCAATGGATTCAATTAGCTGGGTTTTTACTAATCAGCTTAGCAGAAGTTGGAGAATTTGTCAGACATGGAACAAAATTGTCTGTTCTTACAGGTTAATTGAGCTCATCCACGTTTTCATGTTTACGTTGCTTGTGAAGTTTACTTTGGTTAACTTTCATAATAATACTGTTGCAAGTAGCATTTAAAAAAGGCAAAACTGGTTTATCTTCCCCCCATTAAATGAAGGAAGGTGCAAAACATAAAATAGCAACCATTAGATCTTTGATCTGTGTATATCTCCTATCACTTTTCAGGCAAATGTTTTTAAATTATAATTATGTCAGAAAGTCCACATGTGAGTTTGATTTATTTAACTGAGCAGATAAACTAAAAAATATTGTCATGACTTTATGAAAACAAGTAAAGTTGCTGATGCTTTCTCAATTGAGTGTTGCAGCAACAGCAGTCCTTTGCTTTGTCTTGCTAGGAGTAGTTCATCATTTGAGTAGCTGAAAAGTTAATTATAATAAGTGGGCGATTTGGCTACAATCTAATAATATTTGCAGGCATTATGTGAATTATAGTAACTTGAAAATGAAGTAAAATAGAGGTTGAAAGTTCAAGAATGCCATTAAAAACCTTTAAAAGTGCATATATGTGCATATGCATATGAAATATAAGATTGTATTTTGTAAGAATTTGCTAGATGTTTGGAAGAACCACACTGCTGAAAACAATGATGTTTTAAAAGTCTTTATAAACAGTTAGCAACACGAATTCTTACAGCAAATGAACTCGGTTTATACTAATCTTTATCAAATGCTTCAACTTTTCAAGAACCATCTTGGTTACATTTAGCTTCCTGTCTGTACACAACTAAGCCTTAATTTCTGAAGGTCACCTGTAGGAAGTATAGAGAGGGAAAACCTCAAACTTGATTAAATGCATGGTACGTGTAAGGGTTAACTCCTAAGTCAATGTTCTGCTATTTGAAAAGTTACACAACTCCTAACACAACCTTTCCTATTCGTCGTCCGTATACAAATCTTGTGTGCTTGCTTGTTATGTGGACAGTAGCTCAATATGCATAGAATTTCCCTTTTTGTTCACATATGCATAGCCAAATTTAAATGCTTTGCAAAAAAAAAAAAAAGTTTTAATTGTGAATTTGAGTACAGTATAAAGTGACACAGATTCATTACTAGTTCAAGGCTTAAGCTAAGGCATGGATACTAGCAAGGAAGAAGGAATATCAGAATATTTGCTGCTTATATAGGTTGTTTATAACTTTTTTCCTAGGGCTTGGATGTTTGAGAAGTATCTTAGACTCAGTATTCTAAAACTTTTTTAATACAAAAATTTTCATGGTTGAAGAAAAGCACTTTTGGTTTGTCATAAATTATCTTGGGATTACCTACAACGACTTTATTAAGAGCTGCTATGAAATACACAAGAATAATTTAAAAAAAAACAAAAACTTTTCATGCAACCTGCATTTACTGGTGTTTGAAACTAAAAGCTAAGAACTTTTTCAGTGAGATAGAAAAATGGTTTCTAGTTTGTTTGTACCTACTGCCTAGCTGTTGTGTGATTTGAAGCACATCCCTAATTCTCACAAGCTGTTCTGAAGCTAATTAAACTTCTGTAAGAGGTGGTTGGCAAATTGTTTTTCAGAAATGCAGCAATCTAATGTGAAGATTGACTTGTGGTAGAGGATGTCAGGAAATTGAGAGGAAAAATTGCTTGAAGAAAATAATGAATAAGAATAATGCCAAATTCTTTATTTTTTCCCACGGAGTTTAATGATGCTTAATGTAGATGATGTTGTATATTCACCTACTTTCATTTTGTAGATGGAGAAGTCTCAGACTACTGGAATATCATCCAGAGAATCTAATCATACTGAGAATGGTGGCAAGATAAGTTTCCTCTCCTTTAACATAATAAATATCTCAGCCATCTGCCACAAGAAGATCCTGAGGAGATAAACCAAGTGGCCTGGATCAAAAGTGCATAGAGAAATACAGCATTAATTCAAGCATAGCTCCAAATCAGTGAATGTGAATTTCACAGCAGTATCATAATGGAGGAATAATCTAGATATTTTTTACAGTTTTGCTTTTATAGTCAGGTACTTTGCAAGAACAGAATTCACTAAGATTGACACAGGTCCAGTTCTACCATAGCCTGTTGGACTAAGAAGCAGCAGTTCTCAGGAGGGGCTCTGGTAGAATGACATTAAGGGACTAAGAGTGAAATTGAGCTGGTGATGTGAATAACAATATAAACCAGGGTGAAGAGAGATTGATATTTTGAACTGTTCATTTTGGAGGATAATAATATTTTTTCTTTAAAAAAAAAAAAAAAAGAGAGAGAGAGATTATGGGGTTGTTTGACAAACGGACTAAAATTTAACATTCCTTTAAAAAAAATTTAAGTATTTGTATATTTATAAAGTGTTGGATTTAATTTAGCTTTGGTTGTGTTTGGGCAAGGAGTGTGCCATGGTTAAAAGTAGTGTGTGATATTTAAGCAGATATCAAAAATATCCATAGCCTTGGACATATTTTGGAAAGATATGACCTTCAATTTGAGCAATTGAATTTATGGTACTTCAATGATTAAAATGAGAGATGTATTGCTGCCTGTTAAAAATTTCTACCTGATGGTTAAGTTAGACTCATGTTGAACAGTTAAATCTGAACAGAAATTCTTCCCCAAATTGCTCTTTTATTTGGAACAATGTTTGTTCCAAATGCAGAGTAATTTTGAGGGGAAAAAAAAAACTGGTTCTGACTACTGTATTCAACATATATTTCCGTATATAAATTCTTCACCTGAATCAGCATCGGTGGCTTTCCCCAGTGCTGGCAGGATTTGCAGGAAGGAATGACAAGTCATTGCTGTGCCATCGTGTCACACATCAGCCTCTAAAGCTTTGAGGTCAGACAGAAGCTTTTGTTGTGGCTAGGCTATTTTAGAGTCAGCTTCTCGGATTTTTTATTTTCTCATTCTTGCTCAGAGTATAGTGAACAGCATATCTTGCCAGTTGCGATCCAATATATCATCATTTGTGTTTCTCTTTAAACTCCAAAATAGGGGAATGGAAGGGAATTCTGTTAGCTTATGTGTGATTAAAGGAAGGTGGAAAATTTGTTAAGATTGCTGAGGGAATGAGTGATTCTGGCAATGATGAAACTTCTGTGAGTAGCAATGAAGTTGAATTCACAGAGAAGTAAGCAGGGATGTGCTTCAGAGAAGTAAGGAAAGCCTTTGACTCTTGATTGAAGTAGACTATTGTGAAACTTCTGAAAGCTTGTACTAAGATTTCATTCCTAATTAAACAGTTTTTAAAGTAAAAAAATCCAACTTGATATAGGATGTGTAATTCTTTTAGACTTCGAAGTAATAGTTGCTTAAGAACTTTGTATTAGCAAAGAGACTTTTAATATCCACTCTTTCAAGTACATGTGCTGAACTCAGTAGGAGGAGCATGTGATCAGTTGGTCTTGAGATGAGACCAAGCTCAACATTTTTTTGTCTTCACTTATCATAAAACTGTGCAGGTATTGAGTACCTGGTAGTACTCAACTAGTGGGTAGGTAAGATTTGTTCAAAATGTTTTTGTATTTGAGACCTTTATATTGAGGTCACTGCTGCAGTGAAATCTGGATTTCTCACAGCATTTCTGTACTTCATTTCTGTTGCACGTGCACCTGTCAGAAATCTTTTTAAAAAATACTTTAAAAAATGAAAAGCATAAATATTTGGTTTATATAGGTTGATTTCATTCCATAGCTTAGTTTGCTGACAAAGCAAAGAAATATTTTGCCATAGATGAAAAAAGATGTGGTGTCTGACTAAACTAAATATTACAAAAGTAGTGTTAAAATTTTAATAAATATCCCTTAGATGTTTATTTATTTATGTATTTATTTATTTTGAAGTTTACAAGCATTCTATGAGCAGGTGCAACTTTGTGGCACATGCAATAAAAGTAATTGCTTTGCTGTAAATAGTATCTATTCATTATCAGTTTAAGCTGTAGACATTGGGATTATTTTCTGTTTGAACAGGTTTTTCTTGGAGAGCTAACTGCTGTTTGTCAGTTTCAGTTCCAGCAGTTGAAAGACTACTGTACCAAATTGAACTATTACTGACAATATTGCAGTTTTGGGGTTTTGTTCTTGTTTTTTTAAAGACTTACAAGTACAGACCTACTTATAAGTGCACAAAGTTACATTCATTGAGTGGTTGTGTTTGTTTATATCCTACAACTGGTGCACAAGTCATTGGACCACAAGACTTGTCTGAGGCTGTCTTTTCTCTGCATATTGCTAAGTAACCAGCCTGGCCTGCCTGCAAATGGGAGGGTAACTCCAACCACTATCCAGTTTTTTCTTACTGCTTGTGGTTACAGGTTAGAACGTAAAAGCTTTGAATTTTTTTGCTTGCTATTCAGTGTAGTCTTCTGTGAAAGACTTGCGTGCAATTCATTGCTCTTAACCATAAACAAACAAGCAAACAAACAAAAACATTAGTTTTCAGGGAAATTTTAACTTTTGCTTGCTAGAGACTTGTTTTAAAAGCTGTCAACAATATTTGTCAGTGATAGATTTGGTAGTTGCAGCTACATGTGAAGCACAATACTGAAGGTTACCTATCTGTAAATAATTTCCTAAGGGAACCTAAGGAGGCAGATTAAAGTCTGCTCCATGAAGATGTCAGGGTGTCTTTTCAGATTCTGAGATGTGCAAAGCACCATCTGTGAGCACACATGGTTGAGGAGTGTTTTGGCTGCTTTGAGGTACCTGCGCTTAAAGAGCTGTTCTGCTGCCTGGTGATGCGAAGTGCAGGAGGGATGGAAAGGAAAGCAGCTACAGAAGAGTCACAAAAGAGGGAAATCTTTGCTCCCTGTTATGCTGTGTGATATAACCTGTTGTCAGGAGTACCATTAGTGATATCTAATCCAGAACCTGTGATGTGTTTTGAAGACAAGCAAGCAAGTTTTTATGGCCCATTTCACATCTGAAAATGCTGGGAACCTCTTCTGTTACATTGTTCATAAGGTTGATAGCGCATGACATTTTCCTTGTTTATTCTTAGTCCCTACAATTTTTAGTATCGCTGTCTAATATATTCCTGTGGCCATTTATCATGCTAGAAGCACATTATTTGATTTCCTAGTTTGGAACACAAGGTACTGTTTTCCCTTTTTGGGGTTTTAAAGGCAGTTTAGTAAGTAGTGAGTCTCTGAATAAGAAAGGGTTCTAAATTGTCCATTTTAATGGCTGCTCTCAGTTCTGGGACTTAATATGCAGAGGACTTGCATACAGAGGATTCTAAGTACACTAGGGAAATTCTTGCTAAATCCCACATGTCTTGCAGTATCTGGCAGTGAAAGCATTTAAGCTAGCTAAGTTGCCCTGATCTGTGAGTGGTAAGAGGCAACAAGTCTGAATGGAGGCATTTCAAGCCATGAGGTTTTAAGTGGTGCATCACAGTGATGTAAGTTGGCTAGAGACAGTGGTCTTGGGTAGGTAAAAGGGGGTTTCTAGCTGTAGCATTTCTGAGCATTGTGGTGCTAATATGGGTGCAAAGTGGCTGAAATATGCTGCTTTGCCAGGAATAGTTCATCCTCACTATTCTGCTTCTAGACACTTGAATCCATTTGAAAGGCAATTGGTTTTCTTCACCTGCTTCAATTCTTCTCTAAATAGAGATCATCCGGTAGTATTTAGGTTACGTCAGGAGAATGTATAACTGTCTGAATTGATGCTGAATAAGCTAATTCTCTTGTTCTGATTTTGAGTGTTTAAGTTAGCAAGCAGTTGTATGGCTAAATGAAACAGAAGAACTAATCGTGAGTTACCATGACATTGCACATCTTCCTAACTTCCCTGAAGATTATGTATTGTCTTTTCTTTGTTCTCTCTCTTTCTCTCTCATAAATTATTGAATATTGAGGGTTTTAGAGGAAGCTTAGCAAGAGCAAACAGTGTAGTTGGGCATTCTCCCCAGAGATGGATAGTGAAGTGGACTGGAGCTGCCTGAGGATGAGGAGAGCTTTGAGGCAGTCTCACAAGGCCTCTTTTGAGATGCAGCAACCACCACCATCTCATTTCCTTCCGACAGATGCCTAACTCCAAGAGAGTCCTATACCAGTGCTTTGTTTGGCTGGATCAAGGTGGGTTCCTGACTGGGAGCGCTGAGATAGAAATCTGTTTCTTTCCTTTCAATCTGAGCTGACCATTTCTCTCTGTACTTTTCGTATAGTGTTGGAAAACTTCTGACTAGACATGGTATGCCTTCAGGTGCATACTCTACGTTGCAGCCTTTGAGTTAGAGTGTCTAAGTTAGGTAATCTGAAATATCCCCAGAATGTGTTGGTGTGCAACAGGTAGTCTTAGTTGTGTGCCTTCTACAGATGGAACTTTGTGAAGTTTGTTGGTAAAACTTTGTAATCTCTGCTTATTTGCCGACTTTCAGGGGCTTATACTGGTTTTTGAATTCAGGAATTTTCACAGGGAAACCAAAGGAAAAATCACTTAGTTCTTCAATAGCCATTCTGGTAGCAGGTGGCTTAATTCTTTTGTCTTGGGCTTTTTTGTAAATGCTGAAACAGTATTTATCACTTGTACATCAATTCAGTAATACTGTAAATGCTCTGATGGAAATAGTTACTGTGTACACACATTGTAAAATTTTCTATGAAATGTTTATTGCCTTGCTTTCATTTTTCTGATATTTTCACTTCTTCTTCTTCCTTAATTTGCAACAAAGTAAAAGAAACCATCTGTATGTCATATGATACCTAGCATGTAACCCAACTTTTTCTTGACTTAAAAGGAGAAGTCAGTGGGGTGACTAGAAAATTTTAACATTGCTTTTGAGAAAATTCTGGGGTTTTTACTACATTACATTCTGCATTGTAAAATGGGTGCTGACAGTTTGATCTTTCCATGTCTGGACCTCATGCAACACAGATGAGCGAAGTTATTAGCTCTAATTTTTATAGACATAGTCCAATGATATGGCATTAATCTTCTACTTAATTAAGCAGTTTAAATCTTATGTCACTCATTTAAAATATGTTGCATTTAGCAACTTGTACTCTTTTACAGAGGCATTCCAATAGTCTCTTTATACTTTGTGCAACAGAATATGGAGTGGGGCAGCAGAGAACAATACTTGGTGTGTCAGATCTACAGTTCCTAAAAGTTTACAAACAGTAATGGAAAGAAAAGCATTACGCAAACCTGTTACAGACATAAACCAGGTAGATGAAGCTTTCAGAAGAAGCTAGCAAATCTTCAAGAACCCAGATCAGAGTGGTAATGTGGCTGCTAATTAGACAGGCAGCTCTTGAGAAAATGAGTGTTTTTCAGCAAAGTTTTTAACATATCTCCTGTTTTCAGCTTTTGTTAAATAGAGTAGCTATGTATGAGAGAGACTCTGTATGTGATCAAAATGGGGAAGTTACTCAAAATGTGAAAGTTGAGAAAGTTTGGGTAAATGCAACTTAAGTGAGAGTTTATGTTCTATAGTAATGAAAGGAAGGGAAAAAGTAGAAACAAAGGATTTTGTGGAAGAAGGCAACAGTAAATACGGATTTAGTAGATAAGATCTCTTTAGTCAAGCCTCTGGGGGAGCAAGACTTAAGGAGAAGTGATGCTTTGTCAGAGATAATACTAAGGCACAAACAGCACTAGTGCAGAAATGTAGACTCTAATTACAGCATAAATTCTTCATTGACCCCTGGGACTTTCTTGATTTGCTGAGAAACAGAATAAAAGATTTGTATGAGAAAGGAATGGAGTTGGGTAGGGAAGAGGAAATGGGGACATGCAGATAAATTGCATTTCATTTTTAAGCAAAAGGCATCAAGTTAGTACACACACGCACACATCCAAAAATATTGTTATTTAAAAAAGAAGTCAAGGAAAGTGTTTGTAAGCTTTTCCTACAATCGTTAGAAGGTGATGCTCAAATTCTGAAATTTCTGATCCATCTTAGTGCAGGATTTTGCTAAAAACAGCTGTGCATAGGGAGCTAGCACAATCTGGACCTAGGCTGAACTGTTTGTGAACACTGACGTGTGTAATAGCCAATGTGTGTTTGCCACGAGCAGAGTGGTTTCAGATTAATCTTTTGTTTTCTCTTTTCTTTAATATGTAAAATTTCTGGCATTAGATTACAGTGCATTCTTGAAAGCTGTAAGGAAGCCAATGGCTTTTTTGGTGAAACTTTAGAGGTACTACATTGACCAGATAATGTCCAGGTGGAGAGTGATTGTGAATGATTCACTGATGAAAAAGGAAGAAAGAATTGAAGACTGTCCTGACAAGAATTGAAGAAGTCCTGACCGGACTCTTAATGTTTCTGTCACTCAGCCCATTAATAAGAGCATTCTTGCTAAATTTACAGATGAAAGAAATGTACGAATGACTACAAGTTTTAAGGACAAGGTTAGAATTGGGAAGAAGTGGAGAATATGTTTGTTTTTTAAGGAAAGAATATGCATGATAATACATTTGAATTATTGTGCGTGTTTTATTGTATGATGTGATCAAACTTTGCAGTAACACATCTCATATTATCACATAACAAGAAATTCTTCTGTGATCTGTGTTCACAGTTTAACTCTTGTTGAATTTTTTTTCCTGAGCTTTGAAGGCTTTTTCCCCTGTATGCAGTGACAAAATTGCTGTAAAAGAGGTCTGCAAACTAATACTGTATTTTCTGCCATCTCTGCACGCAAATGAGATCTCTCTGACAGTTAACTGATATTATGAAACATAGACATCTGCCATCAATGTTACGGCCAATTTATGGAATACCATAGGTTGACTTTAGTTTGAAAGTGTTGAACATATATTTTACTTGATTTTGAAAATGTGGGATATTCTCAGCTTCTCAGCATGAAAACTTACTGGGAATTTTTTTCTTCAGGAGTAGTACTTGATGAGTAGTGTTTCAACCCTGTAAATATCTGTTTTGGTTGGAAATACCAGACATTTATTTTACATGATCTGCTGTTTTCTGACCTGCAATGCAATGAAAGCAGAAACCAGCAATTGTTCATACTTAATCAAGTATGAGAACATGTATACTATGCCATCCATGGAATCAAGCTTTCTATTTTTCATCAACAATCTTTACAGAATAGAATACCATACGTAGTTAATGTAACTAATATATGATGCTTTATTTTAGACAAACATAATTGTCAGCTTCAGCAGTAGGATTTGTTTGTAGTATAAAGTTAACAGTGTATTCAAGAGTGATTGTTCCTAAAATAATGTTGCCTTTTTCAGGCATTTTTCAAAGCATTGAGGCTACTGAACACAAATAAGATTTTATCTGTCTTATAAAGTAGGAGTTATGCTGTAACTGGGGGAGCTGAATAAAAGAGCCAATAATGGTACTTCTGGCATCCTATATTCTACTTTCTCTCATGCAGCTCTTGGGCAACACACTGGTTTGGTTTGGTCTGTTCTGTAGATGGTAGGGGGATAAAATGCCAGTTAGAAAAGGCAGTGGTATTTCTGCACGCTGAATTTGGATTTCACTGTGGTAGGTCCATGTGAGAAAGCCAGAGTATAGTATAAAAACAGCAGAAGGTCACCACTTACTTTTTTTTTTCCCCCTAACCATTATTTGGAGCATATTTTAAATGCACTTCTCATATCATGACTCTGAAATAAATTTTCATTTTCAGGTTTTTTTTAGTTCATTTTGTGGCAGTTATGTCAGTTGCTTTAGCTGGTTCCCATCATTTGAATCAAAGGATCAAAGTACTTGCATCCTCCGGGACAAGTATAAATAAAAAGAATTGAAATATTCTTAGAATATATCCTTGTCGTACTGGGAATCATTTACAAACATAGCTTTTCCAAGAGATGAAACTAAGTGAGAAAAAGCTGGTGCCAGCTCAGTCTTCTGAGTAACTTTCAGTAACATTGTTAGATTCTCAAGTAAATTATTCTTAGCAAAACAAAATTACTGCAGGAACATTACATATGTTATGAGTTGTTTGGTTGTTTGGTTTGGTTTTTTTTTTGCACATACTCTTTTTCAGCAGAAAGCATATTAAGCATTAAAAACATGTCATTAGTAATTTTTAGGAAGCCTAATCTTAAGCATACTCACAAAAAATATTCGTGTGGCTTATGTCTGGGAGGGATAGATATACCTTAAACGTATTGACACCAAGGTGTGATTTCTGTAGGGAAAGAGTAAGAAAAATAAAACTTGAAACTAATGGAGAAGAATGGTGCTTGGATTAAGTTTCATTTTAAACCAATTTTTAATTGGAATTATTTTACCTTAGTTTCTTTCTTAGATGATACCAGTCTCAGCTTTCTCCATGCCGGTACTTCCTGCTTTTCATTCTGTTAAAGGCTGAACTCTGTAACACCAATTAAATCTACTGTAAATTAAGCATAAGTAAATGTTTAATCTTTCTGTGAACTTTGAATGATGTACTTAGTGGTTTCTCTTTTTCTTTGAATTAGATGGAGAGAAGACGACTCAAGTGATGATTCATGGAATTGAGCCAATGCTGGAAACACCACTACAGTGGCTAAGCGAACATATGAGCTATCCAGATAATTTTCTTCACATTAGTATCATTCCCCGACCTACTGATTGAAACTTGGCTATATTGGTATGAGGATCATTCTCAAGGTGGAATTCTAGGGGCATGTTAACTACTTGCTTGTATCAGTCTTGAGACAGGCAGCCTGACCAGAAAAAAAAAAAAAAACAAAAAATGAAACAAAACAAGAAGTCCTCACTGCTGCAAGCCAAACAGGAAGAGAGATCCTATCATCAGATAAGGGCAATTGGGCTGATCTTATTTTGCATCACTGCTGCTTTTCTTCACCGCTGTAATTAAACTTCAGTTGCGTTATGAAAGAATTTACAGGACCTCTGCAAGTCTGCTGTTTTCTTGTAAAATGTAATGAAGCTGAAACTGTCAGCTGAAGAGCAAATGGAAATGTGCCGCTCGATTATATTTCTGATTACCAAATAGGCAGGGCTCCTTCCTAACGCGGTAACGTTTCAACTTTGAGAGTGGAAACATTGGTTTAGTTTTCTAGAAGAGTTAGGCACCGGCAGATTCAGTTACCAAGAGCTTTTTTGTAAAAGATCGAATTACTGTAAACCCATCTTTCCTTAATGAGAATGTCATGTTTACAGTATGTGTATTGGTATGCAAATGATCTTCTAACTTTGATAACAAACAGCCAGAGATTTTAAAAGCAAACCCGTCAGCATGTTTTGTCGTTTAAAAACATGCACAACTTAATAATTTCCAAATACTTTTGATTTGTATGCTGTCACTGAGTACTCCGGTATGTGTATTATTCCAACCAGTTTTCATAGACAAGCAGTGTTGTAGGATAATTTGTCTCAGGATTTGTCATGACGTTTCTTTGTGTTCGTTTAATTTTTCTTTTCTCTGAGGATGTTTTCTTTAATTAGTTCAAAAAGTTTGGAAAAAAAAAAAAGTAAACGAATGTTGCAAACTGTTGTATCCTGCTGTTTATTCCCTGGACAAGAAAACAGTTAAATTGTAGGATGATCAGCAGATTTATTGCTTTTTAATAATGTTTAATTTTTAGGAAGCTGGGGTTTTTCCAACCTAATACTTCCTTGCTTCTGAGTTTAGTTTTTTACTGCGATCCTTGGGCAATCAGTCTGAAATTTGAAAGATTATAATCTCACTGCACAGAACTTTCCTTATTTTGGCAAAACTGTTCTTAGGCTATCGGGGTGCTTTGTTTCTGAATGTTCTTACCATTACAGCTGCTGCTAGGATCTGGACACTATTTGTGTTAGGTTGAATTCGTCAAAGTGTTTGCCATATTGCTTTGTCTGCAGTCTGGTTGTGTGTGGCACAACGCTGTGTTTATAGTAGACATATTAGCAAGTATGTCAAATACCATCAAATATATATTGAAAAAAAAAGAAGCATGACATTTTTCTATCAAAAAGAGTGTAGCTGTTGAAGTTACTGCTCAGTTATGACTTGCAAATGTCCTGATAACTCCCACTGCTGTTCCCATTCTGCTTGTTTCTGTTCTTTTTGGTAGAATATTTACCTGTAGGTGGGAAAGAACAAAATGGAAATCAATCAAACAAACAAAAAACTCTTTTAGAAGAAGGGGGGAGGGATCTCCTGGGATGAGGATAGAATTGAGACTAGAAAAGCCCAAAGGGCAGAAAAATGTCAACGGAACAGATTAGATAGTGCTTTAAATGTAAATAAGGAAATGGTATTAAGGAAATGGAAGGAAAAAAGTAATGGGGAAATAAACATACGCTGTATTCTGTGGGACGTGACAAACCTCTAAAAGACGACAAAGCACGCGGGTCTGTGTTTATGCAGAACTGAAATATAATATTCTTACAGTGGGATGATCTGGTTGAGTTGTTCTAATTTCCAGTTCTGTTTGGAATTTTTGTTGCAGAGTTGGATTGGCATTTGTAAACTCTCTTAGGCGGACACATTTAAATTTAAATATTCTGGAGAATTTCAAAGTCCTGCCAGTGGATAAAGCAAATATTTTGTAGTTTTCATATTTAAAAAAGTATTTTGTAGGGATAATTTTTCCATTAGTCAGGATAGTGTTATAAAAGGCCGTACATTAAAAAAACCTATACAGGTTATTTCCGTTATTTGCTAGTAAATCCAATTTTTAAGGCCTAGCATGAAACAAATAGCTTGGCTTTAAAACATACTCTTTCCTATTAAACTATTTAAATTTCATTAAAAAATAATTAAAAAAAAGCTTGGGTCTGTCTTCATTTTCAGCTAAATAAGGATTTTTATCATGGGATGACAAAAAAGATGTATCAATGTTTGAGAAGCAGCAGCTGCTTAAAGAACTGGTCAAGTGACGCACCTAAGCAAGAGGACTGCATCACAAAAACGGAGTCTTTGCTTTCCCTGATTCTAATCACATTTTTGTAGTTCATACTGCTTAGCCGGTGAGTAACAATAGGAACAGGATGAGTGCTGTGGCTTAATTACTTTTCTTCGCTTTGAAATGCTGCAAAACTTCAAAACAAAAGAAAGAGTCAGCCTAAATTGGTCAGAGTTTAAAATAGTGCTCCCTAAACTTACTTCAGCGCCAGTGAAAAGCGAAAGGTACACAAACATGTTTCTTCACATTTAGTATTCAAGTGCAACCAGTGCAAAAGTTAAAGAACTGTTTAGAAAAGAGTGAGACACAGGGCTTGTTGTTCACTGTATTTCACGTTTGGCAATGTCTGCCTTGCTCTTTGAATGTTTGCTGAAGAAAGAGAGAATTTTCCAATGCTTTCTTTGATCTTTGATACCACTGACCATCACTCAGCACGCTGTCGATTAGCACACAAGGCGATGCCTTTTCATGAAAAGCTAGAAATTGGTTGTTTTGATTTTTAAATTATTTGCCATGAATTCTTTGGGAAAAAAAAAAAAAAGAAAAAAAAAAAAGTAAGACGGCAGAAAATATGTTCAGATTGGGGGGGAAGGAGGGCGAAGAACGTTAAGACCACTGCAAAGAATGTGAAATGATTATCCAAAGGACTGGTAACCATGAAAACTGAAGAATTAGAAAACGTGCAGAATTGAATATACAGGGTGTGCATAGACACCAATCAGAAGGATTGCTGCTGCAAAAGGAGGAGAGAGACCCAGATAATCATGCAGTGGTGTGTTACGCTGCTGAAGCACGTGTAATTCTGGCTTCACATTAAGTACAGAAAAGGGAGGAAAGTTATGTGTCTGAGAGGCGATAGTTCTCAAATGCGATGTTCTGATCTCCTGTGTGCAAAGCAAAGAGATTCAGTCTGCAATGGACTGTGCTGCTTTAGTGGCAGCTAAATACTGCTGGGAATCTGTGTTAGTGTGATTAGGAAATCTTGCCAGAATGTGAAGAAATAATAGATCTTAAGGACAGATCAGACACAGGAACATGCAGTGGGAACAAACCGTTATTAACCGTATGGAAGGAAAACTGTTGAGCTACATCCAGATCCATCTCCACTAAGGGTTTTAGGAGCTGTGGAACAAACCAACGTGGGGTTAAGTTATGAAAATGGAAAGAGACTCGGTGACCGGGAAAGTCCTTTTAGTTCTGTGTTCTGACAGCCAGATATCTATCAGATGGTGAAGACTCTTAATCATCACTTCCAGTATTGTTTATGTGCTGCATAATTATGGCGTTTTTAATTTCCTTATATGGTGAATGACATCTGAGTGAAAATCCGTGTTTATGGTACTGATGGTAACTTCTGGTAGACTTTTTGTTCTGTGTTGATCTTCAGGAAAATCTGTGTCTCAGCTGTGTGAGCGTATTAGCATGTTCTTTGAGGACTTCTAGGGCTAAAAAGTGACTGCACTTTTGGGAATGTTTTAAGCAAATGTCACAGCTTGCCAGTGGTAAGTTAGCAAATCAGGAGTCTCGACAAGAAAGGGACAGATCCGTCTTGTAGGTACTTCCCAAATTATTATTATGTTTAGTCTATGTTTAAACTCTTCCAACAGTATAGAAGTTTACCTGCAAATTTAGCGGGAGCATAGAGAATGTATTTATTCATGTGGCATTCTGTGCAAATATGCAATCAGTTCCGACATCTGCGCCAGCATAACACTGGTGATTATCAAATGCTGGAAGGAGCACCATGTAGGTGGCTGTGCGGGATCCCACAAGCACGGTTGTTCTGGTGCTACACTTGGACCAGGTGTGCGGTTGGAATGACTCTCCAATGCGTGCTACCGTGTTTTCCAAATTTGACCTTTCAGCATAAACACAATTACTCCGTAAGGTCTTTATGGAAAAATAATGTTATGTTGTCAAGATATCAGAAAATGTCTTAGGAGACAATGTTTCCCATCTCAACCCCCGAGATATTTTTGTTTCAGAATTTGTGCCTGTACTGATGCAGCGAGGCTTTTGGGAAGTGACTGTAGTCATTGATTTTAGCATTTCTGGCTCACTTAGACTGGAAAGAGATTCTTCGGGTGATTTGAGCAGAGGTTTTTAGAATATCGTATCACATACAGAATGTCTGACTCACCACATGCAGTATTTCTGAATTACAGCAGGTAGGAGGTATCTGTAGTGTGTTAAAAATTCTGGTTTTGAGACAGGGATAGTGACATTTCAAAATATTGCGCTAGCCCTGACTAATATCTCTTTAGAGAGGTAAAACGACGTGAAGTTTCAGATGCTCAGAAGTAGATTTCAGGTTTCTAAGTCATACTATTGAATTCACTCGTGGAAGAAGAGTTTGAAGTGAAATGGATGTTTTCCTTCCCCCCTCACATTTCATGTCTCCAGGATTCACGTAACTGAAGTTCTCTTAACTGTGAAATGAAAGATTAAAGTATGCAAGAATACAAAGCCTCTTTCAAATACAGGTACGCGAACAGATACATGAAGATAAGTTTTGTGTAGCTCAGGTTTTCATATATATAAAATAGCAGTTATGTGGGGCTTGCAGGTATGTTTTCTCACGTGGTTTAAATAATATTTATGTTGGATAAGAAACACTCAGGGTAGAAGAGAGGTGGCCGTGTTAAAGTTGGAAGTTGGTGGAACTCAACTTCGCTGCTCTTGAAAATGGCAAAATGCATCAGATTTTAAAATAGCACTTTCCACTGAAGATGCTTAAAGCCTTAATCCTTGCATCATTTTGCTAATATAGGTCAAAAGATGTAACAAAATGAATGTGTTGTGGGAACAGACGTGTGATCTAGTTACTAGTGCACATTGTATTCTTAGTACTCATAGTAATTGTGAGTATTGTAGAGGGGAGAGGGTAAAACCACTACATGGCATATTATGCATCTACCAGACTTTGCAGGTTTGCTTGCAAGACTGTGTTTTGCAGGTTTACACGACAGCTACTAAAAGTTGGATTCTCCTTAAAACAAAAAACTGATAGCACTGCTTGGTAGCCCCATCTCCTCCCTGAAACAGAACCCTTCTGTTTCATTGTGCCCAACAAAATTTTAAATTAAATTGTGCCCAAAGTATGAAGTAAATTTAAGAGAAAAGCAGCTTTTTTGTTCAGTCTGGAATTTGTGATAAAAACACAAAGCATGCAGTAAGATGTTGTTTTTTCACTGTCCGCTGACAAAAGGTTCACCTGCTTTGCCTTGTGGAGACTTCGCTGGGTGTCTTACGCTCACAAAGCCCACAGACAATTAGTGCTCGTGCTCCTAATGCCAAGCTGCTTCTGTCTTGGTTCTCGCATGCAATAGATCTGTGCCATAGAATGTTTGGGGTCTAACATGGCTCAGTGATTAGGGGCCTGGGGCGGGAGCATGGATGTGAGCCGGATTCCTAGCTATGAGGCTGCTGTTCACTTTTTTTGGAGAGGAGACTCTTTGGGGCATCTCTTGAGGGTTTTGCAAATGAAAAACAACATATAGAAGCCAAGTGCTATTTTGTATTGTGTTCTTTTTGCGTATAATTAAGATTTTGTTGCTTAGGGTTGGTAGTGTCCAGATTGGCATTAAAAAAGAAGAGACAGTTTGTAATTCTGCCAGTGTGAGAGTTAAGCAGAGTCACTTGTATTTATTTTCATCACCATAGAATTGAAGATCAGGATGGAAAGTGCCTGGCGGAAAGTTGCATCGTATGCGTTCTTCTAGCTTTAATTAAAATAATCTGCACTACAGAGGTTTGATTTCCATCAGTTGCATGTGCACACGCCTGCCCTGGATTTTTTTTCCACACTTCAGACTGTGCAAAATAAGCTGGTGTTCCTTCATCTTAGCACCTATCCAAGCCTGCGCGGGGCTGAAGAGAGCAGAGATCAGACGTGGGAGTGGCCCCGCGCCCTGGAGTGCTGCTGTGACCCAGGAAGTCGTACACGGGCTGTTCATCATTTCCACTCTAACAATTTTATTGTACGAGTTTTGTCACTTGCTTGCTAACACTTTTTTTCTTTCTTTTAATCTGCAACTTCTCTGTTTTTCAGTTAATCCATGACCTCATCTGAAAGAGATTAGCTCACGGCTGCCCCTTGCTCTCTAGTTTTCTTCTCTCCGTTGCAGGTTTGTTATCAGTAACTGTAAAAGTGAGCGTGACTAAAACCCTGATCCCAGAGCACTCTGTGACCCTCGCATAGGGCTGCTCCTGTGTCTGAGGCATGACTGGGTTTCGCTGGTGCTTACCACAAACTGAGTAGCCCTGCAAGGAAAGCAGTGAAAGAAATCTGCGGAGGAGGGGAGAGGGAAGCGAGAAGAATTAAAGAACAGTGAAGGTGGGGCTTGAGAGAAAAATAATCAGTGGGGAGAAAAATGACAGGGCTGAATTCTGTATCTCACCCAGGTTTCTCACTCACTCATAACCCTACAGCTCCCACCACGTGCCTGCCTCCCCCTGCTTTGGGTGCTGGCTTTCACATGCTAAGTGCAGCGTCTGGCACCTGGTGTCACCATCTGGCACGGCCTTGTTCCTGGAGTGTGCAGTGCAACTGGGAAGGGGTGTTAACCTCCTCACTTGGGTCTGCTGCTCAGGGAGGTTGTGGAGATGTGGGGGTTGGCCTCTTCTCCCAGGTTAGATTGGTGTTAAAATTGCACCAGTTGAGGTTCAGGTTGGATATTAGGAAAAGCAGCACCTCAGAAAGAGTGGCGAGGCACTGGCACAGGCTGCTCGGAGAGGTGGCTGAGTCACTATCCCTAAAGGTATTCAAGAAAAGGAAGACATAGCACTGAGAAACGTGGTCTGCAGTGGTCACAGGCATGGGCTGGTGGTTGGACTAGATAATCCTGTTGATCTTTCCAATCTTTATGATTCTGTTATATCAGGTTTAGTTGTAGAGAATGATGTAAATATTCCTAGCCAGGCTCCATAAACAGCAGAAAGAGGACGTGCTGGTTTTAATGGTTAGCTGTCCTGCTCTCACCATTTTGACGCTTTTGAACAGGAGAGTGAGCAAAACTTTGTACCTTTCTGCCTTTCTACGCGTTTCTTGCTGAACCACCAGGGCATTTTCTCAGCAGCTTCTCTGCCCATCATAGGGATCCGTTCCCTCATGGAATCTGGCCACTTTTGTTTTACTGTATGTAAGCTCACGTTTGACAGTTGTTGAGGAAATCGCTGTGGAACAAGGGCCATAATGGCAATTAAAATCTCAGCTTAATTTATTGCTCCTATGTCCTTCACTGGGAAATAGTTCTTAGTGAAATTAGTCATGCCCTACTTCTGGCCATGTATTCAATTATTTCTATGGTAAGAGGGGCAAGATCGTAATGGGTCAGCTTGCAATTTCCTTGAAATATATTGTATGTTTCTTAATATGCCAATAAAAGGAACTGATCTTCATTTTCATCCCTTACTGAAGCTTGAATCCATCCAGTGGTTCTGCTGTGATCAGGACTCATCCTCTCTGGCCTCTATAAATTATGTTGGGTTTGGTGTCTTTCAGATTTGGGGTGTGAGGAAAAATATTTTGGCTCTCTGGAGTTTACTTGCATGTACTCTTGTCCCCTCTGCAAATGAGATGCCACATTCTTCACAGTACAGTCTTTTTTTTGTTGCTTTGAACAGTGAAGCAGGTGAGCTGTAGCTGCTGGGCATGAAGATTAATTCTTGAGCGTTCCTTTCAGTGTTTTCTGAAATTGAGAACTTTCAAGTTTTTGAGCCACACCTCTAACAGACGCTCAGTCTGGGTAACCACACAAGCTACCAGCAAGATAACGCAAGGTGTAAATTAAATTCTCTTTAAAAAAATGGCATTGAAGTAAATGGAAGCATTCACGAGGGCTCCGTTCACACTTGTTTTGCTGTCTTTGTGTAATCAGCTTTCTGTAAACTTTCAGGAAGAGAGCCTCATTGTGCTGCTGTGCTGGCGTATGGAAAGGGCCGGTAATGGTGTTACGCGGCTCCCCAGCCCGCACCCCACTCAGCCCTCGCATGTGTCACTGCAGGCAATTAACAGTGCTTCAAAACCACGCGCGGCTGCTATTCCAAAACACCATTTGATGCTATCAGGATGCTTGAGAATGTAAGCAAAAATATGTTTGTTTTGTAAAGGGTGTTTATTCATCTCTGGAAGATGCTGAAATAATCAAAGACATCTGCAACACCGTTTGCAACATCAGCAAGTAAATCTTTGCTGCAAGGTACTGTCTGCAGAGGATAAAAACGCGTTCGTAATCTTTATTATAATATTGCATTAGAATGCAGTGTAACTTATTTAGGTGTTCTGCTTTGATCATAATGTGTTGTGAGGTGTTACGCTGAACTGGATGGTGGATACCATCAGCAGAGGAGGAGATCCTTAACATCCAAACGCGTGGGCATGTGCCGCAGTTGCCACATCATAAAGGAGGGCAGCAGGCCTGCAGAGCTGCCCCCAGACAGGTCACTTTTACTGCTGGCTGTGTCTGGGCTGAGGAATCAATGTGGCTCAGTGGGAGCAGGCTGCTTTTCCTGGCACTGCCCAGGGAGGGAGAATGAGGGACTTGTTGGATGCTTTGCAGCCCTGTAGTAATGACTTTGAGCGTTCACCTTTGCTTTCAGTATTTCTTCTGAGTTATTTACATCAAGGGATCTTTTCCTTGATTCTGGCATTGGTGCTAATTATGTGAAGCAAGTCAGTGACTGGGATTTTTATTTAATTTCAATGTGCAGTGAGATACAATTAAGCATAAATTGTGTGGCTGCGTGTTTCCTGTGGAAAATTCCAAGTTTATTTTGCAATGGCAAATAGGGTCTCAGAAACAAGAGGGCATGAAAGCTTATGTCCTTTTGCTTAGTGTTTTGGTGCTCACTGTTTGCCTGCAGCACCAAAGCATCCCTTTGCTATTTGGATCATGTGGAAGGCTGTTGTTGTACCAGTGCAAAGATCTCCTTCCCAGACTGAGAACTGACCAAGTTCTGATTCTGTTTCCTCTGAGTTCTGACAATAATGCACTCCCCAGCCTTTTTAGCCTCCTGAATACAGCCATGCTGGTGCTTGCTCAGCTCAGCTTGCAGCTTCATCATTGCCATTGCTTTGCAGGGGGAGATACAATGCATACCAATTAGTCAATAATTGTAATAATAATAATATAAATAATAATATTAATAATAATAGTAGTAATAGTAACAATTCTACCTCAACAATGGGATAACATCTTAAGAGTGCTTAAGGCCAGAGCCAGAAGGAGCTAGCAGTAGCTCCCATGATACATCAGAAAGAGGGAAGCTCAAGCCCTGCACTTTCAGTCACTTTCACAACCTTCTTGCAGCGGAAGAGGCAGATTGCTCAATGAGTTGTTCGATATTTGGGAGGATACTGACATAAGTGGCTGTAAAGTAGTACCTGCCACTTTGCAAGAAGAATTTCTCAGCTTGTGAAATCTACCGTCCTTCCTCTGCAGGGATGAGGGAAGTCAGCTTCCAGGAGAGCTGTGATCCCAGTTTATGGGGGGAGTAAACTGGTAGAAGTTTGGGAATAAAAGATGATACGGAAACACTACTCACAGCATAAGGTCCTTCTCAAAGCACGAAGAATGTGCTGCATCTTCTAAAGATGGGCTGATGCTACTAATGAAAGGTGCTTTGTTGAGTTTTGTTTTCTGGTGGTGTCAATATATCCTGCTTTGTCCCCTGCTCAGTTTTTGGAGACAGTATTGTCCAAGAGAAACCTGATAAATCTGATAGTATGTAGGTGAAATTTCAGTCTTATTTCTAATATTCTCTTACAGAACTTGAATGAAATCTATAAATTGGTCTTTTTTTTTGCTGATAGGGAGGGACTTGAGCATGGGTCCATCTGCTTACGGGCTGAGCAACAAGGGATTCAGGCCAGTACATCCCCTGTCTGATCTGCTGTTAGAGCTGCACAGTTTTGCTTGTGTACTGCACGCTGACAGTGATGGAAGATGGTTATGTGTGAGGCATGTTCTGACATCAGGCAGTGTCCCCCGTTAAAGCTTCTTTGAAGTTTCTGGAAAGAATAGTGGGGATAGTGGTGACCTAAGAAGCAAAAAAACGTTGGAAAGAAGGCAAAACCAATGCAGAATCCTGCTGTGTTTCAGGCAGTGAATTGCAGGTATAGAATCAAAGAATCATTGAGGATGGAATGACCAATAAGATCATCTAGTCTAGCCATCAACCCATGCCAGTGGCTGTTCCAGACCATGTCACTCAATGTGACATCAACCCTTTGCTTGAAAACCTCCAGAGGTGGTGACTCCTCTTATTCATATTGGACCGACCCCCGGTGTGTCCAGTGTATCAGTGATGGTAATGGTACCAGTAATGGTAATGGAACCAGAGAAACAGGTGCTGCAGTGCTTTGCAGCTTAAGGCTTGAAATGCTGTCGTGCAAAGGGCATCTGATGGGAAGTTCACAAAGTGGCACAGTCTGCTGAACAAGGCAGTTTATTTATGGAATTACTCTTTCATTGCGTGTTCCTCCATTAACATTTAAAGTACTGTTTTAATAACCTCAGCTGACGTTTCTCTGACAGTGCTCAATGGGCAGCTTTAATGGGCGCTGCGTGGAGATCCTTGCAGCAGCAGGTACAATTGCTGCTCTTCTTACTTGCCTGCAAACATTCCAAGTGATCAAGTGTGACACCTTCCTGCAAATGAGGTAATTCCCGCTTGGTGCTTAGGCTTCTAAAGAAGAAAACTTTTATATGGTAACATTAAAGGCAGACGCTTTGTTTTAATCATTTGCCAAAACAGCTGAAAACAATTATTAATTAATAGGAAACATGGACTTTTAACTTCGCAAGCTCTCCAGAGAAGTGTCTGTGACAACTTGCATCTGGATTTATGGATTATGTGGATACAAGGGAGCTGGGCATCACGCTGCAAAGGTTGACTGCTTTAAATTCATTTTAAGTGTACACATAGCGCTCTTAAAATTAATACGTTTATAAACCCAAATTGGTTCAGTTGAATGCCTTTTGTTCTGTTTCTGGCTTCATTTGAAGCAACAACAAAAAGCTGTGCTTGTTTGTGTGTTTAACCAAAATGCTAAATGCAATTACTCTACCAAAAGCACACAAATATTTTTTGAATAATAGAGGCGCCCCTTTCACAGCGCTTTTGGTATTTAGCACTATGGTTTGGAGACTTGAAGGCAACTTTTTCACATCTCATAAATAAATTTTTTTAAATCTCTTAGCTGGCTTATTTAATTTGAACCAGTGAGATGCAGCAACCTCCAATTTTTCTGACTATTTATTTCAACAAGATTGGAACGTTAGAGCAAGGGGGAGGTGGCATTTCTAGTGTTCTAGATTCTGGATCTGACTCTCTTTTCTGGAAGGCATTGCATCTGCCAAAAAAAAACTCCTGATAAATAAGAAGGGGAGGATGAACACTGCAGCCTGAGACAGAGCTCCTCTGTGAACTGACTCAGAGAGGATGAATATATGAGGATTCATCAGGCAGACCTTCTGTTTTCGCCTCTTTTGTCAAGCGAAATAACAGAATTCCTTGGACTGTCAGAAACAGATAATACCCAAAATATTTCAACAAGATGAGACCACAATAGTTACTTTATTATCTTAATTGAGAATCTTGAGACAGCCCAATTATTCTAACAATGGGACAGTGGTTGCCTCGCCTGTCTGCTTCTAGCCAATCCACTTTTCATTTATTGAGAAATGTATGGTGAATACTGTGGCAAGTTTAGCAACTGCAGATTTTTCATCAGTTAGGATTCTCTTTTCTAGCAAACATGAGAGCTTTTCGTCATGTGTTTACGCATTTACTCCTAAAACTAAAGATTTGTTTGCTTGTTTGTTTGTTTAAAAGAGTGAATGATGTCATCTTTTATTTAAAATTCTGCTAGTCCTGCTAAACCAGCAACTCACCCTTTGCTAGATATCTCAGACTGAAGTCATCTTGTGTACATCGGACTAAGTCTCAAATGCTGGGAGTTGGTTGGTCATGCAGTGTAGCTTGTGTGACTGACAATTTCGGTGCATCCCATGCCTGTGTGTAGAGAGCTGGGTACCAGACTTCCATGTCATAGGACATTTGTCAAATAGCAATTTGTCAGATAGCAATACCCTAGAGCATATTAAAAGCAATTATTTCCATATGCCATGAAGGCCCAAAACCTGAGAATTGTTCTGCCAGTAAAAATCCAATATACCAGTGAGCAATTCATTGGAGAAAGGTCACCTATTTCCCATGTTAGCACACTTGCTTGCTGATTGTCTATAAAGGCTGGAAATTTGCTTAGCTATCCTTGTCCTTTGAAGAAGATGAAATATTCATTGCTGTTCACCAAGACGTGGAAGACGGAGATCACAATTGCGTATTGTGTCCCATATTCAAGAAGAAATTTGTCACAGTGTTCAAGTTTAAATCGTGCCTTCACATAATAAAGCTTTGTGTATCCTGGGGAAGTTTGCATAAAGTGAGCATCAAGATATTGGGCTAGCCCTTGTTTAAATGAATAGGGCTTAAATAGCTACTGAAATAGCTGCTCTCACAGAATCACAGAAACACCAAGGTTGGAAAAGATCATCCAGTCCAACCATCCACCTATCACCAATAGTTCTCACTAAACCGTGTCCCTCAACACAGCGTTCAAACGTTCCTAGAACACCTCCAGGGTCGGTGAATCCACCACCTCCCTGGGCAGCCATTCTCTCCTTTCTCTTTCCCAGTTCATACTGTGCTCCTGGTGGAAGGGAGGATGGCTGAAAGTTGGAGATAGAGGAATGGGGGACATCTGTGGAGCTCATACCTCTGCTTCCACCTGCAGTGACTGACAACCAGTTGTCACTGACCATCTGAATATCTGGAGATTTTACGGGCTAACTATGGCAGCTGCAGAACTGACATTTCTGTTTGTACCTGCTGAAGTCCCACACATGTATCCTGAAATTACTTTACATTATATGTGAGGGCTGTTTGCAAGTGGAACCTTGTAACGTCAATGCAGTTATTTCCCTGCAAGTCCTTATTTGGGCTGATAGCTGCTTTTCCTCAAAAAAGGGGGGGAAATGACTAGCCTAATACTTCTTAAATGCAGACTAAAAGGAAAAAGTAATTTCTGCAGAGGGACAGCATTTTGTGTTTTCCAATTCTCTTTCACAATTTGCTTAACATACCAAATAGCCTGGAGACCAGTGTTTGCATCCACCCTTCCAGAGGTAGGGGAATGGTGAACTGCACAGGTATCAGCAGAATATTGTGACCAGTCATGAAAGAAAGCAGCTGATAGCTTCTGCTTGCTCACTGGCAGAACAATTCTCAGGTTTTGGGCCTTCATGGCTTATGGAAATAATTGCTTTTAATATGCTCTAGGGTATTGCTATCTGACAAAAAGACAGCACTGCTTCCCTCTCCTGCCACCCAGGGCATGGGATATGCTGACATACAGATCTGGATTGGTTTCCGAGTTTCATTTTGATGGTGTTTTTTTTTTATTTCCACAGAAGCAGCTGAGGGATAAATGCAAATTTCCAGGGAAGGTATTAATCCATTCTGCAATGACATCTGTTGAAAATGAATTCGGAGTGCTGTTATTTTATAATCTGGTGGGTTTAGCTGGGTGTGTCCAAACTGGTGAGCATCTTTTCTGCCACTAGAAACAGTGTTGATTTACGCCCTTTGATCCGTGTGCTCTGCAAAGGCTTTACCTCAGTGCCTAATCCCAGGAACAGCACCAATGCAGCAGAAAGCATCCCCAGCTCTTGTGTTTCTTGGAACCACTGTGAGGTTACAGCATCCTCTGAAGCTTTGAAAATGTTATTTGGCTTTGATCTAATCCTCTCCAACTCCCAGGATCTGCTCCCTCCATAGAAATAATGGGATGTTAGTGTTTTAAATTTAAGTATAAACATATAATGTGAGAAAATGATTGATTAGATATGCCAGCCTCAGAGGTCGACCTCAGATATGCCAACCTCAGAAGTATCGATTGCAGTACACCTCTCTGTGCTGCACTCTTTTTGACTTCTGGTTTCTGTCATTGTGGCAGAGTGAAATTTGACTGTCTCACCATTATGCCATGCTTATGGGAATGGGAACCACCAGATACCTAGGTATAGAAGTGTGGTATTAAGGGAATGATTTGCTTGTTTTGCACTGTGGTCCAGAAGGTAAAATGTACTATGTTTTTCCTTCCATAAGATCAGCAGAATACTATTTGCTGCACTGTGTTTTTGAAATCTTCAGTTGTTATGAATCAGAACTAAAAGAAGCACCAATACATTTTCTCTTTGTAAGAAGAAAGAAAGGCTGATTTAAAGAAAATCAACAGAACAGAGTGCAGGAAGCTGCCGATGTGGAACATTTTAACCCCTTGACAATGCTACCTTTTAATCAAAGGTTGTTTTTTTTTCTGCAAGTTGTCACTTTGAAAGGTTCTTGCTCATTAACTGCTGATGAAAATATTTTGTTGCTAAATTTGGAGGAAATGTGGCTGATGTAAATTATCTCTGTGCAAACCTTGGCTTCAAATAGCAAAGGTGAAGGTGACAGAGATGTTCCAAAGGAATGCTTCAGCTCTCAGGAATACAAACAGAGTCGTGAGCATTTCTCTCAGATTTGCATAGAGATACATTGATTCAAAACAGAAGGATTTTGATGAGCGGAGATTAGCTTTAGCCATAGCTGAGTAAAGAGGAAAAAAGGTAGGTCAAATTCAAAACAACGGAAACTCAACAGCTTAATTATACGCTACAGATGGTCCTACTTCTTCTGTCAGCTAAGATGAAAAAGTCCTTTGTTAAATGTTATTAGAACACATGAAACTACGCTCTTCAAGCCAATGCCAACTGCTTCTGAAATCATGACAGAGAATCAAGTTATGCTATGCTTTCTTTTCTGGAATTCGTGTGTTATAGGTTGCAAGTGAAATTTAATTGGGTCAAATGGGAATGTTTGGATTTGAGAAATGAGTTGGTATGCGTTCGTACAAACTTTTGTTGCTGTTCTGCCCTTTCAGTCAAGAAATTCTGATGTCTTCAGACTAAGTAAGTTAGTGAAAGTAATGCAACACCTTAGATAATGTAACTTTTGTGATGACAAAAGAATGGCTCAATGTCAATTACACGTGATCAGTAATAAGAGTGAACTAAAATTATAGCCTGACACTGCTTAGGAGGGGACATGGAGGATGTGTGTAATGCAGCTCCCTCATTCTAAAACTTGTCAGACTAGCAACCTGACTACAGGAAAATCCTTGTAATTTGGCTTTTGTTGGCTGTATCTCCAGAGGAATCTAGGGCATAAATGCATTGCCTTGTACATATCTCAGCCCAGATCTAACACGGGAGCAAGAAAATATGGGAAGGCTGGCATCACAGTTCCTTCTCCTGTTCTTGAACAATAGCAGGGATAGCACAGGTTTGGTCACGCTGCAAAGCCAATACTTAAAAACATTGTCTTTCTTTTAGCCCAAATACCCTATGGAGAGGGAGGCCCAAGTTTTTGCCTGTCTAGCACAGATGTCCTCTGGCAGGCTGCAGAGCTGCTCTCAGGCTGCCTCTGAGGAGGCGCTGGGGAAATGCCTTCGTTTTGGGCTTTCCCCTTGCACCTAGGCCCTGGCCAGGTCAAATGCAGTTATCGCTGCTCACTGGACTCTCCCTGTGTTTCACTTCTGACACAAACACATTCCTTTCCTTCAGTTTGGCCACCAAGAAGCGTCTGATGAAGCTCATGAGGTTTGCTTTGTGGTGGGTCTGGGTCAGAATTTGATTCCTTGTTAAGTTTGGGCTTTAAATAAGAAGTTCTAGGGGTCTTGATTTTACATTTTGGAAGACAGAGTAGGATAGCCAAGTTGTATGCTTTAAGCATTTGGTTCCAGCACCTGTGAGCTAAAGAAGCATATGTGGTGATAAGTTTTGCCCAAAAGTTATCATTAACAACCTGAGGTCAGGCTCAAGTATGTCACTATCCAGTTTTGTGCCCTTCTGCCCCACTTGCCAGAAACTGAAGAATCGTTCTAATCTGAAGAGCCAAATGTTTGATTTTATGCCAGCAAGCACCTGTTAACAGGGCTTTGCTGAGGTCTTTGACCTGCAAACATAGATAAGCTGCTCTTGTGGGTTAGGAGATTGGAAACTGCTGGGCTGGAATCCAGCCTGTTACATCCCAAGCTCTTTACCTTTTCCTTGGTTAATAGGTGCTTGAACTATTTGGCAGGGGGCCAGTAAGGTCTGCTGGGTCCACAGTGGGACGAGGAGTTACATTAAAAGACCTAGTTTCTAATTAATCCACAGCCTTGTAGCTCTTTAAGTGGCTTGCTGGGAGCTGCATAGGTTTCAGGTCACCACTTGAGTACATAAAGGGGTAGATGAGGCCTCCAGTTTTTCTGAACACTGAAGACACCATTACTACTTTGAAATTGTCCACTGAAAACTGCTAGAAAATTATCTGTGAGGTTATATCTGAGGGGCAGAGGCTGGAACAAAGTTTAATTGACTGATGTTTCTCTCATGGGAAGAAGTTCAATGTTGCTACATGCTGTCTTTGGCTAAAATGGATCTTTTGTTGTAAATGCTGCTAGGTGTAGCTTGTTTTTGAGAGACACAAGAGTGAAGGAAGAAATCATAATCAAAATCTAGCCTAATGATTTTAATTCTTTCTGCAGGTACTGATGGTAATTACTGTATGTGGGGAAATTGCTTTGCTGCACCACTCTAGAATGTTGCCATTGCTTCGGCAGAGGTTGCAGGAGGTGGCTTTGGATTGCTCAGCCATATGGTTGCTTTCAATATGCTCTCACTTCATAGCAAGTATGTTTTGAAGGTCATCTGTATCCTCTGATGCTGAAGGACATCACATGCAAGAATATTATGACCTTGTAACTCTAACATTTGACAGAGTGTTTGGTGTAGAATTATTGCAATGAATGTCTCTTTTTAGCAATGGGGAAGGGCTTTGCTTGGAAAGGGCCTGACAAGCATAATCCTTGTATGGTCAACTGACCAATGAATGCAAAGCAGTGCAGTGCTTGCAGTGCAGATTCTGCTGCTGGTTACCATTGAAATGATGTTCATCTGCAATAAACGACAGTTCCACTGAGAACTTGTTGAAACTTTTTGCTTAAACCATTTACCCTTATGGGGATTGTCAGGTCCCTCAAATTTTATTTACTCAATGAGAATTCATTGAAGAAAGAACAGCAGGCAGATAACAGCGTCGCACAGGAAGGCCATTTTGTTCATTAATAACATCTTTGTAAACTTAGTATGCTTCTTAATGTGGTATAAATTGAGTTGAAATAGAAGATCTAAGAAATGGGACTCAGGTTGCCTGAGTCCTGTACAAAGCACATTTAATAAGTTTTCACTTAATCAACCATTAATATGTATAACAAAAGTAAATATAGCAATTAAACAGCGCGGTGCTAAATGCTGTTCTGAAACAAAACCACACTGGGTAAACTAAAACAACTGCATTTCTTACTAATCTACACAATACATTTCGTTTAAAAGGAGAATTTATAGTATTTGAAATATCCTACCACATACTGAAACTTTTAGTGTAAACTGCCACTTTCTGACTATCACATATTGAAATACTTGTGGTGCATAGTGAAATTTATGTTACATAGTGTAAAATATATAGTGAAACCGAACTGATGTATAATGAGACACACATGTGCCTGCAATGACTTATCAGTTCCATTATTTTCTAACTAACATTGTTTTCATGATCAAGTTTTTCTGGGCCAGAGGAAAACAATGGTGAAGACCAGGACTGGTATAACAACGAGGAGAGTAGGCCCGAACTTGCATAAAACCCCCACCAAGCTGAGTTATCCTTTTGTCCTTTTTGGAGATAAATCCTAAATGCAAAGTCTGCTAATGGTTACAGCATGTCTCTGTTTCTCTGCCAAAGCTTCATTATGAACATCAACATTGCCCAGCTGGGGAAATACCACCAGCCACAAGTGGAGAGGCTGAGTGCCTGATTCTCAGCTGTTTTCACCAAGACAGGGCTGCCATGCGGAAGACCCCCAGATGTGCTGGGTCCTGCAGGAGCATCTGAACACAGGTCAGGTCATCTGGGACACAACGACCCATTCTAGTGCCATGAGGAGGCAGCCAGGCACCTCAGATCTGTCCTCTCTCATCCCCCTATTCTCCCAACCTCCTGTGAAGGATAGCGAGATGATGGCTGCAACCTGCAGGACTTCTTCCTCTGCTGCTTAGGTTTGTTTTGTTTTGGTTTTTTTGTTAAAGCCTGACTGTGCAAACAAGCATCCCTGCTGGGCAGGATGGGCTGGATGCCCTGGGCATGTCCTGCTACCAGTGAAGGAAGGCTGTGACAGCCAGTCCTGTGGCTGCTAGCCTCCCTGCAACCTGGGGCTCCTCTGCGAGGATGTCATCTGCAACTCATCCTGACTCCCCAGCCTCAGCTACAATGTGGGCCAAGGGTGTCATCTCCAGTTCTGGCTGTGCAGCTTCCTTCCAGTGCTGTGTGGTGGACTGCGATCTTGCAGGCTCCACTTAGCACGAGGCTGTGAGACTCCTCCAGCCCTGCCCACTCCTGCCCAGAACTTCCCACCAGACCTCTCAACAAAAGGAGGGGAAAATGGACAACAAATCTCACATTTCCTTGAGTGGCACAAATGCTAACTCCAGAAAGAAGGCTTCTTTTACGGATTATATTTTGACTGGTTTTGCATCGGTGCCAGTGTGACCAAAGGCTTTAGCCTTCAGAAAGTGGTAATGGTGATGAAATTCCCTCTTTGTGATCTCCTTAACTGCCTTGATAGCATGCAAGTCAAGGTGCGTCTGACCCCTCCTAGTCGCCAGTGTATAGGTCTTTTGCTCAACCAAAACAATGTAGGCCATCTTGTAATTGAAAGAAGACCTTCCTACCTCATGGCTGTTGTGCAATCACTGCTCATCAAGGATGGCTGTAGGCACAAGACAAAACACACCCTGCGTTTGAGGGTAATGTATATTAACCTTTCCACTTGGAATGCCTAATTGCTCAAATATTGCCAACATTGTTCAAACTGCCAGATATGTCAGGGAACAGGCAGAACTGGAGGGACAACTCTATATAAGGGGTATGACAAATTTATTGGGTAAACTGTATGGGAGTGTTTAACCCTTCTTTCTGTTCTGTTTTTTGTAAGGACAACTGCCAAGCAGATTTGATCATGACTAATTTGTGTGAGGAAATAGCACAGAGAGGTTAAACAGCAACAACCAGTTTAATTTCACTTGTTACCAATAAGGCCTAACTTCTGTTTCAAAAGGAGATGAAAGGTAAGTCTGCCATTTGCTCTCTGTGTTTTAAAAGCTGCAAGAGAGCGTGAAAAGAGACGCGCTCTTTGTTATTGGCCCAACTTCTGAGCTTAGAGCAGAAGGAGGAGACAAACACCATTTAATTTGCGTGTGTTTTATGACAGAAGGTCTCCAAAGCATTGAACTTGTCTTCTGTTTTGGTTCTTTCCCATTCCTGATCTTTGAAAATCATTTGAGAGTGGTACATTAGTTTATGCTGAAGCAGGGCAGATAGCGTATGTGCTCCTACACGTATCGATGCCCAAGCTGACCACAATATAAAAATGATAACAAGAAATTATCTTCTGGGAGAAAGAGAAATAAGCAGGAAACACAACTTAAGTATCTGAGCAGCAACTCTAGCAAGCAACACATTAGGTGTAAATATTTTGCAGGTGGTACAGCCATCTGCTACTTCTTTTTTGACCTATCTTCTCTGAATCAAAGGGTGAGACAAGCAGTGGATGAGGTAGTGCATAGATAACATTTTAGCAGATGATTTTTGATCAGGGAAACAGAAGCATTATTCGCAATACTAGGAGGAAAATCCATACAGTCATCACAGAATAATAAGTTTTTAATCCTTGATTGTTTCCTTGTATGATACGCACTATTGAGCGTCACCACCCCTTTGAGGCCCTCTGCAACTTCACTGAGATAGACTACGGTCTTTTGAAAGATGCTCAAGCCAGATCTAAACATTTATCAATCCCTTCACTTCTGTGGATAGATTGTTCTATCCCCAGAAAAGAGCAAAGCCACTTTACCTCTTCAAAGGCACTGCATGGAATTATTATCCCTGTGATCTAGCCTTGGTAAGACAGGCACATGGCTGAGCTTTCATGAACTCAGGCTTAAACACAGCTCTCATCATTTAAAATGCTTCTGCATAAAATAATGTAGATTTACATCTCCACTGCATGGGTTGTAGGTGAAGACTCCAAAATCAGGCTGCTGAGCTGGATCTGCCCTGCGCTGGGCTAGGTGAATCCCAGTGAGGAGGCTGAGGTCAAATCAATCCTGCCTACGTTAGCAGCTTAGCAATTTTCTCAGCGTCTATAGGAAAGCTGGCGGTAGTCGTTTGTAGTAAAGTGAGTGCTTTACTGGTGTGGGCTCTGTTATTTTTTTTCCCTGGCTGCCTGTGTCCAGCCATAGAGATGTTAGCCTACTTACAAAAGCATGGACTCTGCACTGCTGGGTTTTCAGCTCTGGGAGAAGTATTGTCAATACAAGATACATCAGAATAGGGGATAACCTAAAAAAGAGAGTAATTTGAAAATACCAACCCAGAAAAATGCCTGAGATGAATTTTGGCAGGGCGTTAGCAGATGTCTGATGAGCCTCAGTGCATTGTGGATGGTATAGTTTGTCAAGTCATGGGTGAAACTTCTTGTCTTTAAGTCAGAGATGAGAAATTCTGGGTCTTTCAACGTGGGAGAGTTAAATCTGTCAAAATAGTTTCATTTTGCATCTACAAACTGTGAAAGGACCCGTCTTCCTTTTTTTTTTTCTTTGCTTGTAGTGTTTCATCTCACCCCAGCCTTCAGTTGAATGTGTCTCCTTGCTCAGAAGGCACTGGGTTTTCCAGAGAAAAGGTGACATTTCATTGCCACCCTCTGCCAGGTCATAGCAGAGGAGACCAAAGGGAGCCAGTTGCCTTCTTCTTCAATGAAAGGTAGGCTGGGGGCTGGTGACACTGAGAAGAAGCGAAGACTCCACCGGTGCTCACCAGAAAAGAAAGGGGACAAGTCTGGGAGCAGGTACATGGTACCCTGTCCACCCATGCAACCCAAGAGAGCACCAGGCTGCTCCTGGCAGCAGAGTAAACTGCTTGATTCATGGAAAAGCTCAAATCTACTGTGTTAAACCAACATCCTCCAGGCCAGCCACAGTGTTTTGTCATTGTGGGAGCTTGCCCAGAAAGCCTGCTAGAGCAGCACAGAAGCTGCAGTCTCAGGCTCTCAGAGGCTAAGAAAAGCCAGTACTACAGCTGAGTCAGACCCTCATAGATGTATGTAGTGATGTGGTCTTCACAGGATGTGTGCTACCTTTCCCCACCACCTTTGTCATCAGAAACCGAGGCAGGCTCTAATTTGTAAAACCTGCATCCTTGTGGTTGTTTTGATGGAGAGGAGTGAGAGAAGAGAGGGATTCCCTCAGCCAGGGAGCTGGACACTGTCTGTGAGAGATGCATCTCTCACCAGCTGAGCTCAAACAAACTGTGCATAACACAGAGGAATTCACTGAACCTGAATTTTCACAAGCCATTAAATATAAAAGTCCTTCATTTTAAGTGTCCAGTTTGAGAGAGTTGGCTATACCTAGTGACCCTATGCTATAGTCAAATAACATTTTGCTTGAGAAAAAAAAACACCCTGAGAAATCTTAGCACCCAAAGAGAAATTTGAATTCCAGCTTTTTGATTTTGTTCCTTCTCTGTCATGCACCAGGATGTCACATCCCTGGGCCTGTGGGTTTTGCATGACACAGGTGCAGCTGGTGAAACCTTCAGTTGTTCTCCTGCTGGGCCTACCAGAAGCACCAGGAAGCAGCCAGACCTGGCCAGAGGTGGAGTGCAAGGCTAGTGACAAAGGTGAAAGTAAAAGGAGGGCTATCCTGCCCCATCCCATGCAGGACAAGCATCTCTCATCCCATGTGCTGAATGAGGTGCTGTTCCTGTGGGTAAAGCAGTATATGGTCCTGCTGAGAAAAGGTCTTGTGATATTGGTCAACAACTGATTGAACATGAGCCAGCAGTGTGCCCAGGTGGCCAACAAGGCCAATGGCAGCCTGGTCTGCATCAGAAATAATATGGCTAGCAGGACTGGGGAGCTGATCGCACCCTTAGATATGGCACCAGTGAGACTGCACCTTGAATACTTGGTCACTTTTGGGTCACTTACTACAAGGATGTGAATTACTTGAGTGTGTGCAGAGAAGAGCAATAAAGATGGTGAAGGGACTAGAAAACAAGAGTTATGAGAAGAGGCTGAGGGAATTGGAGTTGGTTAGTCTGAAGGAGGCTGAGAAGAGACCTCATCACTCTCTACTTCTACCTGAAAGGAGGCTGCAGTGTTGAGCTCTTTTCTTGAGTGACAGGTGATAGGATGTGAGGAAATGATCTCCATTTGCACTAAAGGGGAACTTTATATTGAGTGTTAGGAGGAATTTATTCACAAAGAAATTGGTCAAGCTTTAGGAGAGGCTGCAAAAAGGAGTGATGGAGTCCCCCTGTCCCTGGAGGTATATAAGAAATGTGGATGTGGTACTAAGGGACCTGGGTTAGTGATGGGGTTTGGTAGATCAGGTCAGTGATTGGAATAGTGATCAGGAAAGTATTTTCCAACCTAGAACATAGAATCACAGAATTGCTCAGGTTGGAAAAGACCTTAAAGACCATCAAGTCCAACCGCAATGATTCTACTATTGGAACCATATTCACATTGTTTTAATGTGTGGAGAAGAGGATGTCTGTGGGTGAGTGAAAGTTGCATTAGCATTTTGATTCAAGCAAGGCTTCTAACACATACAGATGGATGTCCAACACAATACCCATTTGTTTCCAGGCAATGTGAAGTGAAGGCCCACTCAGTTTCAGCATACTTTGGAGGACCCAGGCTTTTAATCGCGTGTAATACTCCTGACAGCAGATGAGATCTCATATATTATTGTGTTTAAATCTGGAATAAGTTGCTGACCAGCTGTGGTCTGTGTGAGGAGATCTTCTCTACTGATAATGGCAGTTCCAGCCTGCAGCCCACATGTGGGTCAGAGGCAGGAGCAGGGACTAGCAAAAATCCCTGCTCTACCTCGGGAAGCCCACTCTGCCCTGCAGCGTTTCTGTACGCTTGTCCCCTAACAGCGCAGAATGTTCGGGGCGAAGTGGCTCGTTTTTCAGTGTGCGTGTCAGCTGAAGTTTCTTTCCTTCTGTCTGCACCCAAGAGGTAAATTAGTTAAGCAGAGGCATGAATTATTTGCATGCAGCTGAGGTGGCAAATGTGTTATCTTAACAGCAGAAAAGGAAATGGTTCTCTATAGATTATTAGTTACTGAAAAAGCAAAGGCATGTCTTTTGTTGCTGCCACACCACTGGTCTGACTGTTGAGCAGATACAGATCAATATCCCCCCTTCCTCCTTGCCCCCCTTGTTCTTCACATTTTCACTTAGGCTGAGGTGAAGAGGTTTCACTTTAATTTATGTCATTCTTGTATTGCCAAATGTCATGCCAGAACAACCGAACCAGGCGTGATCTGACTCTGTGTTGTGTGCTCTCACATGCAATGCCCTCGTGGGAAAATGCTGAGAGAAAATGGAAATTTAAGCTCTGCACCTAGCCACTGTGGTTTTTGGGTTTCTAATAGTGCTTAGTTTATAAGCTCCTTAGGGCAGAGAGAATTTTGTTGAGTTCAGTGCAGTTGTAGCCCATAAGTGAGGAATTCTGAACCCTGCAGTACTGCAGATAGTAGTACCAGCAGCCTGTTCTCTCTACAAACAGCACAAATGCACACTGCTGCAGACTGGAGGATCTCAAAGCAAGGTACAAATATTGGTTTTACATCACAACTTGTACAGGCCTTGTACATGTTCTACAGATGAGTCGGGTGCTCTATGGCAAGGTCAACTGATTTGTTCCAGACCTTGCAGCAAATTAGTGAAGAGAGCAAACCAGAACCAGCGATCTTGGCTCCTGGGACACTGTTCTCAGTGGTCAGCCTTGAAATACTGAAATTTCTAGAAAGACAAAAAGCCTGTCTTTATATCTCCATTAGCAGAAAAACTTAAACTTGGCTACTACATTCTCATGTGTAGATGTTTAGCACTGAGTTAGTGTTTAGATTGATCTAAACAACTGCACTGAAAAACAAATGCATTAGAAATGGCATCAACAGGCATTCCTGGACTCAGATACCCCAGACCAGGGGGAAACAAAGTATCTGTAGCTGAACTCTGTGACTGGGCTCACCTCTGAATGTGCGTTTTTTGGAGTCAGACTCCACATGGATTTGGGATGTTTTCTCCCTTGTCTTCATGGCTACTGTGCAAAGGGAGTCCGTAGGCAGGAGGCAGGCAAAAGAGAATTAGGATTTAGGATGTTTGCTTTCAATTGGACTCTGAAGAATTTTGCAGCAATGCCTGCTGCTTCAGGAGAGTGGGTTGGTGGTCAGGGGAGGTCCTTGTTCTCCAGTCACCTAAATTTGGGTGAGCAGCTGAGGTACTAAAGGCCACCAAGAAGCCCTCTGTGCTGCTAGCACTTCCCTTCCCTGTTTTGGGAGCTCACTGGGAATCATCCATGCTGCATCACTCCAACCCTGCAGTAGCCACGCTTGCTAGGGCAGCCGTGCTGCAGGGGCTGCTCTGCCCCAAACCCTGGGCTCGCTTTCGAGTGTGAAAAGTGACTGTGAAGCGACTGACACAGTCATTCCTGAATGTTGTAGCTGTGGGGGCGGGGAGGGGGGGGTGGTATTTGAAAACCTCAAGCAGATCTGAGGGAGGGAAGAAATCTGCATATCACTCTTAGCTGAATGTAGGTCATAACTTCATTTGAGAACCATTCAGATATTCTACAAACAGGCCTCCCAGCAAACTGTGGTGTCTGACATTGAAGGAGAGAGGCAATGGGGTGGGGGGCATCTCAGGAGTGCTGCACTGACCTCCTGCAGATCCAGAAGAAATATTTGGCATGCCATCATACTCCTGGATAAAATCGCTGGGGATTTGGTGAGGATAGAACTTCCAGCAGGGCTGTGCAGGGCACCAGGCCACAACCATGGAGCTCATGGGGACAGCATGGGGTTGCCTTCTGTTGGAAACAGGCTCTGGGGGCTGTGACCACCCACAGCACCAGGGCTGTGCCCATGCAGGACCCCAGGCAGGAGAAACAGGGATGGAAGACGTGAGCACAGCCCAACAACCTCCAGCACCAGAACCCAGCGCCAGATCCTGAGAGTGTGCTGTGGAGTTTGGGACTGTGGGGATGTAGGAGAAGAGCCTAAGTAACAGGGTCTCAGTTGGGCTTCTTCAGGGCATCTTAGGGCAGTGCTGAGGCTGCAGATTTGGAAGGAGTTTAGGGCCCTGCTGAGCACTGCAGTAGACTGGGGTCTTGGTTTAGGAAAGGTCCCCAGCCTCATCCCACTCACTTGGCTGCATTCAAAGCACCTTCTCTTCACTTGCAGGAAGGTCGGGCACACACTGAAGCTGTTTGAATGCTATGTTGATAAGGCGAGAGCAAACTGTCCCTGTGCTCCTGAAAGCAGAATCAAACTGAAACTCACCACTCAAAGTAGAAAACTCATAACACCCACAGCTACAGACATGCACGATTTGCTGCAGGACAGGTTAGAAGAGGAGCCTCGTCCTGCACCCTCGGGTCTCATTAGAGGAAAGTAAAAAAACAGCATACATGGACAAGCTGGTGACTGCAAACACCGGTGCGTGTTCTCTCCTCAGCATTCAGTTGTCTTCTGATGGCTTATTAAAAAGGCATATTTTCACTTTTCTTGTATCCCCGTTCTTTTTCGCACCTGGTTACAGCTTCTGCACCATTTTTAACTTTCGTTTGTTTCATGACCGATTGCAGGCCAGGTCACAGCCCTCCAAGGAGCCACCAGCAGCAGAACCCCAATCCTTCCCTACTGGTGAGGGCCACAGGTGCTTACAGAGGGCTGTGAGGCTGACAAGGAACTGGTCTGGTTCACAGCAGCCTGTGAATATGCACAGAACCTGCCCTTAGAAAAATGCTGCCTGAGTAGGTTAAGGGCAGGGGAAAGCAAATGCTAGAGGGACAGTTCTCATGCAGAAAGTTTTGCCGTGGAAACCTGAAAGAGTCTGGGAACAAGGACCACAGCCCAGTTAGTCCTGTGTGGGTTTCTGTCTGCTATGCTCATCATCCTGCTGAGAACTCTCTCATTTAAACTTGGATTTAAGGGATAACTCATCTGGGAGATGCACCAGGTCCCCTATCCCACCCCAACAAGTGATCCCTTCAGCACAGGGGAAACAGGGATGAGACCTCCAGCATTTATTTTGCTGTGCATATTTCAGTGTGAACCCAATCACTGCACTTCCCCTTGAAGTGTGGCCACTTTGGGGCTGGAATGCTGTAAGGAATCTCACTTGGTACTGGGATAAGGAAATGATCAAGGACTTGCCTAGTCACAATTAATGGGGGAAAAAAAAGAGCTGAAGGCCCTTATTAATCATTGCACAACGAGGAAGTCATACTGGTTTGGCTCCCTTCAACTGAGCTATTTGGTCACACCTACCTAAGTGTTTCGGCATCCCAACCATGTCCCTGCACACCTGACAAGGCGAGGGCCACCCACTACGCCCACGTGGCATTGGGCTGCCTGACCCTGGCAGCTGGGCAGGGGCCCAGTGCTCAGAGGCCAGCATCTCCACGTCAGGGTGTGCCCTGCCGTCTCTGAGCGATGGTTTCCGCCCCAGGCCCTGGTGTTGGTGCCTGCGCATCACAGTGCACGTCCTGTAGCTGGTGCTTGATGATATGGAGCATGCAGCCATAGGTTGCAGTTATTGCCACCATGGCCACAATGGATGTGAAGCATGTCCACTTGAGAAATGAACTGCAGCAGCTGTGTTGCATGTAGGACGTCCCTTTCTCAGCACCTCACGACAAACTAACCTTCCATTTCCAGGTAACTATCGAGCCTTTAACAAAATATGTATTTCTCTGTTCCAGGCAGGACTGGTCAGTGCTTCTCAGCTAAAGCCTTTTGAGTGTCAGCTGTGCTCCACACATCCCAACCCCTTGTCCCCACCAGCCCTGGCCTCACTGCAGTGTCGAGTGCAGGAGGGAGTGCTGCTGTGGGAAGGGATGGGGCGGTCATTTTGGGGAATTATTGTCAGCCACCTCCAACACATCGGGGAGCTTTTCTGAGGCTCCCATTGTGGCTTCTGTTTGTCAGATACCTGCCCCATGACGGGTGCGTTCCGCAGCCCCGCCACAGCCACTCAGCCCCAGCTCATGCAGTAATTAGCCAAGTGCTTCCTGGCTGTCTTTAATTATGGTCAAAACTGTTGCCCTCTGATGTCATGCCTCCACACAAAAGCATAGGCCTGGGCTCCGTCTCACAAGGAGCACGGTCTCAGCACGTGTTGGGATGGCTCCACGTACCCACAGCTGCTAACTGAACATGACGGGCTCCCGTCCCATGGGCAAATCACATTGTCTTTTTCAACCTCACAGGTGTAATTGCCCACATTTGGTCTTCCAGGTCATTATTAGCTGGCCAGAATGGTGGGGCCCTCCTCAAAGCTGTGTTTGGTACAGTCTCAGCTCCCATGGTGAGGCAGCTAAGCTGGCAGAGCCGCATCGTGTTTGGTCCCCCATTTCGGTGGTGATGGCGTTAAGGTAGGCTCAAGTCTGCCAGCCCCAGCCAGCTCCAGCGGCACATGGCTCCACAGGGCTGCATCCAAAAGCAGCCGGAAGCTCTTAGTTTTTGCCCACAGATGGTGAGCTGTCCCGGTGTTGTCACCGTCCATTGTTGACCCCACGTTTCTGGTGACAACGGGCCTTTGGTGACTTCTAACTGGCTGTGGTCTGCCAGAAACAACAGCCCCAGCTGCCGCGCTCGGCCTCACGAAGCTGTGATCTATAACGTGCATTGTCTTTTTATGTAATGCATTTTATTAAACATCTTCTAAAGCTTACAAGTGTCCCCAGGACATAACTCTCCAGCACAAAGTACTGCCTTGCCAAGTAATGAAGTATGATTTATGGCGGTAACGGTTATCCTGGTGGTTTTTTTTTTTTTAAATTATTACAGCAATAGCTCTGTCGAATATAGGAATATAACATGCTGCATTTGGCACGTTTATGACAACAGGGCTCTGGTTTTCTTAACTCCACAGCTCTGCATTGGCAGAATGTCAAATTCTTGAGACAGATGTTTAAATGAATTTTAAGAGGACAGTGAAATACTTTTAAAGCATCGTACGGCGCTGAGTGTCTCAATATGAGACGGCACGTTATTCCTGTAATGTTCAGGTAGAGGAGGCCAGCGCATGGCCTTTCTGGTTTGGATCTCACTGCAAATGATGGGAGTAGCAAATGTCGAATTTGCTTTCGGAGGCATCCTCACATGTCGTTACTTTTTGGCTGGGGGTTTTGGGGCTGGACACTTGACCTCCCCCTTAGGTTTGGTTCGTGTTTGTATCTCAGTGGCGAGCAGTAAAAACAGATCCACATTTGTTTTGAATGCCGTTCCCACCACGCTGATACAGGGCTAAGTGGTCTCATGCTGACATTTTGAGTGTGTCATTGTGGTCCCAGTGGTTACGGTTTCAGGCCAGAAATGACAATCATTTGGAAAAATGTAAATGAGAACACAAGTCGTATATCTTAGAGGCAGATAGCATTCAAGTATTTCCATTGAAACACTGAAAAAATAATTTAAAAAAATCCAACTTTTTTCTAAGGTATTGGCTACAAGAGCGTGCCATAATGAAACACAACCAGGGTGTTCGGTGCTGGCATTGTTGTTCACCCCTTTCAATCATGGAAAATCGGAGCCCACAAAAGCAGGAGTCAGCATTGTTGGAGACATCATCGCCGTCAGCGCACAGTGTGCTTGCGGCCGGGAGGGGAAGGCACCCTGCGACGCGGCTGTGCACGCACTCAGTGCAGAGACATTGAAGACAAGTGAAGCATCAGTAAAGCAATGAACACTTATATTTAATTTACATTTGACAATTTGCACATAAATAATGATGTAAACCAATACGTAAACATATGATAGTTTGTTGTTCTAGCAAAGTAAAAAGCCTGTTAACTTTGGTCAGAGTCTTTCTTAAGAGAGACAAAAAAAAAACCCCAAAACACTGTTGATTGTTGCTACATTCACATGTAAAACTTCTAAGGGAAGGGGGAAACAGTAAAGAGAAGTAACAATTCTTAAAGCTGATGCATATAAATTCTTGTAAAATTTGTATCAAATACAAGAAAGCACTACAGGCAAACATAGGAAAAGTGTGTGTCCAGTGACAGAGTAATGATACTTTGGTTTATCCTACAAGTAAGTACTATATTTATGAACTATTGCTACATTTAAAAGATGTCAGCCTCACAAGTTGCAGGAGTGGAAATGTAATGAACTGTAGTCCTTCAAAAGCTGTGTGTATGTCGGGATTGTTGAACCAAAGGCATTAAAATAAGATTCCACGGGGGAAAAAAAATCACCAAATACTGGATTGATGAAGTGGGAGACCTTACAATTTATAACAGAAACAAACAAACAAAAAGATACACCTGGAAGGGAAGACTGCTAATGCTACCAAGATTGATGCGAGTTGATGATGCAACCCGTTAATGGCAGGGTACAAGGAGACTAGGGTGCTTGCTAGAGCTCACCCCCACTGACTTTCAGCCTACTCCTCTGTGCTCTGCGCTCACACCATGCGTGCGTAGTATTTGGCTTCTTTTCAGGTTCTTTTGGTTAAGTTTTCTGGTTGCTTGTTCGCTGCCCACCCGCCTCTTTCCCCCCAGTACACACTGCCAGGAGAGCAGGGCACCGAGGACCCCAATCCTGCAGACACGGTTCCTCCCCCTGACTTTGCCCAGACTCCCCATGTGAGTGATGTTTTTCACATCAGGTGTTTGCAAGTTCGGGCCCTGCAAGGACAGCACAGCCCTGCACGTGTACTTGCAAGCGATAAATGCCTTTGTACAACCTTTTGGTTTTGAGGTCATTGGTAATATGCAAAACTGGATAACATCTGATTTTCACACTTAGATGAAAAATAGGTTTTATTACATGGTTTGGCTCACAACTTAACTGGTATAAATATATATACATATACATATATAGTATAGTGGTATAAATATATCTATAAATATACATGTACTCTTTGCTACACCTCAAATGTCACCATATCATCTTTGGGCTTAGCAAAACAAAAAGATAAAGGACGTGCATTCTATCTTTCCCTGTGCACATTTTGGTTTCTTCTCTAAAGTAGCAAAGCATTTAGATAAAACAGCATTGTCTGCACCACTGGACACAAGCACTGAGGTAATTGTTGTTCAACAACTTTGCAATGCCCTTTTCTTCTTTAATTAAATTAACCACAAAATGTACAAACACAAATACTGAGAAAAATCTGAGTTGTACAGGAAGGAAAAAAAAAAAAAAATGTATGTGCCAGAAAAGGACTTTGTTCCCCACTTCTACACCCAGGCAAAGCGGGAGAGAAAAAACACATGTAAAACCAAACCCCTTATTTCTCAGGGAATCTGACCATTTTTTGTATCCCTGGAAGGCTCTGGCCAAAAACAAACCAAAAAGAAAAAGAAAAAGAAAAGAGAGAGAGAGAAAAAAAAAAAAGAATCCTGCCGAAAATCTCCCTCGAGGCAGAATATTAAGAAGATTGGAATATTGGTGTGTTTGCTTTTAAACCATTATTGGAAACAAAAGCATGTAAGTGATATTTTATTTTGGAAGAGTCACTTTAAGCTGATGTGTTCCTTTGGTCATAAAGTTACGTGACAAGGTGTGGGGCTATAGCTGTTCTCTAAAAACCTACGGTATTGTCCATGCAGGTGTTTGCTGTGTCACATCTGTTCTGGGTAGAGCTGCAGGTAGAAGAACCTCTCCTGCCCTCAGAGAGGCCGGGGCAGCAGTTTCTTCTCTGCTTGCTGCTACCTTTTCTTTTTATTTTTTTTCTCCTTTTTGAATCCCAATGGGGTGATTTGCACATAAAAGTACCCAGCATTTTTTTCAGACTGACTGATCTAGGATTCTGTATGTCAATGTCCAACTTTGGCAATAGAAAAAAAAAAAAAACACATTTGTTTAAAAGACATTGGTACATAAAACATGGTTACTGAAACCCCAATCTTAGGTTCTTAAAACAGATGTGCAGAAAAAAAGTCTATGGAGAATGGCCATAAAACAAAAAATAAAAACACTTAAAGTAAAAATTACAATGAATTTTCCAGTCATTGTAAACATTTTTCTAATTATTGCTTTTAGAATGATAAATTGCATAATAAATTATGAAGTACTATCATTGAAAAAATAATTATGGATAGATGATTGTCTTTTAGTAACTGGCGAGGCAACACGCAGTCCTTTGCCTCTTTTTATGCCCTGAGAAAACAGTAACTTTGGAGTTCCTTCTTTCAGCTGGAGAGCGTAGGGAAACTACTGTAAGCCAAGATTGCTTTGCAGCATTGAAACTATGTACAAGCAACTGCTACAGGCACCCTGACTTGCCAAGTCATAAATAAAAAAATCACTTTGCCAAAAAGTCTTAAGGGTCCATTGGTTCAACTGTTTCTTGCTTGACCTTTACAGGTAACAGAGGTAGTGGGTGACCGTGAGGCAACTTCATAATTGACATATCTGAAGACTCATAAAGGTTGCATCCTGAGGAGATAAGTCCGTTTCCCAGGTTCCTCTGTAAAGATACTTTGAGATTAGCTCCTTCCATTTCCCTTCTGAGCACGGTCAGTATATCCTTCTCCACGATGGACGTTAGGTCAATATTGTCCTCCACCTCTTCCAACTTGTCGGCATTGTCACTGATGTCGAACTTCTCGATCTCCTCGTTGATTCGGTTCAGGTCCTCCATCGAGAGGCCGGAGGCGGGGGCGACAGGGCAGTTGCCCTTCAGGTGGACCTGGAGGCTGCAGAGGTGAATGTAGCTCTTGTGGCAGTGGATGCATTTGTGGGGACGCTCCCGGGTGTGGAGACGTTTGTGCAGCTTCAGGTGCACAAACTGGGTGAATTTGGCTGGGCACAGCTTGCACTGGTAAGGCTTCTCTCCAGAGTGGAGCCGCAGGTGGGTTTTGAGATTGCTGGTGCTGCTGAACCGCTTGTGACAAACCTGAGGGGGGGTGGCAGAGAAACACCGAGTGAGTGGGAGGGGATTTCATGCTTTAAATCAGACACCTAGGAGGAGATGGCAGGATGAAGCAGCGGCTTTTTATATCTTCACACTTTCTCAGCGGGGGAAAAAAATCCCCAGCTTTTCTATTTTAAATATTGCTGAATAGCATTTTGAGTGTGGTGACGGCAAAACTGTATCAGGCAGATGCTGCCCTAGCAGGCTGAAGGCAACCATGCTGTTTCACAGACACTGGCATACCAGGGCTGGAAACAGCTGTGACATGGATGTGAATCCTGAGCAGTTGCCAGTTTGTCATGCAGCTCGCCACACGGGTTGTGCACAAAGTGCAAGGAGGGCACGGGCCCTGCTGTCCCGTCAGACTCCAAGGGGAGCTGTCTCTGTGTGTGTTACATACCTGACACTCGTGGGGCTTCTCTCCTGTGTGTACCAGATAGTGCTTCTGGAGGTGAGCCAGCTGTGTGAAGCCTTTATTGCAAGTCTGGCATTTAAATGGTCTCTCTCCGCTGTGTACTCGGAGGTGCACCTAGGGAGAAACAAAGCAATTAACAATTGGCAGTTTCCAGTAATGCAATAAAAGTACTTTCAGATGTTTCCTAAAGTTAGCAGAAGCCTCTCACTGCCAAAATGCACTGCTACCTAGTTAATTAGGTGGCGTCAATGTTAAGGAATTGTCTCTGCAGCCATGCTTTCTTGGTGGGGGATCAGCCCAGACTGGGATTAAGCCCAGACTGATCAATAGCCTGCCAAGCACAAGAGCCTTGTCCCTGATTTTCCTAGAAGACTACAGGGAGAAATCAGAACCTTAGTCTTAAGTCTCCACCACCTACCTTCAGATTCGAGAGCTGGCCAAAGGTCTTGGAGCAAACGTTGCATTCGTACTTGATCTTCCCGTTCTGCTTCTTCAGTGGGTACGGGAGGGTTTTGTAACCAGTCACATTCCTCTTGCTTTTAATGAGATTCATGGCTTCTTCACCACCGGTGGCAGCCAACACCACTGAGGTAGGTTTAGGTTGCATTATGTGTTCTGAACTGGCTGCTGTACCAGCTGTGGGTGACCCGCTGGTGGGGCTGCATGGCTTGTCCTTCATGCTGGCAGCAGCGCCCGTGATAGAGAAGGCACTGTTAGGTGCTGGTATGAGGAAGTCCCTTGGATGATCGGGCTGCAGCAATCGACGGCCTCCTTCGCTGGGCAATGAGCTGGGGAGTGTGGTGGGGTTCAACATGTGGTGGGAAAGGCTACCTCCACTGAGCAGGTTGCCATAGAGGGGATACATCCGTGGGAAGAGATTGAAATTGTTGATGCCGTTGATATTGTTCAAAGCGCTCAGGTTATTACAGCTCATATTGAATGGAGGTAACAGAAATTTGGGATAGTGGGGGTTATAGGATGGTAGAAAGGCAGATGGGAGGTGGCTAGGGGGGGCGTATCCAGGATAAGAACCCAATCCTTCTGAGCCATAGGACCCGTTCAGGTAGGGGTATGACTCTCTGTGCTCTTGGGAAGTTGGTGCCAGAGGTGAAACTGTGACCCCTGGGCTGCTGTGAGGGCTTGAACTTTTTAAACTTTGGTCTGGACTGCTCCTCCCGGAAGGACTTGGTGTAGTAGATGACTGGATGGGTGAGTGAGTAATGTAGCTGGGTCTGTCCATCCCATATGCTAAGGAAGCTTTCAGATAGTCTTCTGGAATGTGAGGTCGGATCGGGTAGACAACTCGAGGGAAGAAACACCTCTCTGGGCTATAGTTCTTACGCAAATCATCCAAGTCCTTTTCTGGAGTAACCGGTGAAATGTTGGTCTGGAAGAAGTCTTTTCCTTTTGGAGGACTGGATTCCATTTTCAGGATTTCCTTCACACTGTGCTCCTTCTTTGGGACGCTCTTCTGATAGAGCTCATCTTTATCAGCACTGTGCTGCTTTGGATTAACGTGGGTTTGTGCTGAAATACAAAGACAAGGTAATTATTACTTAGATAAGCCACCTTCATTATCTCTTCTCAAAACACAATCTAACTCCTACAAGCTTAGTGGGAACGATGCGCCACTGCCAGAGATAAAAATTCATTTAATTCACCAAAAAATTAACTTTTGTGCAAAAAAATGCCTGCTGGTATGAAGGCATTAACAAAAAAACACATTGTTAATTTAAGGGACAACTACTAGTTTGTACAGATCTGGACAATGATTCATTTGCAGAGTGATAGTCTCCATTTTGCAAACTGATTTCTCTGTACTTTCCCCTTAAATTCGACCATCTGCTGGTATCTCTTCAAGCTGTACTTCTAGCAAATGTGGTAACAAGCTTTTGCTCACAGTACAGGTTTACCAGAAGGACTTTACAGAACACAAGCTCCCAGAAATGTTCCTCGCTAAAATAACAAGGCATGACAAATCGGCTTTTGCCAAACCGCAGCAGTCACTTCACCAGCCAGTTCAATTACTTACAGTACCAAAAAGCCCATGGCTGGCTAGGATGAAAGCCTTCTTCAAAGAGAAGGTATTCTCCATCAGTAAACAGATCATTACTCATTAAATATACTGCTTAGGAACATCTACAACAAAGCAGACTATTTACTGCAGATCTCTGTGGCATTCAGTCTATGCAAAACTCCTCTGCTTACAGCTGTACTTTATAAAAAAAATGCTGAAGCAAAGCAAAAGAAAGCAAGACTGGTTGGCTCCAGCTTAAGTTGAAATGTACTTAAAATAAAAAAAAAAAAAGAAAGAAAGAAAGAAAAAAGAAATGTGCATTTAGAAGGAAATAGAAGCTAACATCCATTTGGCTCAGTTCAACACATACACAGATTGTTTGTCTGCATTCAAAAATTCTACCTTCTTATCTGGACATAATGTAATACAAACAGACCACTGGAGGATAGAAAAAGAATTCTACTTGTATCTAATCTTCCAATAGTTATATAATCACAAAATGATGACTTGTAAGATGTTTTATTATAGGGGAAAAACTACAAGAAAGTTTGATGTTAGTGGTTAGCTACGCGCAAGGCTTTCCATCAGGAGACGCAAGTCAGTGCCGAAGGTACGTGACTCGAAACGATCTTTTTTTTGGCCCTTCTGCCAAATTTCTGCTTTTGTGACTGACAGCTCTTCCTTTGCTAACTAGGCTGAGAAACAGTTGTTTCTAATTTCTGACGGACCAGCTAAACCCAGTGAGGAAGATGGAAACAGGCAATGACCACACCGCTTTCAACGCAGATTCTTTGCTTCACTATTCACTACCCTCACGGAATCTATCATTTGGCAACATTACCCTATAAGGCAAAGAAACAGCCATTTATTAAACGTATCCAAGAAAACAGCTGCTTTCAAAACATGTTCCTGCTCACAGCAACCCGCTTTTACAGTAGCATCTTTTTTGCTGGCAGCAAACATATCTAATTTGAGATATGCAGGCGGATCGTCTATGTTCAAGTTGCAACGGAATGCAATCGAACATAGACGTGGTCAATTAAAGTATTTATGATCAAATACAGGACATGCTGTACAGCAAGCACATGTGCAGATGGCTTCCCAACTACTTTACTCAATGTTAATGTTTAATTCAGAGCTGTTTCAAAAATATACTGACAACAGGTCGTGTTGTCTGACATTAGAAATCATCCACTTTCCTTCTGTCATTCTGTCTGTACCATTTTTTGGGGTAGGACATGCAGGTCTGCTAGGTTTAAGAACCCCACACTGGCACAGTGGATAACGTTATCTCCATCTCGTTATCAGCTGCCTGTCACCACGCCAGCCTCTCGGAGCAAACATTCCCAGTGACGCTATCAGCAACGGGATCGGAAGTATTGAAAGCTGGGCGGGGGGTGGGCTGGGAGAGGGAGGGACTTGTGAAGCCTCACAGCAGAATAAATAAATATCACCTTATCAGGCCCCTATCGGTTTCTCCGTGGGGTCTGTCAAGCAGGAAGTTCAAACTGACACTTTTCTTTTTTAAAGAACAAAACAAGTCCTGGGGGAGGGGAAGAGGAAGAAGTGCCAGTGCTACTGGAAAAGTGATAGAGAAACCCAGACGCCTCAGCTGGAGGAAGGGCTCTCTCTCACTGTCACAAGGGTAAAGCTGAGGGTGGGGAGGTACGTGCCTGATGTGCTGGAGAGAGCCCGTGAGGCGAGTCACAGAGAGGAAGCTCACGCGGAGAACTTTACTGCACAGCTACCCAAGGGCCCCACTTGACAGACAAATAGTGGCTCTTTCTTTCCCTTCGAAGTTCCCAAGATAGCCTTCCCTCCTATTAATTTTCACGTGCAACAGAAATAGCAACATTTAAAGATGATTTTCCAACTCTTGACTGTGACAGCTCTCTTTAGCTTGGAGGTCATCTTTGCTCCATAAATCCCCTCCTGACTTCTTCCCCTACTACCTGAGCCCGAGGAAGATTTGGAACACCAGAGATCAAAATACAAACAAGTGTGTCAGCACCGTGTAAAACAAGAGAAGGTAATGTCAGAAGCCAAAGAGAGGTTCTGATGTTTTATGCTGAACGTGGATTTAAACCAGCCAGGGCTGAAACTGATTGAGAGGTTTATAACCTTTCTTACTGCTCTTAAAGGAGTCATGCTTCAAAGTTAGAGATATTTGTTTTTTACAAATAGATTTATTTTATCTTGTGATTTTAGATTTAAATTGTTACTAATCACCATGTCTCTCCTTTACTATGCCTCTCTCTCCACCCCACTCCTCCCAGCACACACATATATAATAGATAAAGGCACACAATCTTCCAAGATCTGTATTGTTTCTGCGGTCAGGCAGGCACACAGAAAAGAAGTTAATGACAAAAGAAGCACAATGCAGTTGCATTTGCAACTTACAGATCTGAGGGGGAAAAAAAACAACAGACATGCCTCCTTCAGAGCCTGATCCAGTTCTCACTGAGGTCAATAGATTATTTGCTCAGATCTGAGATTTGTGAGTGCGTGTGAGAGCAAAGGCGACAGAAATCCTGTTACTTCTAAGTATTAATGAAAGGTGAGCAGAGGGGCTGCCTGAAGTCACACCAATGTGGGTGTTCCAGTTAGAGACGGCTGCCCTGCTGTCAGTTTTGCTCATTACTTGAGCTCCTAGCTATAAGCCTGAGAAAAGCTTCATAAAAACAATGATCTGTTTTTTCTAAAAACTTGAAAAACGGTTGTAGGTAGACAGTAATTGCAATAGTAATTTCAGGAGTGAAATGGTACTGAACACTTTGAGTGGTGAAGCTTAATTACGCCGATTCACATTTTTGATCTAAATTAAGCACGCTTTTGCTAGTAGAAAGAGAACCTCGAAGTTGTGAAGTAGGCAAAACAAAGAGTGCTTCCACTCAAAATGAGAGTGGAGACCAACATTTAGAAGTCTATAATTCGATCACCCGTTTTCTAAATGTGTCCAAGGCAGTGTGACTTGCCTTTGAAAACGTTTTTTGCTCAAAGACTTCAGATATGCCTTCAAATAATCCTCAGTATTAAGTCAACTTCAGCCCCAAATTCTGGTTTTGCAGAGAGAACTTTGTATACAATTTGAAAACCATTTTCCTCAGCCCGTTTGAAGATTCCAGTAGGCACATTTTAAACAAATGCAGATGTTTCCTTTTGACCCAAACAGAAAAGCTTTAAAACCAGAAAGTGAAACTGACCATAAACAAAAGGAAAAGCAAAGAGCATGCGTTAGCTAACGACAAATTTAGGAAGGTCACTGTAACGAAAGCAGAATACTCTGCATTTTAAAACCAAGCATTATAATTATCACAGAATACAATAGATTCAGTAAAACCTCACAGAAACTGTTCACAAAATACAAAAAATTGTCAAGTGTTTCCCAAATATGCAAACTGTCTTTCCTGAACTCAAACTCCTTTCTGAAACTTGACCAAAATAATATGTCACCTGCCTGTGCTTGACCGATGAGACAAACATGGCATGAATAGCAGGAAGTTGCACCACATGATTGCAATACGTGAACATTATTATCAAATAGTCATGACCTGAGTCAATGCAAATGTATTTTGTTTTTAGAAATAAAAAAACACTATTGCCCTCTCCACCCTTCTTTTCAAAATAAAGCTGTTATAGTAAGTAGGAATGAAATGCTAGGTTATGTGGGATCCCTAAACAAATTTCCTCAGTTTGTTTGCTAATCCAAACACCTAGAATATCATGGTCGATTCCAATGCAATAAGGCTAAGAAGCACACCTAGAAGTTATCAAAATTGAGCATTTTGCTCTGGAGGAAAAAATAAACTTGCCATCACACTTAAAACAATTTACTGCACAACATGACAATGTCTGATGTCTCAAATCTTGATGAAAAATAACACTAGCAGCCTCAAAATAGGCAAAAAGGAAAAGGGAATGTGTTGAAATGAGACTCAGTTTCTTCCCCCAGGATGAAATGGAGTCTTGTTTCTACCACAATTGTGCAACCCTTGCAGGCACCCCAGCATCTACTCAAGGTTGTGTAGCTTCAATCAGAGCTAATCATGGCCGAGAAGGTAGGTGTGTGCTTCAGTGTCTGAAAGACTGGGTCAAAGGCCCCAGTTCAAGAAAACACACAGGACACGGTTAAACCCGTAACTAAGAGCATGCCTAATTGCTGTCTTGGATCTAGATGCTTTCCTTCTACGGTGCAAATGAACTAATGCTGGAGAAGTTACCTTTAATTTGGAAATTTGCTGCTACAGAGGCAAGTAGATGTTATACGTGGATGTGTAAATATGTTTATGCACCAAAGTGGTAGTTCTCTCATTTTTGAGGCCACTAATTACAGGAAATAATGCCAGAGAAATTCTCTGATACATTTTTTCCCTGGAGGTCCATCCCATTCTGGTACTTAGAGAGGATCTCAGGTGCTGAAGGTTAGGGCTGTGATCCCAAAGCCCCTGCGGCATCTAAAGCATCTGCCTATAGTTTAAGCTGGTAAAACTGAGGTGACACTGGATATTATCCATCAGTGCGTATCCCAGGCCACCCTCATCTCCACCAAAGCCTTCTGCACAACCAAAACATGCCAGAGGGATGGAATGGGGGCACTATGGTCTACAAGTGCCACTGTCCTATGCTTCACTAGTGTGTGTTCCAGCAGAGAGGATCCCTGATGGGATCTGCACCTCAGCTTTGCCTTCCTTTTCCTCAGAGGATGCCAAAACCAGAAGCCAGGAGGTGGGAGAGAGGCGATGCTTGGCCGCTCCTCTGAGAAAAGTCATGCCACTTGAAACACCAAATTAGCTGGAAAGAGCTTTCCTGAGGGAGTGGCCAGTGGAAAGGTCCCTCAAGCACTGATCTCAGCCTCCACAACTGTGTTAAAGTGTTTTGATGGGGCAAAGCTCCATCTGCAGCCAGAGAGTCATGTGAACAACTTGGGCACAAGCCGTCTGCAATTTCAGTCAGATTAACACACTGTGAGGAGGCCTGGGCCAAGCTCACGCTACAAAGAGAAGCCAGAGAGGCAGCGGGGGTGCTTGCTAATTTTAAATTTAACTACAAGAAGTAGTCTGGGAGGAAGGGGAAGAAGAAAGCTGCACGGTGCTGACATTTGCTTTAAACTCATCTGGTTCCAGTATTAATGTTAGAAAAACATCCCCACCCGCACGGCTGCTAGAGGCCTTGCAGTGAATAAGCATCTTTGAGAGACCTCTGGACTTTTTTTGTGTTTTTCTTAAGAAAGGGCACCAAAATGCTAAGGGTCCTCAATTCTTTACAGTATGTGAAGGGTTTCTGGTGTAATGGTAGGCCTCAGGCTTGAGCATGTTCATCATAAAGACAAAGGAAAAAAAATAAAACTGAGAGAGCTGTTACTGTCAGTGGAAGATGCTTAAAAAGAAAGGCAACCCTTGCTAATGTCAAGACTGAGCAACACAACTGTTGCTCAAGATCCAGTCACTTTTAGGTATTAAACCTACTTTTATTACAATGGGACATTCTATCTGTTCAAACAAACCTCATTTTGACATGAGTAAGAGTATCTGGGTAATTTGTTGACACTTAGCAAATAATACATTCCTTACTATTTCTGTAAGGTTACCTAAGGTGACAGAAGATGTAGGAAACTATGGCTGTATTTTTGTATCCACCCAGTTAGTGACCAGCCAGCTCTGGCTAGATCTTTGCAAGCTCCCCATCCATGGGAACTCTCAATACTGTTGACTCGTCCCATCTGCAGGCCCCACTGGAAATCCAACAGTTCAGCACGTCAGGAAATAAACTTGCACAGCTACTGGCAAAATGACATGCGTGCAAAGATGACAGAATCAGTGAGATATTTCTTGAACCGGGAATATAGCAGCACAAGACATTTCCCCCACTCCCTTCTCTTCCTCTTCCTTAAAAGAAAGCAAATTTTCTTCTATAGTGTGTTGTGTTTAGTAGTGAAAGACAAAGACCAAAAATCTGGTGAAAGGGAGACATTCATGGACAACAGATGTACTTTTGATTAATTTCAATCTGATGTCATTTTCATGATGCAGGGATGTATTTTAGCTCTAATGACCCCCAAAAGTAACACTGATATTTTATAACGCACTGTTTGTTGCCAAATAACAGTAAACAGCCCTTTGTATTAAATAAAAAAAAAAAAAACAAAAAAAAAAACAAAAAAACAAACTGATTTCAGTTTTGCTTCAAGTTTCAGCGTTGGTGCTGGCAGAAGGACAAAAGAATGCTCTGCTCAGTCTCAGAGCAGCTAACAAGAGGCAAGGACGCCTAAGAATTGAATAAGAAGTCAGCAGGAATTGCTCCTCCTCTTCAAGGGACTCTGGGTGAGATGCCACGCAGTGATTAATGCTCTGAGTAGAGCACTGAGGCTGGAAATGGTAAGAAACCACAGCGGAACCCAAAGATAAACTCCTGGAAATACCTCTTCCCCCGTGCTATTATTTTTGAACAGAAAATGAAAGCTGCACTGTGCAGCCAAGAAATGAGGACAGAATATACCAAGCAGAGAAACCAGATGAGAAGAACACATGAGGTTTGCTCCCAGAAGATAAGTAACTTTAGATGCCAGTCCTGAAGAACATTATATAGTCAACATTTTGTCAGATGTCTAGACAAAGTCATGGCACACAGCCACTTCCTTGTACAGTAAGGGCAGCACTTTCAGAAAATGACTGGACAGCTTTTAGTATATGCTATCAAAGCAGATTTTTGTTCAATACACTATGAGATCTGGACTTGAAAGTCTATGTGTGAACCAACATGTTCACATGCTATGGTTCTAAGGGAGAGGATATCTTCATGTTGCCTTGTCCAGAATTTCAGATAATACTCAGCTGCTGTTCTATAAAGAACAGTAACTGTTGAGATTTTTAGTAATCTGTTTACATTTGTATAGGCACAGGGAACTCATTCTGCTGTGCTTTTTTTTTTTTTTTTTAATTCCCCTTTTCCACTCCAAGCTACCTACTGTGACACAACCGATGATGCAGCTGTGTAATTATAGAACTTATTATTAGATCACATAGGCAGAAGAGACATTACTAGCATTCTTTGTTTATACTGTAATGCACTTACTGAGGTTCATCATTGTCAGCTCTCTGGAGGAGGGATAGTGCAGCCTCTCTGCAAAGTCTCGGCAATACCACACAAGCAGCTCTTGGTTGGCAGGGATGGGCTTGATAGTGTAGAAGTAGATGTTCATTCCATTCTGACAGGCTGCCAAGTTCTGCTCCTGAACTGAGTAGCCAGGGTTTACATAACGCATCCAGTTGCTCTTGTCCTCATTAAATCCGTCAATGAAGTGGTGAAGCTCACCACTCGAATAGATCTGGAACAGAGAGGAAGTGCCTGTGAGTATATGTATATATATATATGCATGATACTCAAAATGCATGCACAGAGTCCACAGTGGAAAAATGATGAGTTTAAAAAAAAAAAAAAAGGAAGCTTTCAAGAAAAAACTGAGCAAATATAGCAGATATTACTGAAGTAAGAGTTCAAGTTGGGTTTCTTCCCATTCCAATTATGATATTCCCTGTTTTAAGAAAAGAAATGCTTATTCAAAGGCAAGTACACAGTTACCTTTTCCATCTCTGCTCAGCTTGTGTAGCTCTGCTAGCATGAGCAAATCAGACACAAAATCTGAAACGCAAAGTACTCTCCCTGCCTGAGTCCTTTTCCTAGTGCTATGATCAACAACTGGGTGATACTAATGATTGCAGGTCTGGGTGCATGCTTGCATTAATGCTTTGAGTCACCTGTGTATAAGACTGACTGGCTGTGCTACGTCAGAGTCTTTCTCACCTTTTTCTATGGCCTCTGTACTTGCAGTTTCCTACCACCCCCGCCCCAAGGTTTAAACTATGCAAACATCCCCCCCCCCCCCCCCCCCCCCCAGAGTCCTAAAGCAACACTTGCTCACAGTTGGACTGTAGCCCTTTTGTAAGAAGGCTGGGCGAGGCAGAGATGAACTTCACCTGCCATAACTCAGCGAAGACCTGGAAAGGGGCCAGTCCATGAGAAGTCACTTTTCCTATCAAGGGACACGCTCTGACTTGTCCATGGACGGGAATGAATATGTGGAGCTATACACTGCTCTGTAGCTTGGGGGAGAAAAAGTCCCAGGCACTGGGAGAAGCTACTTGTTTCTTAAAGTGGGAAGAACAGGAGAAGTACTAAGAAAAAAAGAAAAAAAGGAAAAAAGCCTCCAGGAGATACGTCTGTTCCGGACACATCCCTTGCTCTCAGGGAGAACTGGCTCCACACTGGATGAAACGGAGTTCCCCAGCTTGCAAATTAAATGACTGGGCACATGAAAGGGAGCAGCCTGCCCCGGTGACAAGCTTCCTTGGGCAGGAAATGCCTCCAGAAGGGGAGACACAGCTTGCTGCAAGAAGGAGAATGCTGGGCGGCCTGCTCTCGCCTTAGCGCCCACACCACCCGATGGGCATGCCAGGCCTGCCGCCCGCCTGGACCTCTCCTCGTTGCCCTGACAGCCGCCGGCGATGAGGGGCGAGGCAGCCTGGCCCTTTAACACGGGCCATAAACACCAGAATCACTTTCTTTACGAGTAACTTCCTGTAAACTGAGAAGGGGGAAATACATGTGGCCTCATCAAAGCGGCCTGCGAGAGATTTTGCGGTGTGTTTGTTATGAGAAAATGGAAGGGAGATGGGTGAATTTCTGCTGTCTCAAGAGGAGCCGTCAATTTTCTCCGCTCGCCCCAGCTCGCAAACTTCCAGGAACAGCGCGGGGCCGCAGCGCACAGCGCCCGCCCTGACTGACTGCTCCCCAAGGCCAGCACGGGATGGCACAGGGCCTGTGCCCCCGCCACCCTGGCTTAGTTGCCCCGCTGGGCTCCCACTTCTTCTGGGTAAGAAGAGAGCAGATGTGCTGAGTCACAGCGCGGTTCCCAGAAATGACGTCGGCCCCGCTCCCCTCGAGCATCCCCCCGCGCACTGCAGATGTTCCCGCTCCCATCAGCGAGCCAGGCGTGCCTTCAGCAACATGTGGGAAGTTATCTCCCACAATTTCCTTTGCATATGCATGCCTGCTTCAGTCCCATAGGAAAGAATTCATCTTCAGTGCAGCAATATATCTTGAACGAATCAAGAGATTACAGCAGAGAATTTAATGATGCTTATATGGCTCCTAGGATATTATTTCCAAGGATCCCCTCGCTTAAAATCACATCATGAAAATGATGTCATCTTCCCCGCTGCTGTGTATGAATAAAGCAAGATGGTGAGCAGCTCTGATCCCAGAGTCCTCTGTATTACAAACCACTGGCAGGGCTAGGGCCAGCACACTGATCTCTTCCTATGTCAGACACAAGCTCCAAAAACTTCAGCTAAAAGAAAAGTGCTGTAGCGCAATGAATGTGAAAGCAGCTGCATGCTTTGTACAAACACTCATGCAAATAAACGGCCTGTGCAATGCTGCATTACATTGCATGAGGATGATTAGAGAAAACCAAAATGATGCAATTAGCTAGGAAGAACTGTGCTTGCCCTGAGTTTCACCTGGATGTGAGGTTGCGATGTTGCTATGTGGCAGGGAGGCACCTGGGCACAGAGGCTTGGATGTGCTCCCAAATCCACTGATTTAGACGCAGCCTAATTGGCTAAAGGCGGCAAAACAAATCCGTGGAAAAAATGGGGATTAGAGAATGTTCCCTAAAAATTAATAATGGGTCTGTAAGGAAACTGAGGATTATGTTAACTGGTAAACTGGAGGTATATTCCTCAGCATGGAGTTTCATGCCAAAACGAGTTGGCTGATGCTCCCTTCCAACTTATAACACTGAACAGAAATTAGGCATCGCCTCTAATGAATTTGCCCTTAATGAATTTTCACTAGGATTCATGGCTTCTTTTTCTGAAGCACACTAGAAAAGCCTACAGGTTGAATTTTACATGCTGAAGATCACCACCTCTGTGCTACAGCAGCTCTATTCAACACCAGGAAAAAATACCCTAAAAGATACCATGATTCCAGAGAAAAAGATGATACAGTACTTTCACAACTTCCTCATAGCTGCAAAAATCAGGTATACATGACATTTGCATAAACAAGAATGAATTTCTACTGCCCCTACAGCAAGCAGCAGAATTATTTCTTTATCCCATCAAGTACCGATCTGCTTCAGAGGACAGAGCCAGGAAGGGCTGGATATCTTCCTTGCTCACTCCACCTACACAGCCCCTACATTCAAGACAGGCAGGCTCTTACTCAGCTTAACTCACCACATTCACCCTACTCCTCTCTGGCAGTGGCACACAAAAGTTGCCCCCTGCATTCGCACAGGTCTGAAGCAGGAAGTGACCCAGCTTTTCAGCTGTACTCATTTAGTGATCTGCTTACTGCAACAACATGGTGCTGTTTTTTCCTGCTTACCCGCCAAAAGTATTTTCTGTTCGCATTCTTGGGAACCGTATCGCTGGTATAGATCTCTCCTACCAGGGGTCCAAAGCGTGTTCCTTTTGGGATGTACTCTTTGCTTATAACTCCAGTGACCTACAAGAAGAGCAGCACAGGATCAGTCCATTGCCAGCAAAAATTGGTAATTCTTTCTTCCTCTCCCCTGCCCCACAAACTTACAAAGTTAAACAACTAATAAATGAAAATTTTTAGTGGCAGGTCAGCAAAACAGAAGTACTTAGCAACTGTACCGGATATGAGACGACCAGCTTTGTTAGACACTAAAGTCTTACCGAGACAAGTCTTACCGAAGCCAAGGATGAACACTGCCTGAAAAATGTGTTTTGTAGAAATACAGGAAGAAACAGTAAGCAAAATATATAGAGATTGTCAACTTCGTAAGTTACTTTTCCTATTAAAAGGCAACCTCTAAAGCCTAGTTCCAGCAAATAAAAATATTCAAGAACTATCAATCACTTTGCTGCTACACAGCCAGTTACAGTTAAGAATTGGAATGACTGCCTCTCCAGGTCAAAGTGAAACTTTACCCCTACTCCTCTTACTCCACACCCCTCCTCATAGCTAAAAGGAGAAAAACAAGACCTACAATTCTCTCATCAGTAGTGGCATACAAAGCAGAACACGAAAATGGCAGTGTGACGTGTACTCACAGATCACCCTCTTTTATAAAAAGGAGGCAGCAGTTCCGGTAACATCTGACAAGTGGGTTTGGTCAAAAAGGCGTAAAGGTTTTGATGAAAATGCTCCACTGCTAGGTCTAAGAAATGTACTCTACTTGCTCAGCTTCCTTCTTGACAGTAATTACACCAAAAAAAGTCACTGACCACAAATCAGGAAGCAATTCATCATTATTCAGAAAAACGTGCCTTGGAGTAACCCTTTGCAAAACACTGCTGAGTTATTGGTTTTGTTCCTCTCTGTTTCTTACCAATCTTCCTAAATTTAATACATCCAAAGAACATTTAAAAACAGCAACTCTGTAAACCAGAAACCCAAGACTATGCAAGATTGATCCTGCTGCTAAGACAGTGGAGAGAAAGGATGTTAAAAAGCCCATCAACCTGGTATTATAATGAAACCTTCATGGCAAAACATATTAATCGTGTTTCCTTCATGCATCTTGCCACTTAATAACTGTCTTTTTGCTCATCAGGATTTCAACAAGACAGCAATAGCAGAGTTTGTTGATAAACACTGAGTATGGGGATTACTGCTGTCTGTACCCAGCAAGGAATAAACATTCTTACCAAAGCAGATTAGCAATCACCAAGCCCTGTAGTTAGCTCACTTCAGAGAGCATTTCATTTTCTTTTTACCAGTCCTTCACAGCAGAAGATGGTAAAAACCTTGAACTACAGACAGCACTTCACAAATTAGCTAAACCTTGTGATTTTCTCATGGTACATTTTCTTCTATTGCATCACCTTCAGTGTGAGAAAGGGAGAGACAGAGAAGTACTTGTCTGTGTATTGGTTAAGATTAAAAATCCCAGTAACCAACTAATGCCTGGCATAATTTCATGCGAGATGTCAAAATAAAGGGAACAAATAACAGCCCAAGCATCAAGGAGATAATCCACCCGGAAACAGATTGCTGGGTGTATGTGGCGTGGTTGTTGTTCATGCTTGTCTGTATTTTAACATGTTTCAGAACACCACAAAACAAATTAAATGTCAACAGCAGAGGTAGTTAAATGCTCCATTGATCTGTGCATCTGGACTGAAGAGACAAAAAAGGGACTTCCAGAAATTTTCCTACACCTACCACAAGCTGAAACAAGCTCAGTGGCTCAGTTTTATTTTAGTCTTGCTTGTATTTTTTCTCATAGAGAGCTGAAAAAGGCAGATGTTCTTCACATCTTCCCCATATATCTTCATTTACATCCATCTGCCCTCTCAAGAGAAGTTCACTACCAAGATACTGCATATTCTACCAGTTTGACTGCAAGGTAGCAGGTTTTTTTTTTTTTTTTCACGGTTTTAAAATATCTTGCCCTTAATTAAAACGACTTTAATGAAATTCTCAGAATCTCTAGAAATCACTCCTTGAACCAGTCAACTTGAAACACTCGCTGTGCACTGGCACCTCTGACACAGCAGATGCTTTTTGATATCCACTTCCATAGAGTGCTTGCTTCCTCCCCAGAACACGAGGACAGCTTCTCACTCCCTACTATCAGAAGGTGATTTTGGCAGAAGTTCTAGACGTGTGTGCTTGCTCTGCTGAATCAGACTAAAGCTGCCCAGCCGATCTTGAACCAAGAGTGGCTTTCTGGTACCAGTGTTCTCAGGAGTCAGTGCTGGTGTTGGTGCTGGAGCAGGGCTGCCTTCTGGGAGCGGGGACCATCGTGCCAAGCCAGCACCAGGCTCCAGGCTGCCATCAGACCCTTGCACAGCCAAAAGGGTGTGGCTTTGGGATTAGCTTAACAGGAGCCTGCAGAGTGCAGAGCTGCTCAGGGCTGCAGCTAAACAGCAATGGAATTGCGTGACCAGACCGAGGGGAAGCTGGCTGCAGGCTGCCAACAAGCCATTGCAGAGAGGCATTTCAGACTTGTGTCCACCAGGTGTCCTTCAGCACATTTCTCCGTTTTGTGAGACCTTTCAAAGCAGTCTCATGGCAGGGAAGCAGAGAGGAGTGTGGCCTGAGTTCTGCTTGCACCGTTATAAGCCTTCTACCCTTACACAGCCCCTGCAAGCATGCCAAACTAACCTAGTAAGTGAGCAAAAACGCTATTTGCAGAATGTTATCTTCTTTACTGACACTTATCCCCTCTCTCTTTAGGCTATAGCCTCTTAACAACTATTAGCACTCTCCCAACTGTGCCACAGACACGTCCTTCCTTTCTGTAAAACATCATTTGTACTGTGAGGACTAAACCAAACCCGATATGGTTCTATGATTCTATGATCTTAATGTGCTGGCCGAAGCTGGGAGGAGCTTCTCCTCCTTCACCATGGTCCCAGCAGGACGGAACGCACATGAGGGCCCTGCTGGCCTTAAGGAACAACGGCTGCACCATGGGGCTGCGGGGAGCTGGGAGCTGCATGGCAGGGAGCACCCAGCCCAGAGTGGCCACGGCCCTGGAACTGACCAGGGTCCTAATGTGATGTGAGGGCTGAGCTGCCATCATCCCACTGGCTGGGTGCTGGGCACGGCAGGGCTTTCATTCTTCAGCTGGCCTGAGGGGAGCCCATCCACTGGATGCTTTATGGGCAGCACTGGCCTCACCGCTGCCTCAGCACATCTGTCAGCAACAGCGGGCCAGTGTGCAGCACGACAAGCCCTCAGCTCCCACACAGAAGAGAGCAGCGCTGAGCGTGGATTCACTGTTAGCAAGGGCTTTAAAAGACCAGCACTCCTACAGCTTTGTTTGTAGTGAGAGCATTGAATAAATGACAACTCCGACGGATTCCTACAGAGGAGGATGTTTTACAACGGGACCAATAGCTTTAAAGGAATAACAAAAACACAACAAAACGTTAAAAAAATTACAAATCTTACTGGCTCCAGTGCACTGTGAAATAGCAGTATTTTCCAGATGCAAATCAGCACAAGCCATCACGTGCTCTAGAATAATGGTGATTTTTCTTAACTCCTAGGTCTACAGTTGCATAAACCCACTTAAAATTAACTCTTCATTTAGTTAACACTTTCTAAAAGTGCTGCCAGAAGAGATGTTTTCAGACTGCTTCCTCACTGATCATATATGAAAGAAATAAAAGCCTGACAGCAAGTGTGTGAGGTACATTGGTAACAGCTCCAAATCACTGCCTCAAAACAGCGTCCACTGCTGAAGAGCTTCCTTATCAGAGACACGCAACAAGTTATTGGCTCACTGAGATCTGTTCTCGCTGTCAAGAGCACGGGATGGGGTGCCAGGATGGGGCACTGACAGAATTCAAGGCAGCCGAATAACTGCCATGTGATGTCAAGAAGGGCTGTTTGGGCTATAAGTGAAGCCAAAGGGAAAAATTACTGAAAAAAAAATGTTTTGAAATGAAAAAGATTATTCACATATGGCCTTCTTGAGTGTGATTTTGGCACTGTGTTTTGTCCATTTTTGACAAGTGCTAAAACTGGAACAAAGATAAATAATTCATGCATAGGAATAAATAAATGACTTCACGTAAATCTAGCAGCCCAGAATGTTACGAGCAGTAGTAATTCATTTTTTAAAATGCTGACACATACTGTGAACTCATAACGAAAAATGCGTCCTTCAGAAAAATCCCCAATCGAGATCCAAGAATAAACAAGAGTATGATGTGTCATGGACTCTCGCAAATTCAATAAGCTCTTAGAGAGGCACTACTCACTTCACAAAGCGTGCGAGGAAAAGAAACACAAAAAGCAGCCCTCCCCAAACAGCAGCGCTTGTACTTCCTCCCTCCTAGGCAGGCACGCAGTACTTTTCCTTCTCCAAATGGAGATACAATGCTAATCATGTCAACCACATGATCTAATCATGACAGTATTTAGCATTTCACAAGCGGTGTATTAGACATGTTTTTGTCAATAAATTGACTCAGCATTTAAAACTCTCAACCAGACGAAGCCACAGTTCTGAAAGTTAACAACGAAGACAGCTCACATCTGAGATCCGCTGGCAAACATGCACGCAAGCATCCCCCGATGCCTTACCTCAGACTTTTGCAAGTGAAAAATCCCACCCTATCGCGCTGTCAGAACTCTGGTGGTTTTCCATGAGGTCAAAACCAGAGCCAGGCTCCCCCTGTGACCCCGCAGATGCCAATGCTAAGAGAAACACAGATCCAATTCTGACCCCACCAAACAAAATCAAGACTTATAAGGTAGATACAAAAAAATAATGCTTCACGTCAGGAGCCGTGAGAGGACAAACAGGCTGTGCCACACGCAGCTATCTCACCCCGCAGACAAGCAGCAAACAAGTGACCTGTCCACACAGTTGCAGCATCAGACCTTTCACAGAAAACAAGCAAGTCTCTTTCTTACAGAGCTATGTTAGAAATAGACAGGGCTCCTGAGTTCCTATTGCTCTTGCCAGAAGGTGCTACTCAGCGCAAATAAATGAGCATGGGGAGCTCTGGAGAACAAAAGGAGGATGTCCTATATTCAGACTCCCACTAGCAAGGAGCTGTGCGGGTCATACTTGACAAGGAAGGACTTGGAACCCTTCAGCAACTTCTCCGTCCCCCCACCTCCTGTACAGCAATCATAGCAATCCTCCCACCTCAATTCACTGAGCTCAGCTATAGCACAAGAAAACTGCATGCTGATAATTCCCAACACAGTGCTGGGAATTCTGAAAGCTGCTTGGACAACCACTACCGTGGCTGCAGATCGAAGCCTGAGCTGGGCAGTTAGTCCCCAGCTGGCTGCCTGGGCCCTGTGCCACAAGCCCATCCTTCAGCCCAGAAAGCTCTCTGCATCACACAGTGAAGCTACGGCGTTCTCTCTCCCCAAAGTCAGATGCATCTCATGATACAGTGAGGCAAAACAAGGTTTTGAGCTTTTTTTTTGGGAGCGCGTCCTTACTCTGCCAAGTTCTGCGGGGCAGGGTAGGGCAGATGGGAAGAGAAGAGCAATCTTACATGGGAATTTAGCTTTAACCTCTTAGCAAACCTACCAGGCATTGTACAAGGCACTGCCAAACTCGATTCCACGGTGCCAATACCCTCCAGCTGGGGGTCCAGCCCTATTTGTGCACGCAGGACTAAACAAGTACCTGCTTTAGAAGGAAACATTTGATAGACACAGATGAGTGTATTTCTCCTCAGCTCTGTGGTCAGTGTGTTTAGCCAAAGCAGAAGCACAGGTAATAGCTGCCACACCACCAGTCTCAGCACAAGGAGAAATGAAGGGTTGTCCCTTGGGTTATTACCCTGCTGAACATCACACCTAGCTATAATAGCTACTCTATAGGAAGGAGTAAACACAAAACCAAATTGCTCATCCGGGCTCATTTCTTTCCAGCCCTTCTGAAACAACAACAAAGAATGTACCCACTCCAGGGACACGGATAGGACAGACTCGCACAGCCAGCTACCAGTAAAGATGCTGTCCCAGATAAACACAAGTCAATCTGAGCTATGGCTATCCTGCTGTCCAGCTTACTGAGTCACCTCCTCAATCAATACGCCAAATTGAAGAATTTAGGAAGTCGGGACCATGGCGAGCTCACGAAAAGAATAAAGCAATTTCATAACCAAAGGGAAAACAAAAAGAAATAATTAAATACATTTCCAGGAATTTGTGTTGTTTTGTGTTTTTTTTTTTTTCCCTCTACTTTTTTTAAAGCTATTTATTGGACAACTGAGGCACTTTAATCTCTGTGCCAGAAGCAATGAATGGTCCTGGCAAACAGCAGTCAAGAAATTGGCACAGGGAACCACCCCGCAGTTTAAATATGCTTATTCAGATGCTGTTCAAATTGTGTGAAAATTTAACTGTTTGTGAATTGGCTCAGAGCCGGGTTCAGAGACAGGCTGGACGCGATTCCCAGTGCAAATACCACACGACAGATGCCCCGTCCACTGTTTCTTAAAAGTATCATGAGAGTCCCATCTTAAAAGCCAGTGGGCAGCACTCGGTGGTGGCGTAGCGTGCATGAGTAAAGAATGGAAGGCAAGGCGAGCGCACACTTTCCAAAGCCCCGTGGTTTGGCTCGTCTGACTCCAACCTTCCCCGGGCACCGCCGCTTACCTCTTTGCAGTTTGATGCGTATTTGAAAGTCAAGTTCCTTGGCAAGGAAGCCTCTGCCTGAGTGAGGGTGCCTCCATCGGCACTGGGGTCCCATGGGTGGTCATTGACGATGTATGTGCACTTCTCTTCGAAATCGGCCTCCGTCCACAGGGTCATGTCAGCATCCTCCATGTCCATTTTCATTGTCCACTCTCTCCCTTTCACCAGATTCTTGAAACTCACAGCGTCCGAGCTACACTGTGTAGCAGCCTGGAAAATAAGAAAACAGCCTTTAATCCTCATTGTCCTTCAGTGTTGTGGTTTCCGTTGAGACAGCGTGACTAATGCAGCAGTCTGTGACACTTTAAAAGCATATGCAGGATAGCTGGTACAGTTGAGTAATAGCCAAAAAGCAATGTAAACGAAGCTGCGCTGGCTGAAGCAGCGCCTTGAAATGCCTCGGTCATAGCGAGGAGGCAACCAAAACAAAGAGGAAAAAATCCCCAGGCTGACAACCGCTGTACCTTTCTCAGAGCCCTTCCTTAATGCCTCCGAGAAAAAAAAAAATATTCCATGCCCAAGAAAGCGCGGGGTCACGGCCGCACGACCACTCGGTTGCCTGTGGAAAGGCTGCCTCAGAAAGTGTCACACAAACAAGGAGAGGAAGAGGAAAGGAGCTGCTGTCTGCGTCTGAATGAAGCTAAAAATGGAAAGCGCATGTTGGAAGAGCGGAACCCAGCCTTGCCTTTTCCAAATGGGGAAGCCTGAACTTTCCCACCGGCTCTCAACACACAAACAACTTTCAAAACAACCTGCCCCCCCACCCCCCTCCCGCCGTCCTCTTATCCTTTGGCACTGGCGGCCGAGCGAGCCGACATCCTGCCAGCATCCCCACCGCCCCGCACAAAGCGCTGCCACGCATTCCCGGGGGCCAAAAAAGCAAAGAAAAGCAGGGGGGAAACTGGAAAAAAATAAAAAAAATAAAAAAAAAGTCCTCGTATCCTTTGTGATTTGGATGGCAACTCAAGAATTACTCTCTCAAAGCACTGGCTAGGATCCCTGCGTAAGAAATTCCTCCAAAGCCACTCTTTCTATGTGGGACAAAAGCTGTGTTAACAAACACGGCATCAAGCAGGTAGCAGGACGCTCCTTCCCCGAGGTAAATAAAGAACCCAGCTCCGCGCTCACGCCGGGCGCTCGGAACGGCGCTCACCCGGCACGCAGCCTCGTTACTCTTATCCCGTATAGAAAACGCAGCCCCGCGACATTCGCATCCCTCCTCCGACAAAACGAAAGGGCCGAGGGCAGGGGGGGGGAGGAGGGGAGGGGGGAAGAACACGGGCTTACGAGCCGGGGACAGGCAGCTCCGGGCTGCGGGGCACCGGGCTGCGGGTACGCCGGGCTGCGGGAACACGGCGCTGCGGTACGCCGGGCTGAAGGACCGCAGGGCTGCAGCCGCCTCCCGGCTGAGGCCGTGGTCCGGGGCTACGATGTACCGGAGCCGGACACGGGGTCGGAGCTGCCCGGCCGGAAAGGCTCCGCCGGCGGCTCCCGGGTCCGGTGCGGGGCTCCCGGGTCCGGTGCGGGGCGGGGGCGGCGCGGCGCTGCTTACCGGGGCTGAGTCGGCGAGCGGTTCCGCACAGAAGCCCCTCGTCCGCGGCGGATCTCGCTCATATCTACCGAGTAAACATTGCTTCTTCCTTCCAGCCGCTGGGTCCCCGGGAGACTGACTCACACCTAGCGCCTCCGCGCCCTCCCGCTCCTCCTCCCGCCGCAGACAGGTGCTGCGCGCTCGCTGCTTTTGCCTTTCCGAGACACTGGAGGGCTGAGTGAGACAGCAAAGGCTGCAGCCCGCTCCCGCTCCCTCCCCGCTTCGGATTCCCAATGAGGCGCCCCGCCGATGCCCGGGCGGGAGGTGGGGCGGTACCTGCGGCCCCGGCCCTCACGCAACGCGGGGGAACTTTGCTTCTTTCATTTCGTTTCTGGCTCGTTCTGCTCTTCCCCGGCGCGGGCACCGCCTGCCCCGGCTGTGGGGACAGCCCCACAGGGGCACCTCCGGGCGGGCGGGGAGGGCACCGCGCTCTGCTAACCCCCCCTTTACACGAAATGCGTGTTTGCTTTGTTTTGTTTTAACGCTGGCTGAAGCTCAGAGCACCAAAGGTCTCCGTTTCCCGGAGGTTTCCGTCCCCGTCCCCGTCCCCCCGTCCCCCCCCACCGATTTAAGTGGTGAGGATGCTATGAAAATTAGAAGGAAAAATGACTTCTAGGGTACCAAATTGCAACCCTGATTTAAAGCCCTACTTCCAAATCTCAGTGATTACAGCAGTTTGATAAGCTCCGTCCAGGAGTCTTGTTATTTTGGTTTTATTCCTTCATGGGGGTCTCTAATGGTTTGTAAAAGGAATGAGGAAAATCATCGCAGTTTCTCCCTTTAAATAAAACCCCCCTCTCCCCATATAATAACAGGGAAGTGCAGGAGGGAAACACACAGCAGGCGGCACTTCAAAACTTGACATCTCTTTTGCAGCATCAATAATAATAATAATAATAAACAAATGAGCACTGGTCCTTCTGCTGGGTAATATGAAAGTGATCGTGGTGGGAGGAGAGTTGCAATAGTCATTAGCAGACCCCGAGCCCAATTTCTTCCCCCAACCCAAGCCAATGTGCTGGCTAAAGGAAGGACATCCTGTGATGATGGCATACAATGTCCTGTTTGTTTATTATTAAGAGCATTCCTGCTTCTCATTGCAAAACAGCCAGATGCCTTACTTCCTCCAGTGGTCCTGTCCCCACAGCAAGGCATCCTCCAGCTCAGAGGAACAATGATGCATGGCTCCATTTACAGCCACGCTCAGCCCATCACAGGCTGAGGCAAGCCCTCTCATCTATCTCCAACACCTTTCTCACTGCTGCCCCAGCACTGCTTCTCTGGCAGGTGCACACCCAGCCCTTTCCCTCCGCCCGTTCCTCCTCCCCGATAAAGCACGGTGAGGAGGATTACTTTGCCACTCTTGGCCCGCAGTGCTGAGAATAGTACATCTGTGCAAAGACCTTCATGTGCTCTGGCATGGAGGGCTCATGGCTGTGGGCAGAAGTGGGGCAGCTGCCTATGAATGGTGTCCTGCTGTCACCGTCACACTGAGGGACTCCGCCAGAGGTGGCCCCGGTGCTGGGCTGGGGGGTGTGGGTGGCATTGGCTGCGTGGGGTAGCAGCCAGGCACAGACAAAATGAGGGCTATGAAGGCTCTGAAGGAGGAAGAGACACTCATTAAAGGAGAGAAATCCGGCCTACTTGATTGGGTTAATTAACTGATGCTGAGTCACACCGCATAGAGCAGAAAAACAATGTAGTCATACTGAAGGTGATTATTTTACCAAAAAATAGTCTCACTTTGAGAGGCAGTTGTTTCAGAGCTTTTCACTTCCCTGTTAGAGTGACAGGAAAAAAAGAGGAGGGCACAAGAAAAATAGGGTTGGTGTGTCTCCTTCAGGGGCTGATCTTAATGTGAAGGAAAGCTGGAAAAGATCAGATCCTTCCTCCAAGGAGGGAGAAGAGGCAGAGCACAGATCAGGTGAGACGAAGTGACACACTCACTGGGACAACATGAGGACGCCAATGCCAAAAGAACTCTGCCAGAGCCCAGCTGAGCAAGGGCAGCCCGCTGAGCACACGAGCTGCCAATAACTGGTACATGAAGTCGGCCCCAAATCAGCCCCCCGGTGCTGCAGAGAGGAAGGGATCTCCCTGGCACGCAGCGCTGCCTGATCCCAAATAAAAGCAAGTTTATCAAGGAGAGAGAGAACAAATTGTAAAGAATGTGTGCTGAAGCCAGGTCATAAAGGAAGCTCTGCTATTAAAGAAATACACAGATCGACCTTCTGACCTTCCTCTTTAATACAGAAACATAAAAAGATGCCCTACTCAACCGGCAGCTGTCTGCTCTTTTATAAAAATCTTTCATACCAGTAGCTGCTATTGTCTGGAATGTGCAATTTCAAAATGTTGTTCATTTCAAAAAAGATCATTTTTAGTCATATTTTCATTTTTTCCTTCTCGCTCATAGAAAACCTCAATTACCGTATTAATCAGCATTTCTTAGGCAGCTCTCTCTGCAGCAGCTTTCAGCCTGGCAACAAATCATGAATGGCTCTAGCGGCTCTGATCTCAGAAATCCCCATCCATTTCCTTTGATGCTATCACCGCCTCGGCTCAACAACAAGCGGAGGCCTGGGCTCAGCTGCTGCCACTCTCCTCTCCCCGCCAGAGCGGGAAGCGTCGGGGGAAGGAGGAGGGCAGGGAGCTGCCTCGAGCCTACAAAACTTCTTCAGAAAGTCAGAGGAGAGATAAAATGCACACGAGAGATTAAAGCGCAGTCTCATTTTCACATCCTCCCCATCCCCTTACCCAAAAAAGGTCAGTGCCGGATTGACCACATCAAGAGCCACTACCAGACCCACCCCCTTCCCCACTTCCTGTATGTAGGCATCCTGGTGCTAGTAAACATTTGGGGACCAGTTGTGGTCACCACTCAGAGAAGGTAGGCGATGGAGTTGCACAACTGCACTTCTTCTAAAAGCAGCAGCACTCAAAAGAAGAGCTTCTTTCAAGTTCTGCTGAGATACACTCACGTTTCAGGGCTGTGCTTCTGAGAATGTGGCCCGTGCCAAAGCGAGGGCATGCCCTGGTGGCTGAGCGACAGGGTGAGCTAAAGCCTTCTGCCCACACACCGGCCTGACCTTTCCAAAACACAGCCTATGGGCTCCAGATACGATCTCTGAGGCTTTCTGTGCCCTGGACTACTCCAGCACGGGACTGCTTATAAGGAGAGAAATTAAAATCACACTTGAATCTACATGAAGGTTTTTGCAAGGGCTTTTGGGGCGGTGTATGTTGTAGCCAGGAGGCTTTTACATTAATGCGTGCAGCTCTCAGGGACTGCCTTTAATTACAGAGCACCTTGGCCACTGCCTCCTAGCAGTTCCAAATGCCTGTACGTTTATTTTGTTCTCTGATGTGCAACAGCAAGAGGAGACCTTTTGGCTGCACTCTAGTGCAGGCCTTGATGGCTCCTTAGATTTCGATGTTCTTTGATCCTCTAAGGAAATGTTCCCTAAAAAGAGAAAAAAAGAAGCCAAATGAAGATGACATTTCCCTTTTTCTTTCCAGCTAGGCCTTATTAAAATGCTGCTCAGATGACTCTGAATAAGCCCAAACAATCCTCTTCCACTAGAAAAACAAAAACAGTAACAAAAAAAAAAACAAAAAACAACAACAACAAAAAAACAGTCTTGCAGCACACAGAAGCAGGTTTAGTTTGAGTTTGAGGAAATGTCTGTCTGGGCATGCTGCTGGGAGAGTGAGAAGTCACCGTGAGAAGCTCAGCTTCTCTTTGCTGTGAGTGCAGCCCAGCAGCAGGGACGCAACAGTGTGAAGACACTCACTCTTGTTTCCCAGGAGGGAAACTTGGGTGAAGGTATTGAGAAAGCTGCAACAGCTGCAGCAGCTTTGTCATCACACTTCTCACGGTGTTGCTGTTGTTTTTATTTTGTTCAAAGTAGGAGAAAGCAACAGACTTTGGGGTCTGATGGAGGAGAACTGACTACACGGAAGGAGCCATCTCCCTGTTCCTTATGAGAAGGATAGAGAGACCACAGAAGATTCCCTCTTGCTTTTCCATTGCACTCTCAGAAACCGTGGACCTAGGAGAGGTAAGGATGATAACCAGAACCCTACACAACAACCCTTGTATTGTCTTTGCATGTTTCTGCCAACTCAAATTTATCCTGGGCAAGCAAACCTCAGCATAAAAATCTACTTTCTACATCCCATATACAGCTTTTTCAATGTTCTGCCTGTAGCAACCAAGTCTGTGGAAAATGAATGAAAGCATTTCAACCACTTTCCAGTCTTCCTGGTGCCCAGAGCACAAGCATGAAAAAGGGTGCGTATCTGGGGAAATTTTCCTTTAAGATAGGCTGATTTCCAGATTGTTACACAGGAGGGATGTGATGGTATATGTACACACATACATATGTGTATTAGAAGTTTCACTCCTACGAATATTTCAAACACCCACCTCAGAGCAATGTGAAACACCGAAGGCAGCTCAGAAGAAACTGCATGAATTCAACTTGCATGCCTCTTTCCAAACCTCGTGGCACTTTTTGGGGTATCCTCTCCTCAATCTCCTGGGCAAACAACAGTGATGTGAACCACCGTGAAGCCTCAGATTCTAATCCAGCCCTGTTCTGGTTCCATCTGAAAGCTCCCTAGGCTGCCAATGGCGAGGGGCTGGTGCACACAGCAGGAGACTGTGATCCATGGGTGGAACCTCGCCACCTCTCAGACAAAGGACTGGCCATCGAGTGCATTGCAAAACAGATTAACAAAAACAACAGCTCAGCACCATGACGGAGTGCGTGTGTTGGAAATGAAAATATTTACCCACAGATTATCACAGACCCAGCAATGCTGCTACCACGCATCTGGGATGGAAGGATTCGACACAGAGAGCGTGAGGTCGGAGCTGCTTAGGGAATTGGGCTGGGGCGGGCTGAGCGACCGCACTTTAAGCTGCTGCGAGTACAGTTGTCACTTCTCCACCTTCCCTACCCCAGAGTGGTGAAATAACAGTCTTTTCATACCTGTGTGTCGTGTGGGGGAGGGAAGAATTCCTCTGCTATTAAACACAACTTCTCATTAAACAGTTGACACCTTATCCTTCTTTAAATGTTGTAATGTTTACTTTGCAAAACCCAGGAAAGCTTTTAAAATAAAGATAGCCGAGAGATTCCTAAGCCCTGTGTCCTTGCTTATCTGCTCTTTATCAAGCACCTATTGTTCTTGGAGGAGCTGGCTGGAAGGTGGAGCGAAGGGGGTTAATGTTCAATAGGTGTCTCTGGGCTCCCCTGCAGGAACAGAACTGCTGACAGAAGAGCAGCAACGGGCTGCCAGTCGCATCCTGAAGAACGGGACAAGCCAAAGGGAAAACCTAGAGCTGCAGCTCCTTTGCCTCTTTTTTTTTTCGTTGCTCACCCCAAACAACTAGTTTAAAAGAAAGACATTGTCCTTAGGAGAGATAATCCCACAATAGAGAGTCCATTAGAGGTATTAAAGCATTGGCAGCGCCTGATCTACAAGAAGGGCTCTGTCCTGACAATAGACAATTAAAGCTGATAAATCTGCACTACTTGTTGCCGTTCTAATTCCTCGTAATTGTATGCTACTTGTCCCTGCCTCCTGCGTCCAGGGATGAAGCATGCTTCTTTAATCTCCGGAGTACCTGACCTAGTTCCTATGTGGTCTTTTCAGGACCTGTTTTCTTCCCATCTGGACTTCTCTCCTCCTCCTCTCCTTCCCTGCCTCCCTCCCCGAGGCATTAAGAAGAGGTTACAGAAGAGGGCACGGAAAACATCGGCACACAGCACCCGGATCAATAATTCTGGAGCCCCAGACAATGCACTAATCTGCAATAACAGCTAATCATGCTCAATTTGGCACACCAGTGATTAAACTGTACTTTTCATTAGGATCAACAAGTAGAGCAGACGCACACTGACGATCCCGATCGCCCTGTCACTAAGAGTTGCCAAACTCCTGCGCTGCTCTATGTGTAGCTGCTGCATCACCAGTTTTGCCAGACGGCTCTCCATGCAGCCTTTGACGTTTTACAGGCTGCAGCTCTTAGCTAAGCTTTCTAAAACAAGCCAGCCCCTGCCTCACTTCGCTTCGAGGAGTTCACCTGAATTAAAGGGCTCAGTGGGTCGCACAGGAATGTGCTGTGTGGGACACTGGGAAACGATCGTTACCAGTACGTGTTCACTCCTAGTGCTGGCAATGTTCTGGGATTTACCCTGCGTCTCAAAGGAATTTGGAGTTCTTCTCAAATTTCCTTTCTCTATTTTTTAAGAGATCATCACTAGTCTTAAAAGATACAGGACAAATACAAATTACCTTGGATTTACTTATTTTTCATACTGAACCATTACAAGAGGTTTTGAAGCAGAAGGACTTGCTTTTTCTTTTTTAATCCCTGAACACAGGAACAAGCCGCTACTGTGTTGTTTTAGAAATCTATGTGTTTTTTAACCCTTTTCTTCATAGCAACCCCCAGTCATCCCCCCCAGAACTGGATTCTCACCCTAGCTGCTTCTGGTTAGAACTGGACCCAGCAGACCCATTTTGCAAACTGCCCTGGAAGCCTCACCCAGGAGTTCACCACAGTCTGTCTCTGAAGCACAGCACCAAATTCCAGGACTCCTAGAGACCGACCCCACACACTCAGGGGTCTCCTTCTGTTTAACTTTAGCTTATCACCCTTGTATTAACTTTAGTAAGTGTTAAAACTGCACTCTAAGTTGCTCTTAAAAAAAAAAAAAAAAAAAAAAAAAGAGCATGGAAGATGCCAAACGAATGCAGGAAATGTCTATTCTACTATTAATATTGATGAATCCCTAATGCATTTGAAACCCACTTGAGGTAAGTCAGTAGAGTTCTTCTCCTGACAGCTATTCTCCATCAAACTACCCCGTTAAAGATGTTGATGCTTTCCCTTTTGCTTTGTAACCTCTAAACAAAGTTTAGATCTTACCAGAGGCTACCACAAAATAATGCATCTTACACTAAGCAAACATAAAGCCCTGGAGACAAGGGTTTAAAGCAGTGCACGCGTTCTTCTGATTTATCATTTTAAGATAGGAAGCTGCTGCAACAAACAAAACACCTCCTTGAAAGTGGGACAGTGGCAGATTGCGGTTCAGAAAGCTCCAGGATCTTTTGTTTTCCCAGAGAGCAACAACGGGGCTTTGCAGAGAAAGACAACAGCCTCCCTTGCTGAAACCCAGATCAGTTCCTATAGGAAAGCCTGCCAACTGCTAGTTAGACGGCAACAAAATATTGCAGATAATTCACTTTTCACGATAAACCAAAACCAAGCAGGCATGCAGCACCCAGCAGGGGCTCAACTGATAAAACGGTGTCAAACTCAAACCATTTGTCAATTGGAAGGGGTGAGAGTGAGCTGAAAGATGGACTCAGGAAGTAGATTTATCTAGTGCGACACATTAACTAGTATAAATACTACGGAAAAAGTAAACACATTTAAGCAGCAGTATCTGCAGGCAGCACAGAAAGGCTCCCGAGGCTTAGCCCTGGCCGGCCACCTCACCACTCAGCTGTCAGCCACGACAGCAGTAGCATTTTTCTTCTTGCGCGGGGCTGCAGTGCCATTTAATTCACGGAGCTAAAAGGTTTTATTAAAAGCATACATTATAATTAAACAAAACAAAAGCGTGACTCCTCTGCTCTGCTAAGTCTCCTCCCTCCGCCCAGTAGCCAAAACAATAAAACCACCTTGGCAGCAAACAAGTCAGGTAACATACCCCAGAGAAGATCACAGATTTGTTATATCAATCTTGGTTTTACATTTTGCTTGCTCAAAAGCTGCCTTAACAGAAATTGCTGGCCAGCAGGCTCCCAAGGATGCCGACGGCAGGCAGCGCAATGTGGGGCATGCAAACAAACCCCAGTCCTGCAAGGCAGAAGAGCTCTGCAGGTGCACACATCCCACCGAAAAGTCAAAACAACACCATTTTGGGGTGGCCTGTCTCTCCCTCAGTCACAGGGAAGAAGGAAAGGAGTTCAGAGGCGGAATACTGACCCATGGTTGTGTATGCCAACCTCATGCCTACAAGCCCGTAACATCAGAGAACGGCATGTCACAGCAACAGATCAATCTGACACTCAACCAAACACGAAACTCAAAAAAGCTAACAGTAAAGTAAGCAATATACGTCGTTAAAAAAAAACGAGGGGAAAAAAAAAAAAAAAGAGAAAAGAAAGGAGTTAATTCACAAAGGAGAACACAACCCACTTCTTTGTCCAGCTGTACCTTCATGTGTCCCCACAGAGCGGGCTCCCCACCTCCAGCTCACGCATCTTGGGATGTTAGTCCAAGGGAAAGCCTGCCATCCGCCTGGTGCCACACACACCAGCGCTGCACACCCGTGCACGCACAGCACGCACCCGCGCCCTCGCTCCCCGACACGCACTGCCTGGAACCGCTCCGAGGATTTGAGAATTCCCTCCCTCCCCTCACATCCACTCCACCCCGTTCCGTAATTAGGCTTAACAAGAGCAATTAACAAAACAAACTCCTCTCCGCCTGGTGGCCCGATAATTCTGATTGTCATAATGTATTAAGATGTGTAAGCCAGTTTAAAATAAAGGTAAATTACAACATTGCACAAGAGCTGTTTCGCACCTATTTTTACAGTTTTTATCGTAGGGATAATGAACTTTTGGCCACGCCTTTAATTTAAAAAGCAAAAACCCAAACTCGGAACAGCAGAATTCCAAATCGGACCAAGGAGACTTGTGGGTTTTGGCTAGGTTATTAAGGGCTGACCCCTCCTTCTGCACAGCAGTACCTCAACTCCACATAAGCAGGCTTTTCTTTTTGGAATTACCTAATAGCCCTAAAAATCTAAGACATAAAATGAAGTTTAAAGGCATCTCCTGGCTTTGCGTGTGTCCACGAATCAACGGTTTGTAATAGCTGCAATTTTCCCCTGCCTGTTCTCTAATGGCATGACATGGGAAGACAAAGCTTTTAGATGTTCTGTAGATGTTCTCTTTTTTTTTCCACCCACATTCAGTTCACTTTCCTCCAGCAATCAAAACAAAGAAATCTGGTGTCAGAATCAGCAAGAAATCAACAATAAAGGACCAGGTGAAAAGGCGGTCAATGGAGAAATTTTTCTGTCCTTTGATTTTGGTGAGCTACAGGTCCAAACCACACAGAAGATTTACACAAAGCCTGCATGCAATTGGAAAATGTGCCTGCTTGCACTGAAACCCACTTCTAAGTCATATCTAGTCCTTTTTCTGTTTATACACTTCACAAGCGTGTAATTAAAACTGTCAACATAAAATTAGTAAACAGAGCAAAATCATAAGCTCACAGAAAATTCACGAGTAGAAGACCAGAACACAAAACCATTTGGTACGTGACATGGTCTCAGCTCTGCATGAACTGAAGAACTGCTCTGCTCCCTCAGATATGCACAGCCCAATTCAGAATGCCACCTGTCTACTAACTGCAAACATTTAAAAGGAAAGAAAAAAAAAGAAAGGCCAGTGTTGCCAGTACATTGCTGGAATCCTGCAGCTTCTGATAAGCTGGATGTGTTTTCCTAAGTCAATGATTTCATCTCTGCTGGGTGTCAACATTTGCACAAGAATAATTTTGGGGGTCAGAAAGACATCAGCAACTGAGATTTCAAAAGGTTTCATAAGAGCACAGATTGCTCAAACATATGGAAAGGAGGGTTTCAGCTGCCAGTTCGCTCTTCTGCTTCTTCATTCCTCCTTCCCTGAAGCTGAGTCAAGGTTCTATAAAAACCCAGCGCAAGCCTTCCGCCTCGCAAGATGAGATCTTCACTAAGATGACATGCCTTGCACAGCAAGACAAATGCTCCAAAACTACAGAAAATGGAGGCTTTTCTGGTGTAAGCCCTTTCCAGTGTTAGGAGGCACTGGGTGGAGAGTTAGAAACAGAAGCTTCGTTCTGCCCTCCTCAAGTAGGAAGCAAGATCATCTTTTTCCCACCAGATCCCTTCCTGATTCAGTGCTTAGGTAGAAGAGTACTGATTTCAGTCAGTCAAAAAGTCATCTTCCAAACTTTTTCTCTTCTCATCCTCCTTGAAAGGCCCAATTCCTTCCTTTTACTACAGACTATTCAAATGGAAGGCAAACTGACCAACGTAGCTTTGTATGTTTCCAGTTTACTCTTTGCAACAGCACTCCCTGAACGCCTCACAAATATCAAATAATGCCTAATCTGATTTTCAGGCTCTCCTCCATATACAGATGAATGTATTATTGCTGTCGCCACTCAGTGGAAGAAGAATGGAGACATGACGACATTGACATCAGAAGTATACATTAATGTGGGGATACAGCAGATTTACTCAGCACTGTGCATTCCTCTCAGTTCGAAGTGTTTCTCCTACTGCCATCTGTGATGACTCTTGATTTGCAGGGCTTCGAACGAAGCACGCAGAAAATGTCAACACTGATGACCACATAGAAAACACTTTGTGGAATTGAACTGCCATGGATCTTACTCAGAATCATGGGCAGAAATGCTCCTCAGAGTAGAGGTCCTCTGCCCTGAGGAAGAGTAACATTTCTTCCTGCAGCTGCCACTTACTTAACCTCTTTATGTCACAACAAAGGAAACGGGGGCAAGAGGTGTCCTATAGACAACATTTTAATACACCACCCCAATTCACCTCCCCTAGCAAGCTTGTCTCATGCTTGAATGAGGTAAGTAACTGGCAAAAAAGTAATTAGATGAGTAATTAAAAACTGCATCATAATGTATAAAAGGATCAAAGCAAGGTTAGGCAAGCAACCTAAACTCTGCAGTACTGGAGCTTGGAGTTTAAGTAATTTTCTTCCATATTTTTTTCTGCAGTTTCTTGATTTTTAAAACTGCAAATAGCAAAACTGGAGAACCTGAGACCTGGCATCACACCGACACCTATGCAGATCATCAGTGGAGCTGGGATACTCGTCTGCCATGGACAGAGCTCTGCCAAGGCAGCCAGCAGAGCCATCTGCGCAATGATATGCTTGGTTTTTTTTTTTGTTTTTTTTTTTTTCAAGGTTGGCACTGGCAATGGGACAGGACACTTTGCTGGTGGGTTTCCCCTGGTAACATGCTGGAAGCAGAGAAACAACTCATTTCAGGAATCTTGGTTGCATTCCAGTCTTGGTCTGGAGTTTGTTCCTCCCTTTTTCTCTTTCTGTCTCATCCCATTGTCCGTACCTCAGCACAGACTTTTGATCACACTCCTTGACCAGCAAGTCCTCATCTTCTCTTCCTGTCCACTCCTTCAGATTTTCCCTTTTCAGCCACTTCCATCTCCCTCTCCCAGGCTCCGTGCATTGGGTCCTCCCATCAGGTTTCATCTCCTCCTGGTTCCTCAGCAGCACTCCTTTTTCCCCCCGCTCTGTGAGAATGGGGTGCACTCCCCATGCCCATCTGCCCTCCCACTGCTCAGCAGGCCTAGTCTGCAGCATCTGAGCAACAGCAAGGTGTAGGCAGGTCTCCAGGCCCCTCCCGGTGCTCCTCAGCAGACATTCAGCATTGAGCACCATTCACACTTGAAGCAGACACGGTGTCCAGCCAACTGGAAGTCCTGTGACTATGTTAGTATGGCACTGAGCCCGAGCTAATAAGCCCTGGTGAGAAGCCGGATATATTAGCTTGGGCTTAGCACTGTGCTAATGCAGTCAGGCAGCTTTTGGATCAGAGCTGGCTTACATCCCACCCGCTTTTAACACCAAGCTTGCTCGTCTTCGTTCACAATAACCCATAAAGATAAATCCCTCAGTCCTTTACCAACCTTACTCTCAGTTTCCCTCCTTCCTGACACTGCGGATCTCTAGGCACAGCCTCTCCTTTATAATCCCCTCCAGATTCATCACCTGGCCACAAGCTTTTAAAACTGCTCCTTTTTGTGATTCTCTGGCCTCAGGACAGGCTGCAGTAAACAAGCACCAACCATCCACTCTCAGTTCAGGCACTCAGTCCCAGATGCAACCGCATTCATGCTCTGAAGAAAGCCAAGATGTCCTCCAGCAGCCCTGAAGTGCTGGCCTCACAGTCATCTGGGCTGGCTTTGACCTGGAAAGCAATTCTTCGGAGTGTGGGAGCTGAAGTCAGATGGGGATGGACAAGTTCTTGGGAATGGCAGAACAGGCTTCAGAGAGAAATGCATAGCAAGTGCCATGTAAGAAATAACTGAAATACATGTTCAGAATTCTGTAGATTTATGAACACCTAAAAGTAGTAGGGTCTCCTAATGCAAATGATCAGTTTGTCTTAACAACAGGTGATGCAACCAGCCCTACTTACACTAGTGATTAATTTCTGAGGTTAATTTTAGGGAAAATTCTCCTCCGTGTTCTAAAGAAAGCATGAACATAACATAAAAATCACATATAAAGCAAGCACAAAGTTTTAAATCCTATTTCCTTGGCTGCATTACTTTTAGTGTCCCACACCAAACGCACCAGAATTGTATCCATTATAAAAAATGACAAGGTTTAATCAAGTGAGACAAGTGAGACAAGATGCTTCAGCTCCAACAAGTTTACAAAGTGCCTCTTTTCGTGTACTGAATCCTGAAGAGCAATAGGGCAACAAAAATGCTGATGCTACTATTTTTCATTAGTGTTAAGATTAGAAAAATATGTAAGAGACTATCTAATTGCATTAGTCTGCTATAATAAAACCATCACCAAATAGCAATGAGAAAAAAGTCCGAATTACTGAAATTAATTAATGAACTATTAAATTGCACCAACCTGCCCTGGCATACTCCTGATTTAGAATTACCAGCACTATGCACACACAAACCAGACAACAGGGAGAAAGAGAAGCTTGTGATCAGACCTAACCTAATGCCTTCTCTTCCTCTCAGCCCCCAGTACAGGACAGCCACTTCCTTTCTACAAACGCTCTGCTCAGATCTGTACACAAGGCAGGCCACATCTTCCGGGGAGGCTCAAAGCCTTTGCAGACACACACTTGCCTTCAAAGCCTTGCTGGAAATCTGTGTGGGAAGACTCTGAAATATTAAAACCATCCTATACTCTATTCCTCTAAGTCAACAACAAGCCCCTCTACACTTATCTATCACTTCTCTGCTTGATCTATTCTGAGTTGCAGAATAAAATTTCTGACTACTGAAAAAGATGCACAAACACACAAAGCTGCACCATACATGGAAAGGAAACAACAGAAAGTGATATGTGCTTTCCAAAAAGACCCTTTTGTCCCAAAACATTACAACTCTGTATAAGCTTTTCTTCCATTAGCAAAAGCAGGCAACAAGGAGGCTAGTGTGAAAATACCATGCTTCAAAATGTAGCTTCACTGTCCTCCCATTTGGAACTGACTTACCTTTTGGTTATATCTCCAACACATCTTGCCTGATTTTCTTTCCCCAAAGGCAACCACTTACCCTGTACCAGATTCACATGTTATTTTGGTGTGATCTCCAGTCTTAAGTAATCTGCAGCTAAAGGCTTCCCACAGCACCGACAACCACAGCAGGACAGCAAGCACAGTGCTGCACTGCCCAGCCCCTGTTTTCTGTCTACAGACAAGAGATTTTCATGTTTTCTCAGTTTCCACGTTTCTAACCTGAGAGCTGCCCTTTTTTTTGGTGAGGTGACTTTCAGAAGACACATCCTTTGTACCCTCGCCTTACTGCCAGATGTCCTCTGCAGTCAATCATGGCTTTGGTTTTGTACTTCACGCTTGCTTAAGAATTTTAGTAAAAATTCAGACTGTTATTACTGAAAAAAAAACGCATGTACTGTTGTTAAAGAAGGCGGAGAGACCAAAAGTTCTAACTGCAACTAAATCCTCTGAATTTCTCTCACTGAATGTCTCCTTCTGACTGTCAAAGCTGGGAGAACTGTATCCCTTTGAAGTATGGTCAGGATGACTAGGTGTGGGGCAGTACAATCCTAGACGCAATCTCCCCCAAAGACCTGGCACATTTGCAGTGTGCTGAGACACCAGAAAAAATGTAAATCAGCACAACTCCTTGCAGAGAGAGGAGTGAGCTAGAAGCCCTTCAGAGACTCACAGTCAGCTCCTGAGGACGGATGGTGTAAACACACAGATAACAAGGGGGCAGGGTAAATTGGTTTAAAGACAAACAGGTACCAGAAATTCAGAGTATGTGGTGGTTGCTACAAGGCGAGTGGAATTTTTTTTTTTTCAGATTAATTTGCATAAAGACAAGTTTGACTTTTGGATATACAATAAATGCGATTTTGTCAATCACCATGCTGGAAAGATGCAAACAAAATCCATTTGAATGCTTATAAACACTTAGAAGTATCTAAGAGACACAATACGTTAAAAAAAGAAGAAGAAAAAAAAAAGGCAACAATAATGCCTAGCCGATGCTTCCAATTATATTCTTTTTCAATTAGTCTTGAAGAAACTAACACCTCTATTAATCATTTCAATTAACTACACGCACCACATGACATCCGCACCAGCAGCCCATATGTTGCGTTCCAATCACCCAAATATTAAAGCCTTTTTAATTGATTGATCTAAAGAACATTCAACAGGCTCAAGGTGGCAGCTAGCCAGGAAATCCCAAAAGAAGATGACAAAAAGGTGGGGGTGCTAAACCAGCTTCCCAGTTTGTTTTTCCTCTTCCTCCCGGGTTCGCTAAGTTAATCCAATCACAGTCCATAAAGCTCCTTTTTAATAAAATAAATAAATAGATAAGAGAACACACATGTTGGCTTTCCCCAGGAGAAGCCCCCTCCATCAAAGCCCGAAAGCCATCCTGTTAAGAAAGTGCTGCATGCAAGGGTGCATTTTTTATCCAGCAGAAATATTTAGCTTGGCCACCCGCCAGGGAATGCTGAAAGAATAGCCTGAATTAGGGGATTTACCTTCCACGTGTTTGGCACGCGTCATTAGAGGCTCTGAAGAGCTTGTCTCTTTCGCTCTCTCACTCTCTGTTTTTTCTTCCCCCCCCCCCCATCCCCATCCCCATCCCCAAAAAGCTTTGATGCAGAGAATAAAGTATGAGCTGCAAGAGCAGGCAACTCGTTGCATTGCTAAGTGTCGGCACGGTGGCTTTTGTGTTGTCGAAGAAAACTGATGCCCAGTTTCAAAAGGTAGATTTCCTTTTTCTTTTTTTTTTTTCCCCTAGTCAGGTTTGGAGTGATACGAAAAAGTTTTTGAAGCTTTCTGTCAGCAGATTTAAAACTTGGAGAAAGTGGCTTAAAAGTAAATTCCTCAAGAGAGAGTCCAACCACAGAGTGTTTTGGGAACTCATTTGAAAAGTTAGTTTTGTAACAATAACCCATGAATTGCGCTGTCATTTGACTTTTACATGCTGTCATGTGGACTTATGTTATTTTAAAAAACACTTCTTTACATAAGTGCTTCAGTTCTGCAAATACCTCTTAAGATCTCTAATCAGAACACATTAGTCAAGACGGCTGGTCCATACCACAAGTAACGCATGTAACTTCCCAGAGCTTCTCATTTGTGAAAGGAAAAACGGTATTATAAGACAGCCTTCAGCCTCCATAATCTACTATGAGGGATAAAGGGGTAAGAGGGAGCAGTTTCCAGCCGAATAATAGCATGGAGGTCCTTGAACCAACCAACCATGAACTGAAATGTTTCAGTCTTCTACGCATTTACAGGGCAGTCTGGCAGGACTCTGCTCCTAGTTTCCCAGTGGCACTCCCAGTATTTCCGCCAACTAGTGAGAACTGGGCATTGCCTGGCTGGAACGGAGCTGGGCCTGCTGTGTGCTGATGGCATTATTTAAATACGAGTCTTATTCACATCTAAGTTTTATCATTATTGCTTCAAGTAGATCAGTTTAGGAGCCATTTGCCAGCACGCTTACTCTAAGGTTCAGGCACCGAATGGATGCCCCACTGCAGCATAAAGCAGTGCACCTCAGCAGCTGGCCAATATCCGTACACTGCATACAGCCAAACCTGGGTTTTACTGTTATTTATCGTCAGGATGCTGACTCTATCTTCACCCTGTCCTTGCTAGTGAATACATCTGGGTTCAACTCTGTTTCAGTTAGATTCACGTTGCCAGATGACAACATGTGATTTTTCATCTCTCTCTCAGTGAAACTGGTACACTGTGCCTTGCATATCAGCAAATGCTGAGGGCTACAGAAGAGCAATTTAGAGGGATGGATGATGGCCTCAACTGAAAAAAACAAGAAAATAACTCCCATGTTGGAAGGGTGCTGAGACCCATCTCCTCAGTGAACATAAAACTTCTCAGCTGTAGAAACCTCCCTATGCTTTATCACTTTTAAATAAGTAATTCATCATACCAACCAAGGCTGAAAACCACACAAATGATCAGCTCTCAGTTTTACTCAGTGGAAAGTGAGAATTGGAGCTTTCCACCCAAAACCATAAAGGCTGACAAGTTCTGACATGTTTTTCTGACCTCCGTCCCGGACCCCAAGTTTCTGATTCAATTTAAAGAAAGCCGGGCAGCCACTTCCCCGCTCTTTACATAAAAGAAGTTAACATCTGGGCTAATAATACAGCTACCTGTTCTTTCATCAAAGGCTCCAGCAACTGCAAAGCCTTTATTTTCATCACAAGGAAAAACTGCAAAAATAAAGCTGGCCAGTTGTGCTGCTAACAGCGTAGGTTCGGCTACATGCAACGTATGAATACAGGCTGGTTGCTGAAGCACTGCTTTATGCTTGCGGTAAGGCATGTTTGCTGCTAACTGAATCTCTGAGAGACTGGCTCTTCAAGCACTCGACTACTGCAACAGCAATGGGAAATAACAGATAATTCAGTTTTCACTTTATCAGAAAACAGAAGAGGTGTTGGCCAGTCCTTGTCAGTTCCCTGTTGGATACCTCGTCCATGGGAAGACTGCCATTTTAACAGGAAATAATAGGGAATTAGGTGCCGTGGGGCAGCGAGGGGCTGGCTGGCGTCCCCCAGTATGTGTGCCCACAAGAATACCCTGGTGTGCAGGCCTGGGGCTGGGAAGAGCCTGCCTGCCCTGCCTCTGAAGCGACTGCAGTGAGGCGAAGCCTACTGCAGTCCTGTGATGTGCATTCAGAAATCTGGGCCAAGTAACAGGGAGCCTTGGCCTCACAATAAGAGCTCAGTAGAAAATCAGTGGATGTATCCATCATCACTCCAACAGGCTTGCTATGTTTAAGGAGGCTGCTAGGCTTATCATATTTACAGATTAAAAATATGACCTTTAAAAGTGAAATAAAAGGAACTCCACCCCCATCCCCTCAATCTCCTTCCTCTGTGATTGTAATTAAAACCACAAACCAAAACATTTATCCAGTCTTCTTTCTGTAACAGTTCAGAACTGCACTCTCAAACACTGTACAGATAAGCCCAATCTTTATGTGTTAGCGATGCACCGTGCAGTAAATTCTCCTTTCCAAACCTGCCGTCTTCATTAAAATCTTATTTGCTTGGTAATCTCCTTTGATCGCTAAAGTTATAAGAAGCCCCCTCCTCTTCTTTTGATACTATCAGTGTAGCTTTTGACCAGAGAGCGTGATGAATTAAATGTATGACAGATATGACAGGTGAGGAGTGCTTGGAGAGGGCTTAAACAGCAGGGATAAGACAAAGCCCCCATTTAAGAACAAAACCCCTACCCGATGGCTAGCCCGTTAATGACCAACCACTCCATTTGTCCTGTTGGATGAGGAGCAAGCTGATACTACAGACAAAGCTTTGTTAGCCACAGGCCTGTTCTTCAATCAGGCCACACAACCAACTAATTGAAATGCCCATTTTTCCCCCTTCAGGATTTGATATACAAGCTAAGGGTTTTGTAGGTATACTCTTTTTTTTTTTTTTTTTTTTTTTTTAAACCCTCCCTGTAATGTATTAATTCAGCCACCACTAGTTTACAGCTGGACTAAGTGGAATTACAGCATATAAACCTGAAAATCTATCTGCAGGGATCCAGCTAAGCCCTGGAGAGAGACAAGTCCAGCAATACAAATCCAAGGAATTTTGGAAGTCAATCCATTAGGATTACTAGGCCTTTGATTTTGGAAATCATAGGCTCAAAATATGGAAGCAATGAACTCTCAATCTTCCTGTATTTTAGCCTATTTTCAGAGGACTTACTGACCCCATTTTTTTCTATTAAAACATACAAGTAAACACAGATAGAATTACATAATTTTTCCACTGCATTTACAATAGAGGAAGACGGGAAAATATCTGCTTTCCCAACATTATTGTTATCATCCTTAAAATTTCTTCCATATTTTCTATGTACTTGGAGGCAATAAGCAAACTGGCCATCTTTCTTGTCAGCTAAAGACCACTCTCCTTCTCTTTTAACTCCAGGTTAATTTTTGGTATGCTGTGCTCTATACTCAACGAGGAGTTTCAAGTTCTGGTTACTTAAACTACAAACTGTGTCCCAGAGGTGAAGAAATCTCTATGCCCCCTGCGGACAGGGATTATATTCTCAATGGGCAGTCTCTTATTTAAGCCTTCCAATCTGCAGTTAGCAGAAGGCCAGCAGTTTCATGAGGTAGGAGCCAAAGTGATAGCCATAGTTAAACTCTAAAATAAAAGAGATTATAGGAACACAGCAATGAATCTGACTTTATCTTTGCTTTGAGTATAATAGAAAACACCAGCTGAAGCAAGAAGAGTCTTTGCTTTCAGAACAAATTCAATTTTTAACTCCGTTCCTTCCTGTCGTGCTGTCACAGCATGCTGCAGCCAAGTCACAGGTGCAAGTATCAGGAAACCTGGGCTCTGCTCTCAGCCCTACCCCAGGCCTCTTACGTGGCTTCTGGCATGTTGCGTACCCCCCTCTGTGCCTCAGTTTCCTTATATAAAAATGCAAATATTCCTACCTATTTCAGAAAAAGTGTGGTCTAGTGGCTTAAACCACAGAATCAAGACATCCTAATTCTCTATCTGAACACGTCATCAATTTCAGCTGTGGCTTTGAGGTGACTACAGTCACCTATGCAAGGGATCAGATGCCTCTGGAAAATCTCAAGTGCCCGAAGCATCATGGTGGGATGCTGCTCTTTGAGGGATGGGCACTTCTGGCAGGGATGAGAGGTTGGCCTCACTTGCAGGGAGGCTGCAGGCCCAAGGTGTAGGGAAATGAGCAGGGCTGAGCAACGGCCATACAGGCTTTGGAGATCTGCTCTCCTAGCAGGCTCTGGTCTGTTCAGATGCTTGTCTCCAAGCCATCCAGCGGTGCTGGCCCGGCCCTGGCTTGGTGCTTATGGTTCTAATTCAGCATGCGGGGGTGTAAGGTTCAAGTCCTAGATCTGCAACATGCAGAACAAAGGACTGAAAGGACAAATGTCCCTCCCCAGGGGAACACTTTGACTTTTGGCTACTTTGCAGCAGAGTGGTTGGTCTCTCACGCTCTTTCCTCCTCCACTTCTCCTTGAAAAACTCCCCAAAGTTTTGAGGCTGTTCCACTCAAGATACATAGCATTTCGAAAATTTTCACAAGGCAGAGAAAGCGTTTCTTGCCTGGCTCCATTTCATAGCTCTTTGGTCTCCTGGACCCTTGCAAAGGTTAATTAACACTCAGATATTTATGATGCGTAAAGTCCCAGACTAGTATTCATACAAAGAAGAGTAAAAGGGTCACTCAGAGAAAATAATCTTGCAGAAATTTAGAGGAAAATATTGTCGACCTATACATAAACACATGTTTATTCACTATTAATGTAAAAAAAGCTAAGCGTGGTTGTTATCAGTACAAAGATCAATTATTAGGAGAAAACTGTACGATTCTGATCAAGAAATTGGACAAAAAAGCATTAATCTGGGGCATTTTGGTTTTAAATGCTCCGAACGGAAGCTGCGCTTTTAGACAGCTTTCCAATATCCCTATTAGATATAATGTTATAGTCCTATTACACATGTTGCCTACTAGACGTGCTCTGACTTTTATAGATGTCAACTCCATTTCTTAATTCAAGCCATTTGTCTCCTGTGATCTCTGCGCCTCTGGGTTAGAGTTCCAGCCAAAGAGGTGAGCCAGCTCCTATCTGCAACGCGGCCATAAAATCCTCCGGCGCTGCATCCCTGAGAGCCGCTGCTGCCCCGTGAACAGGCCTGGACTTCGTCTGTCTGCAGCTCAGCACCCAGAAAGGACATTTTACAGAAGGGCTCAGCGGACATCCAGGAAAACTGCTTTCAGGACCCTATCTGAAGGACAATACTTAACTTTCACCACCTGGGCCTGGCCCCTGAAAGGAAACAGTCGCACTCAATTATTGTCTTCTTCTAGACAATTACTATTTAATCAAACCTCCAGCTGATATTAACTGGTAGAAAAAAAGGCTATTTTTAGTCAGGACAGTGATTCCCCCTCACTCCTTTCATCTATGAGTAATGTATTTCCTTTTGCTCTCAGTACCACAAACCAGTCCACACCAGATGCTCAGTATTAGGTAAAATTAAAAATGTGGGCATCATACCCTTTGAAAGATGCTTTGAACTCAAATTAATATACTTAAACCCGCTATTTAAATTAAAGATATCCTGTCTCTCTGTTGTGTAGTTTTCCCTTTTATCAGAAGGGGAATTTTAGTCCATTTAAAGGTTTTTTTTGGTTCAGCTCCACAGACCACGCTTTGACTTAACAACACATTGTAATTTCCTTTTAGCCACAAGAATAAAGGAAACGTATAGAAGCAACACCATAATCTTGTCAAGCACTCTCTTTCGTTTCCCCGAACAAGCCTGTTCAAGAAAATGTGAAGCCTAAGATTTTTAAGATGTTATCTGGAAGAGGTTTAGATCACGGAATACTTTTATTGAAAACAGACACGTGTATTTTTACGTATCTACTGATGTACCCATATACATAAAATACATGCCTACTAAATTCTTTTATGGACAGGACCAGAGCAGCCTGCAACCTGCAGAGGTTTTGCAGAGTTCACTCCCTCTGCCTCAGCACATTACCTTTCCCAAGCTTTTGTTCACAATCCATGCGGATATTCAAAAAAACCCACAAATTCTCATACGCACGGAAGCACAGCCCAAGCATGTCGCAAGAGGGGCTGTCTGCATTCACGCTTAACAGCGTACAGGGCTCTGCAAAAGCTCTTGGAAGCAGAGACATGGGAGTTATGTAAAATACACTGATTTCTCATATGCGAGTCTGAATAGATAAGACACAGGCTCTATTTGCGTCGTTTATTTTCATCTTAATGTTTTTCAAATCTCGGTGATTTGAACACAACTGCTGCACTCCTGGTTTGCAGCATGAGAGCTACAGAACTAGATGCAGTTTGCCTAATGTACTCAGACTAAACATTTGATAGGCAGACACCATCCACCTTCACATCCAGCCTAACCAACTCCTGAAGTCAACCTTGATTAATTAATTATTGGCAGCACTACAATACACATGAAAGTGTAAAAACTGCTTCTTCCCTTTGACCTAAGCCATGGGATAGTGAGAGCCATGGCAAAAAGAGGCAGCCTTATATTAGGCATTATCTGACACAGATGGAGGATGCTCTGGGGCACCAAATGCACACTGATTCTGTTGCTCTGCAACAGTCTAGAGCTTGTTTGGACCCTGGTAGCATCGCCCAAGCAACCGTACGGTGCTGGGGACCAGACTGGGCCTGGACACAGCACAGTGAGCCAGGAGAAACACCTACCTAGAGAAACCAGTGCTCAGGGTCTGCTTTATTTAGCAAAGGGAGATGTATTAGTTCACAGCACTGATTATGTGAAGAAAATGTATTTTCGACCAAAGGAGATGGGCAAACGAACCATCTGCGAGTCCTCCCGCAGCTATGTAGACGGTGATAGTAAGGCAGTTTATCCCCAAGAGCTTTCTCCTCACTGGAGGTGTTGAGTTAACTTGCCATGACCTCCGACTGACCCACACACAGCATGTGTAAGTGCTGTGCGGCGGTCACAGCCAGGAAGCTCTGCTCCTAAACACTGCCCTTTCCAAACACCACTCCAAAAAGCAGCAGCAGAGGTGACCCAGGAGTCAGCCGCCCATCCTCGCCCAGCATGGGCGACGTCTCCCTTCACCCTTTTGGGGTTTCATCCATCTTCATTTGCTTTTGCTTGCTGCCATTTCCTCTGGCTTTTCAATCGTGGGACACTGGTAGCTATTATTCATTCTCTGGTTTCTGATCAGTCACACAGCAAAGAGCTGCAGCTTTCTATCAATACCACATTAATGCTTATTTAGCTCTTATTTTAATCACTGTTTTTTTCTACTTGGGTACCAAGTGCCTGAATACGACAGCTCTTGTGGAAAAGCAGGTTCTACTGCATTGCTGCAGCTTGGATTTATAAGAAAAACATCTCAATGCAAATATTTAGCATCACTCTGTAGCTAATTTCCTAATAGTAACTCTGAACAGGAGTGAAAATATAACCGAAGTATGAAGAACATAACTTCCCAGACCACTGAAGTCAGACAAATGTGAACAAACATCTCCAGTGTGCACACTTCTTTTCCATAAAAAGGACAAAGAGGTGAAGCATCAGAACTTATCCCTTCCACCACTAACCATGAAATAAGCACTATACGCACTCATATTTTCAGCTATAACAAATCCTTTAACTTGGGGTAATTTCAACAATTATAGTCACCAACTTGAGAAACTGCAAAACTTGTGCTTGGTTGACATTGATTTGAGTAATCTTATTGCCTTGCGTACTTCATAGGACTGATAATGCATTCTGTCTCCAAAGTAAAGAGTGGGAAAACAAGCCCTTCTTGTCCTAGCCACGTGACAGACTGAAGGGCAAGCAGGAGCCCCAACAGTAACCTGGGCTCTCCATTGTAAGAAGGGCCTGCAGAATTGCCACATGCGACCCTCCGTCCCCAGATGTGGGAAGGCAGGCTTCCTGGCCTCACTACAGGCCAGCGATACACCAACCTGCCCCTTTGGGGACCGCACAGATGTGCAGCTGGTGAAAAGCATCTACCAGCTCAATAGGAAGGACAGAAAGAGTCAGAGATTTTGCATAAGAGGAAGAGATTGAATTACTTCCCCAAGGTTTCACTGAAAGCTGAGAACAGAGACAAGGAGCTGAACGCACACATCCTGAATCACAGCCTTGTGTCTCAATCACAAGACCCTCCTTCCTCTTGTGCATTTTGCACCATCTAGGGTAATCAAGAAAAGGACTGCCATGCCCAAATAAATCAGTAATTGAATACTAAACCTATAAATCACATAGAACATTCAGATGTCTTAACAGAAAGGCAATGAGTTCCAAAGAATTGACAAGCCTTGCTATATCTCTGGAAGGAGGAAATCATTTCCTGTGCTGGTCATCCATGCTGAATTAAGATCAATTTCAATGGCAGTAAGTTAGGTAACACAGCACTTTTCGTAGGAAAAAACACAAAAGGGCATGTTTACACCGTGCAGCACACTCAGCCTCAGAGCCAGCTGCAAGTGTGCTGACCATGAAAAAGCATAGTGTCACGAGGCGCATGGCTACATCAAGGCAGCAATAGGGATGTCAGCAGCCAAGTTAACAAGCCTTCGTACTTAGGAAGGCATATGCAGCTAAATCCAGGGACGCATTTCTTCTAAGGCTACCTCAGCCCCTGTTCGTGCTCCTGAAGGCCACTGAACCTTGTTCCATTATGCAACGCAAGCACGATCTTCCTTGCTTTCTGGCTTTGTCAAGGTTGGGAAAGGATATGGTTGTGCTCTATAAGTAAGTCACGGAGTAAACAGCAAGGAAAGAAGAAACTGTTGCAGCTGAAGGTTTTGACACAAGAATAAAACTGACCTCTGCAAATTCTGGTAGTAAGTCCTTCAGTCTGAGAAGTGTTCTTCTGTAACCACAGCAGAGCAAAAAAATCCCAGCATTGGTAAGATAGATCTTGTTAATTAGTAAAGTGATTTTTTGAAGAAGTTGTCTTTCCCAGCATATGCCTGGGCTGAGTGACAAGGAAGACTGTGTCTACACAGATCTTTTCTAGACAATGTTTTTGAGATGCTTCTAGGAAATATCACCATGGTCTAGATGCTCATTCCAAAAGAATGAACTAGTAAAGCCTCATACACTCTTCAAAGCAGAAATAATAATAAAACAGAGCTTTCCACCTTTGGAGAAAATTTTATCTGACTGTGCAGTATAAATGCATGTGCATGTGCACAAACATTACTTTCAATATCAAGACCATCTTCAAGCAATTTCTCACTCTCACAATGCATTTATTTTATGTAAAACAGATGCATGTCTTTGGGGTAGGCTTAGTCTTTTAGTCTCACACCATGAATGTCCCTTGTAAATAAAGCAGGAAATACAAATTTCCTTGTCTAGTTCCAAGCCTGAAAGCCACTAGCATAAGGAGCCACCAGCAGAATCAGCTGGGACCCTTTCAGCACCCCACCAGTGTCTGCTGGTTGGGTTTGCGATCTTCAGACCAGCACAGATCAGTGCAGCTCCACTGAGCTGTGTCCATTTTCACCACCTGTCAAGAAGACGAACTTGTAGCGATGCATCTAGCCCCAGTTCCTCAAACAAGTTCTGCTACATTAATGCTGTTTAATATCTGTGCTGCTGGTGAGCATAGAAATGCCAGCTTTGGATTAAGGTCACTGCCATGTGCTGTGCCCAGTGGGACAAAGAACAACTAAACTCAAAAAGAAACAAGCATTAAAACTGCAGATTATAAAACTGCACCAGAAGTCACCAGAACTGAACTGAGGAAAAGAAAATCCACTGAATTAAAAATAATTCACACCTACCTTTCCAATTAAAATATATTTTCTACAGATGTCTTCCCTTTTCTTCCCCAAATAATGGTGGATGCAAGCATTTCATTTACCAATGATGGAACCGATAGCAAACATTATGCCAGTATTCACTGAACTTCCTCCCATCCATTTGTGTTGAGTTTATGTTGTCAGACTCAAATGCCATTAATAAAAGCGGGCTGTTCAGTTCCGACAAACGAAGCCTTGCAAGTTTACAGACACAATTGCTCCAGGCTCTCCCTATGGTGGATGAGATATGGTGTTGTTTGAATGGACTCAAAAGGAGACATTTTCACACCTGTCAGGCCTAGATTAATATCCCCACTAATTGCACTTTAGGAACAGCCGATTAGTTCTAGTTACAGAAACTTCTGTGGGCAAGGGGGAGAAGCAGCCTATTCTACCATCAGGGCTCATTCTTCCTGGGACAGTGTCCAGTGCTACGTGTGCCTGAGGTGTGACAGGAGTCCTGCTGTACACCCTATCCCGAACCTACTTTAATGATGATGATAGAGGTGACCATGATTGTAACAGGAAAACAAGCAAGCAAGCACTACACTGAATCTGCACAGGCTAACTCGCACTTTCAAGCAAGAAGTCATCCTAACTAACCCATTTTTTTCTAAATTTTTGCTTTTAACGGGCAGCACTTAATTTACAATATCACACTTGCAATGCAAAAAACAAAAAAAAAATTCAAATCATGTTGCTGAAATCACAGGACAGGGTTAAGTAAAGCTGTGGCCTTGCAGCAGGCAGCCCAAGCACCAGTGATACCGGAGCAGTGCTTAAAAACAAAAGTCAGGGACCAAGGGTTAGTCCAGCAATTCGAACGTGACAGGAAGGCTAGTTAATAAACACCAGCTAGCCCCTTCAATTACAGCAATAAATTGTTCAATTGGTTAAATGTCCACAGGTTCTTCCCCAAACACCACTGTGAACTGTTTAATTAGCAAACTCTTGCATCACTGGACAAACAGATAGAGGTGAGCTGGAGGGGGACGAGGATGCTCAGCCCCTTGAGGAACCAACAGAGCTGATGCCCCAGGCTTCCCTTCTGCAGGGCTCATCCATGCCACACAGCCCATGGCTCCTCAAAAAGCCTTCATGCACCGCTGGGCATTAATCATTCATTATGGCCTGTTTTTCAAGGCAGAATTTAAACTGCACAAGCTAAGTATGTCTTAATCACCATTTTTTTCCACATCAGCTTTCTGTATTTTGATAAGACATCCTACAAATTGCAGCTTCTCACCTGCTGCAAGATTAGATAGCCACGCAAACAAAGCAGGTTATACGACATGAGAGATACCAAGTACCTGGAAACTGCACGCTGTACAGAACAGACCTGCAGATTGAAGTCAGCAGGCCTGTTTCTTGAAAATATTTAACACAGTAAATTTGGGATTATCTCACAAAGAGTTAAGGACATCCAAAGCCTTGTAAAATGACTTATCATTACAATCACACTTGGTTCCTAAGGCACTTAAAATATATCCCTGAAGAATATGCCATCATACCATTAAAATTTTTTATTAAAAAACTGGTTTTGGTAAACCCATTTTAGTAAAACGATGTTATTTCTGGCAAATAAAGCCACGAGTTTAAGTTGATCAGTGAGGACCCATTCAGAGTTTAAAGATCCATTCAAGCTGCTTTCATTGGAGCTTTGATCACTCTGATGAACCAGAGATGCTGCATATTCTGTTATTAAATAAAAAAACCACAAACCAATACAGAAAAATATATTTTTAAAAAATCATACAAATAATTATCAATTTAACTCAACTTCACCTCTGAAAAACAACCAGTAAAAGGAGGTAAGTACCAATGTTATGTTTACAGAACGAGGAGGAATCGCATTTCCCTGCTAAAGTTTTCTCTAATGAACTACCACAGAGGTAAATTTATCACAGTTGGGAGTAGAATACTGTGCCTGTGGAAATCTGTTAGTGACAGCCCTGTCTCTGTCTCTGGCAAAAGTATTTGGAAAAGGGCTTTAGGGAGCAATGTACACTTACAACCAATTTTTTTTAATAACATTGAGCAAGTCTACTATTTTGTGCTTCTGCTTGAGAGGCAAAGCCCGGCTCCTCAAAGGATATCCAAGGAATATACAAACAGTTCAATTCTGGGGGCAGGAAGGAGAGAGTAGGACTATGTCCCTATCCTCCACTTGCAAAAACACACAAACTGTATTGCTGAAGTCAGGATGTTTCTGGGCGATCTTGCTGGCTCCTGGGAGACCCAGCACCCAACTCACGTTTGAAGATGTCCCTACCACATGGGGTCTACCCCATGTCCCCACCACAAGGGTCCAGACTTGCTCTGGGAAACAGATCCCTGTAGGCTAAGCAGTGTCATACTGCCCCACATCTAGAACAGAAATGGTCTTTGATTCAGCATGCACACCCTTGCAGAGGTAAGCAAGGCAAACTCTTACATTTGGATTCACGGGAGACCTCCGTTGAATTCTGCAGTTGCTACAACATCGTAAAGAGTATTCTGAATGCAAATTGTGATCTTTGTGATGCCAGACCCAACTGAAGGGGAAAAAAAAAAAAAAAAAAAAAAAAAAAAAGAAAAGAAAGAAACGCTGCAAAGAGCCGCTTTACCGCTAACAAATTACATCCGTTGCCCCCTGTTTGTATGAAGTGATTAATGTTGCAGAGAATACTTCAGTTAAATCCGTGCCATTAAAGCTGTGTGCTCGCTTCAACAGCTTGCTGAATCGAGGGTTTTGGTATCTGCGCTTCAGCAGCAGACGACATCGAAGTTTTTTTTGTTTTTGTAGCTTTGTAGTACTAACTGAATTAACATCTCTGGCAAAGCCTCAGGACAGGCTTTCAGTTGACACCGATTAGCATAGCCTCACTGAATGCTACAGACTGCAGCAATTCACACCATTAAGAATCCGGGGAGAAAATGGAAATTACGAGAAGAATAGAGAACACAAAGCAGCACCGATGTCCTCGCATATAGGCTTTTATTCTGGAGATAGTTTACAAGCAGTTCGTAACCTTTGGACTCCAGACAGTCTTTAGAACCAACACGAGGAGGTTAAAGATTCGGTCTGAACTTTCCATCCAACCACAGCACTGTAAATATTTGGAAGGTGCACTGGAACTCATAAAGTTCCCATAAAATGGATGTTAGCGAAACAAAACAAGAAAACTCTGAAACTTGCATTCGTCAAATGATATGAGATTGCATTGCTTTAATCCAAAGAAATATTAGGGATACACATATTTACGACTTTGCTATGCTTAAAAGGGAATTTCCCAGCAAAACAGCTAATGCACTTTTGTTTAACAAACAGTCTGAGCATTCTCTCATTCTCTCATTCCAGATTCCTCATTTCAGATTCACTGAAAAAATACAATTTATAATCACAGCCCTTCTGTATCCTAAACAGAGTAATTCATAGAAATACTTCAATTTTTTAATTATTAATTATGCCTAGGGAAAGTCACTGGGAAATTCACAACACAAAGTCATTTGTGTTTCAGACTTGTCAGTATTTCACTGATTTGTTTAAAATATACATTCACTTCCAGTATAAAACAATTCACTTATCCTATTAAACAATACTCATAAATAAATCTGTCGAGAAAAAATGATTCTAACAAATAACTTCAGGCTACAAATTAAGGTTTTGCTCTTTGACAGTCATTTTAAAAGACTCAATAAGAAAAGATTTACAGCTACAGATTTATTCTGTGAATGAATGATTTTTAAACTAATCATTATGCACTCTGGAGGCCTTCATTATATGTAAGCAAGGAAGTGACACAAACTTAATTGACAGAGACAAATGAAACAAAACCAAATTAAGTATATCGCTAACAAGCAATCCAAAAAATAAAAGATAAAGAGTTATTTTAGTATTTTACTACTTGTTTCTCGTCAGATGCTTAATGCTCCAAGTCACATGGAACTTCATTGACTTAAATGTACTTACACCCGCAGTGTAAGAGGGAGTTGAGAGTCCAACAGTATTTTAACAGTTTTATCTGGTAAATAAAAATACCTTAAATTAAACAAATTTTAAACCTCTGTCCTGAGCAGAGGCTTCTATTGTGAGCAGTAGATGCTACACAGTTATGAACACATTCCTTTATTCAAAGCTAAGAATCTCATTTGTCTGTTCAGACAGGTCACTTAACTCATCAAGGGAGGGAAAGTTAGTCTGAAAAAAATAATGCAAAATAGACAATTTCTGAAGCAATGAATATGTCAAAAAGCTGAAATACAATCTTTCCCTGACAGTAACAGTGGAAGACCAAAGTATATTGGTTTTGCACTAGATGTGCATTCAAGGCTTCCCATAGAGTTTTGGATTTCTGCCTTTAGGATTGAAAAATCTGCATATGCAAAAATAGATCCAGCTTTGTTTTGTTTTGTTTTTTGTTTTTTAAACTTCTTATGTTTGTGTTTGCTTTTTTTTTTTTAATTATTCTTTTAAGGAGAGAATTACCACTGATCCAGAATCAGGAATTCTAACAACAAAAGAATGATTCAGACAAAAGAAATTAACGCATCACACTTTTAAATCAAGGATTAATCAAGCTGATGATGTGATGCCATCACTGCAAAAATTGGGTGAGAGGTCTCTCCCACGTATGCATTTTTTGCCTTGATATACCACCATAAGATCAGAAAACAAAACTATTATCCCACTATGTCTTAGGACAAGCAATTTCCACAAAGTTTTCACAGCCCCCAGCATACAAGCAAGATCCACAGAGTTTTGACTCACCTGATCTAATAGGTTTTTGGCTTGTACAGAAAGCTCAAAGTCTCAGCACTATCTTGCCCCTTCATTCACCATACAGAGTATCTCCATACAGTTTGCTCCTATGTTAAGCATGTTCTTGCCTATTTCTCTCACTTGCCTTGAAGTGTGAAAGCAAAGTTACGCCAGCTATTCTGAGAAGCTTTATACTGCATCAAGCACCTGTTCAGACAAGGGTCAGTTAAAAAAGCAAGCTAACAGCTGAGCTGAGGTCAGCCACGCTATGAACTTCAGGACGTATTCAGAGACCCCACTACCCTCAGCTCTCCCATCTTTATTTGAAAATAGCAGCTCTAGTAATGTGATGCTTTCTGTCCCTGTTCAAGCAGAGAGTGAAAGCCCTCCTGCTGTCCTCTACTCTTTAGAAGAAAGTGTTAGCCTCCCAACCTGCACTATGCCTCTGCAGAAATAAGACAGCTCATCCCACACTTGCAGTGTTTGTTTAAGGAGCTCGGGTTCAACAGAGACAGTTAACCATTAGCTAGTGCCCATGCAGATCATATTACACTCACTATGAATACTTGTTAAGTATTCCTAAATGAAGCCTAGTTCAAGATGGGCACTTGGGTCAATCAATCTTCTCCAGGCGTTGCTGAATGATAACACGGACTGCTGCAACTCCACACATGGAGCCAGGCTTGGGCATAAGCTCCAGGTTTGCAGAAAAGATGGTTCTCAAGTACTTTGCTTATACACTTCCAGTGTTTATTACTGGTACCAAAAACTGCTCAGAAGTAATCCAAAGGCACCAAAATATCATACTAGAGATCTGCATATGCAACATCTCTAAGGACTGTCCACACAAAGAAGTTTTGTTTCAATACATTAATCTGTAAGCAACTCAGCTTTACAGACTGAAAAGAAACAGCAGCTATCTTCCCAAGTGGAAGTTAACTTTTCCAAACTTTTTTTTTCTTTTCCTCTCACAAGTTAAAAATACTGGTCACAAAACTGCTTAGCGCTGATATTATTTTGTATTAGCTAAATTTTGACAAAAACTTCAGTTGTAGTGATATCATGTCATATAAAGCACAAGGATTTTTATTTTTTCTTACACATGTATCTTGAAGTCCAGAGGAAGAGCAGCAGTGTGCCTGCTTATGAATTGCATAAACACATGGAAACTTCACCACTTCCAAGAGACTGCAATCAGATAGACAAGGGAGGCACAAAGGGAAGAGGCAAGGAGGTGTTGCCTTTACTTTGCAGGGTCTGCATTGGGACTTAGAAAGATTAAGACCTTTTTGCAACTTAGACTTAGTATAGCAACTGTTCTCCTTAAGATGGCTTGTTATGCATGCTAGGGCTCAACAGCGACAGGACTGGAGCAGCAGGCACAGTCAACCTTCATTAATTTAGTCTAAAACAGACCTAGGAACTGAATGCATCTCTTTCCTGCACCCTACCCACTAGTTGACCACCACCAGCTTTACCCCACTTGTACAGTACCCATACACCCTTCCACTTGTGACAGTTGGTACTATCCTGTTCCTGGTTTATATTAATGCACCATCCCAGTCTAGTGCCTAGCTTTTCAATCTTTGCAGCACAAATAAGATTAATTTTTAATTTTAAGGCCCTGATTCAGCAGAACATTCAACTACATGCTTAATTCTATCCCTATTCAGTAAAGTACTTAAGTATTTGCTTAATTCTCATTTACTCCCCTGAGACTTGAACATGTGCTTAAAGATAAGCCTCTTCTTAAGTACTTTGCTGAAGTAGGGCCTAAACTGTGATCTAGGATCCAGGAGGGAAAAACAGATCAATAATGTGTTATTTCCTCAAATATTAGGCTAACATTTGAAAAGATAAAGAAAAAAAATCAAAATTAAATAGTACAGTTAGTACAGTTGTTTTATGGGAAGAGACAAATTTTATATAATCCTGCAAACAATTCTCTCTTTAAAAAGTCCTTCTTCTTGACCTCTTATGTCTACAAACTTACATTATTGCAATGTGCTGAGCCAACCACTCACTCTGTTTCATGAACAGAATCTTAAAGTTTTTCAAGCTAGGTACCTGATGATGAAGTATAAAATAAAATTTAGAACAGAATCTAATGTAATGAGCGCACTGGAACAGAATTCAGTTTTGTATTATGACAAAACTAATGGGGAACTTGGGGGGATGCCAGAGAAGGGACACTGTGTCAAAATGCAAGAAGAAAGGAAAGAGAGCTGGGAAGAAACTGCTGGAACGTCATTGACAGAGATCATGCAGATTCAGTATTAGACTTTTCCCTTGCAATAAGGTCTCATATCCTTGGGCCAGCAGGAAGATAGTAATATGATCAGGATCAAAGAAGCCTACAGAGTTTGTGGAAAACGTCTACGTGTACATTTCAAGAACACCAATATCTATTCAACTGAAAAGGCCATAAAAATTGAGAAGCAGTGGGGAAAAAAAAAAAATTCATAAATGAAATACACGTTCTAGTTTGGCCAAAAATTGATCTCTTTAACTTCACCGGCAAAAAGTTTGGTTGATTCTGAGTACTAAAATGGGACACATGCTGCTAAACACTACAAAAAGATGATTTTGGTACATGTGTCCCTACGTGATGGGCTGGATGCCCAGATGCTTTCCCCTCTTTGGAGAAACTGGCACTTTAGTGTTCTGTCAGAAGGATCCTCCTCATAAATAAAGGCCAGACTCTTACAGGTTATTAACAGGTCTTTTATTGGCAAGTCTTTCATGTCAGCTGCTGCAGCACTTTCTTCAGGAACTGCTGTTCTTGTGTAGCTGGGTCACCATGTTCATCTACCTTTTGATTTCTAGCAAACTGGAATGCTGTTTAATCTTCACAGTTCCTAACGTGCAGGGACTTACACATATGCTTAATGCACTGTGAATGGTTCTACTGAAACCTGAATTACAGTACACAAAGCTAAAACACATGCCTAAGCGCCTGCAGGATTGGGGCCTAAAAACCTGAGCATTGTCCTTTTGATGCATCCGTCCCACTATAATGATGGATAAAAGTGTTTACAAAAAAGCTTTGAAGATGAGAAATGCTCCGTATGTACATGTGTGGGGTAGAGGAAGTGGAAAGAGAAAAGGGATAGGGACACAGATTGCATTGGCCGTCCTGATGTTTGCCATAGAAACCACATCATTCTTAGCAGCTGTAGGATTAAGAAGCCTATGTGGTTAAGGAGGTTCCTCATACTTTGGATGAACACAGTCAGACATTAGAGGGTGTAAATTCTCAGTTTCCACCTCAGGTTAATCTTTGAAAGGATGATGCCACATGTGGTCATGCTGTTCTTTGGAAAGTTCAGCTACAGTAACATACACACTTGCAGCCAGTTTTACCTGAAATACTGTATAAAAAGTTTCACGACAGTTGCAGGTGACAGAAAGTGCCTTTCCTTCTCGGATGCCCCAAGTGGACTTGGACCTTCATAGCATTTGATAGTGCTGGGCAGCCTTTTGCTCACCAAGGACATTTGTGCCACTTTCACAGCCTAAAAAGCAGCTCTCCAAGCTGCCCTGAGCCAGCAGCTGCATTGGGAGAGCATGTGATGCAGCCTGTGCCTCTCTCCTGCCAGGTGGCAGTGGCCTTGAGCAACAGTTAAGACATAGGATGGCCAGTATTTTGAAAGGTTAGAAGAGGCCACTCAGTGCAATCAGAGTGAGGTACCTGCCATCCCTTCCTCAACTAGGACAGCTGTTAGAGAGCAAAATATTTTCTGACAAAAAGCAATTGAATGGCTGGCCTAGGAGCCACCATGTTTAGTCCACTGACAAAGAAAGGCACCTCAGGCCACATGCCTGTGTGCCTCTGACAGCAGAGAGCAAGCCCACCTCAGTACCCGTCTGACACAGGAACTGGCCTCCCCCCTGCCAGGCTGAATGTCAGGCTAATCAGTTTGATCTGACAGATTTTAATTAAATTAATTAAGGCCTTTCTGAATGGGCTTGGTTAGTGTTCCACAGGGGAATCCCCATTGACAAGAAGCACTGTCAGGAGAGGCACTGTTTTTCTCCTGTCACAATGAGAATTTTCTTATGTTGTTATTAGATTGTTTTTACATCATTAATAAAACATTTATAAACACATATTATGCTTTTGAAGCTTGACATCCGATTATATTAACAATAGCCTTCTACAAACAAACATAAGATTTTCAACTCCATCCTTCAAGCCGGTTTGTTACTCTGCCAAATCAAGATGCAAAATGATCCTGATCACTTCCCACTGACTTTCCCAAATGGGCTTCTTGTCCAAAAGTTGGAAACTCACCACTTGCAGGAGTGCTTAATTGCCAGTACTGTGAAAGGCTAGGCTCCTGCTCCCCCCTTACATCTGTGAAAAGACAATGACCATTTTGTTCTGCAGATCTGCCTGCAATTGTGTTGGCTAGCATGGTTTAACTCAGTCCTAAGGACTTTATGTTGTGAGCATTTCATATATGGTTCAAAAGCAGCACATCCTTCCTACCTGAGGCCATAGCCACTCTTCAGACACCCAGTCATTCTGAAAGGCTTCAATACGAGCAAAAACCCCGGTATCTGCACAGAAACAATAGCACGATCAAGCTAAAAGGCATCGCCTTGCTTACCATACCGCACTTGTGATCTGTAAAAGTGCTGAAGCTGGAAATCCCCCAGTACTGATAAATGGCAAGTAGTGGCCACAGTCACACACTGTCCACGAGGGATGTACTGCTCTGTTACTGTAACCACTGCTGTGTTTGGCTGCAGCAGTAGGCTCCTGGGCATGGCCAGGCGGCAGAGATAGAGAGCAGCCTCAGAGAGCAAGGCCTTCTCCTTGGGTGGTACAGGCAAAGGAAGGATGGGCTGCTCAGGCATTGCACTGATATGTGCTGGGCTCAGCAGGGCTCAGTGAGCCTTCTGCTGACGCTATTGGTACCGCATGCCTCTGCTCATCACGTGGGTCCCTAAAGAAGGAAGACGTCCCAGCTTGTAGATTTAATTTAACAGTAAATGAAGCTTCCCAGAAGCTGGAAAGGATTTTGAATTCAACCTCAGAGGAAGTAACAGCGATCCTGTTGTGATTGAAAAGATGCTAGGAGCTGAAGTGCTGTAAAACAACCACTTCACCTACCAGCTGAAGCTGGCAGACTTCATCTAGCAACATCTCCTTTCCCTTTGATGCCAGAGTGGTCTCTCAAGACGCTTGACCTTGAAGTGCCAAATCATGGTGAGCACTACAAATTTTATTCTGACAAAGACTGAAGAAGGGAGGAGACTCTGCAGTGGGAAGATACTGTACTTGCAATGCAATCTGAAATGAATGAGGAAAAGAAAAAACAAAAAGGCTAGAGCACAAAGTGAGAAAGAGAAGATTAAGATACAAAGGTATCCAAGGGGCACAATGAAAGAGATAAAAGTAAGAAACAAAAGTTCCTGAAAGAGAAGATAGTGCTAATGGGCACTTATTACAGACCAAGTAAGAAAGAGGAAGGATGGAAAAAAAGAGGCCACTATTCCATTTCCCTGCCCATGTGTTATTTTTTTCCAGTTTATTTTCAACATATCTATTATGCTACACAAGTCACAAGAAAATCCTCTTACAAAGTCAGCCCCTGTTTACTATAGCTCCTCAATGAACAAAAGCTATTTCAACTTATCTGCTGGCCAGTATGAATCCAGCAGACCCAAATGTGTTTTCCAGTGTGATTTTGATTAGAATCTCAGTCTTCTGAAGTTCAGATTCATTATTATGAGCTTAACTGGGGCGCTACAGGTCTTGAGCCAACAACTAAAATGTTTTCACTATACTGAAATCAGATTTACTTTTCCACTATCAAAAGCAAATCTGTTTGTGGCATCTTTTGAAGTTTTATTCTCAAACTTATACCCAGAGAAGAAAAACAAATTTGCTAAAGTGTAATTCTGTCTGGTAACATCAACAGAAACATATATTCTGAGAATTCCAATATGAGGTATTTTGTAAATACTCCAAGGGCTAAATGCAGGTAAGCAACACGGGAAATAATCCCCCTTTGCAGAAAACAACAACAAACGTTTTAACTTTTTAATAAATGAGACAAAGATGAGTTGCAACAACAACAACAAAGATGCATCCACAAAGAAAGAAGAATTCTTTCAACTGACCTTCAAGTTCCCTCTACTCTTTCATTAACTGTCCACTGAGGTGATCTCTGGCCAAATACAGGGAATTCAGAGCCTGTCATAGAATTACAAGATGAATTAGGGACTGTTGCCACAAATTTACAGCTACCAAGGCCTTTGTTGATTAAATTTTCCCAGACTTGAAAGTAATTTCACTGGAAGCACTCTTAATGGGGCCCCACATCAGCATCAGGACAAATGAGGAAGGAGAGTAACACTTTTCCCTTCCAATTATCACGTGCTGCTTTTTTCTCCTGTGTGATTGGTAAGCAAATAGACACAATTTCAGTCAATCCAACTTAAAAGTGCTTAACACAAATTGTTTGCATACTAAATAACTTCCCAGAAAAATCTCAATTTTCAGTTTCCTTAATGAAAAATGTCCCCTTTCTTTCAGCTTCTGACTGGCAGAGCCTACTACATAACCTCAATTATTATGCTGAACAATTACTGAGTCACAGTGAAATCAATTGCAAAGCTAATGTAGTTGAAACTGTATACAGATAAGTGCACTACAGGTGAGTAACTCCACATGCATGAGTAGTGTCGCTGTGCTCAGTGGCATAACTCATGTGCATAACTATTTGCAACACCGGGGCCTCAGATTGTAAACTCACTGGAGCAGAAACCAGATCTTATCTGCCTGTAAAGCACCTGGCAGCGCACCTATCTTTGCCACTATATAAATTAATTATCATTAGCATCTGAATTTTGTCAGCTCCAGCATTCTCCCCTAACCTCAAACACTGCATTTCTTCCCAGAGCGATGTTTTGTGCAGTGGGTGGTAATAATAGGCACATGGATATTTAATCATTCTGGGATTTAATTAAATCATTCAGTATAAAATTAACACGAGAGAGGCATTTGAAAAGCTTCTGAAATCTGAAGTCTGGATGGAGAAAGAGAAAATTGTAAAGGTAAGAAAAATATAACTAATTCAATTCCTGAAACACTTTGACCTTTAAACGGAACCATCCTCCCCTTCTTAGGTTTAAGATAAGTTCAGCAAACAGAATTTCACCCTGGGCTTGACACATAATCTGCCAAACTGCTGAAGAAAAAAAACAAACACTTTTTCCTTTAAAAAAAAATCTCAAAAACGTTATGGAAAAGACAGACCTCACTACTCGTGACAAATATTGGTGCTATACACATACAAACTGAAATATGAGGTAAAGTATTAGATTTTTACAGGAAATACAGATTTAGAAAGAAACAGTTGCGAAATAGCAAATTGAAGATAAGGAAATCAAGAAGACAACTTTTGGTCATCTGAAGAAAAGAATAGTCATCTTCCCTAATCATCTCAGACTGATTACCTCAGTTTGCTAATCTCACATTTCAATAGGCTTTTTACTGCTGAACCTAAAGAAACTGTGGGTTTACATGAGAGGGAGAGAGGGGACTGGAAGTGCCGGTCAGTGTACTCAGCTCTTTTGGCACACCTCAATTCACGCTTTTAGAAAGTTCTTTGGTTGTAGTTGTTTTTGTTCAGATTATTACATTTTGTTTTCAGTGGCAAAACAAGACTTGCATGAGCAAGTGAAGGAAAAAAAAAAAGCAACTCCAGGGGTATATCGTTTGTTTTCTCCTAATGACAGGAAAAAAAAAAAATTCAGCAGCTGGCTTTGATGCATGTGTTAGTGCTCAGTGCCACTTTCCTGCTTTCTCTTCTGCTATCTAGTCTTTGCCACTGAACTATTCAGACGGTTCCTTCAATAGGCTCAAAATACTTAAGCGAACAGCAACAACTACATGTTTGACAGACCCAAACTAAACTGGACAAAAACATACAAAACCAATCAAAGATACAAAAAAGGAGAAGGCTCTTCACTCATTTGTACAGGCAGGACAAGAGCGCTAACTTACTAATCACATGCTAGCAAAGACATTAATTTTACCCGTAATCAAAATGATTGCATAAAAGGGCAGTCTCATTTAAATGCAAAAAAGTGAATAATTTCTGATTCCTGCCATTTGTTCCATAGAAACAATCTTCTAGTAAGGCTTCTCTTCAAATTCTTAACTGAGCCTGTAATAAATAGCTGATGAATTGTGTTTTACATTGACCATTCTGTAGGCAATGTGATGCCAAGCTTTACAGTGCAGAGCAGTACTAGAAATTCTTAAGCTTTAAGTTAAGGGCTACAAAAACAATATATGATTAAATCACAATCACAACAAAATCTATTTTACTTTGAATCTTCAGTTCTTTCATCGCCTGTGCCAAGTTATGGAAAACTTAATACACATCCCACCCCAGAGAGACAGGTTTCCTTTCACGCAACATATACCCCTGTGCATTTAATAATGATGTACATTAAATAAATAAATAAATAGCTTGGAAAAACGAAAGCACAAGTGATACTCAGTACAGAAATGCTTTCCTATGCCCTCTATCACCTCAGAGGCCGTGCTCACCTAAAAAAGTATCAATTGGTAGTAGTTACTTATTCCCAGCTCTTTCTTCACCTTGAAAAATAAACTAAGATCCTCACCTTTGATACAAATCAGAATATAAAGTGCAGACTAGTTGCCAGGGTCTCTGGTGTGAGCAAGGACTGACTGCTTTCACACTGAGACCCGGGCGATCAATGCCGTGTCTTTATTAAGTGGGAAAGTAGAGCAGTAGCTAAGAGTGCATCTTCTAAGCAGGATATTTAGGAGCCTCCACAATCCCTTTACCAGACACACACATGCAACCTGACTTTTTTTTCTCCCACTCTAAAAATACTAACCCGTCCAGTGAACTAGTTGGAAGGGCCTTAGGAAGGGGTGGAGTAAGAGAAATCAGTGCAGCAAGTCACCTTTCAGCCACCTATGACATCAGCCTGCTGCCCTGATTCCTTCATTAATACCTTTGAGCTGAAAACAATGGGCCTGCCATTAAGCACCACACAGTTCAAGATAAGAAAGCCCTAAGCAGATAATAATCGGTGCATTTAGCTGGATTTCAAACATTCAGCTGCTTAATCATTTCTTCCTCACTGCATGCTACCCAAACACACAGGGAATGCTTTGGATGCCTCGGGCTAAGGAAGAAGGAGGTGGGGTGTGGGGAAGAGGAGGGGAGCGTGGGCCTCGGGATGGGATTGGGGAGGAGAGGGGGATTTCATTGGCAATCCTCTCCCTGGGAAATGAAAACATTTCTTAATTGCCATTAGGGAAATAGGTTAAATACAGGCTTGGTAAGCTGCTAAGGGCTGGCTAACAGATTAGAGCGGATGGATGTTGAAGTATACTCATTTCCATTATATGGCAGAGCAGGGAATTTTTATTTTCTTAATAGTCTTCCAAGACTGTTCCTGTCAGGCGCTGGGTGTGAGACTGCTAGTTAGATTTTAACTAGTCACCTTCCAGCTGACGAAGCAAGGCTGCATTCACCAGCCCTCGGGTGAATGCAAGGGAACAGAAACTGTGGGGCATGCTGGCAGGGTGTGTGGAGAGGAGGGCACTGCAATACCTGCTGCTTTGCTAACACGAAACAACAATGAGTAATGGCAGAATCAGAGGAACTGAAGGCATGATGCAGCATACCTGTCACACCAGGAAAGAAGGGATAAAAAAAATGTCTCCAGATCCCCGAGCACGTAGCAGACGCAAGGCTGAGCCCTGCCAGATCTGGGCAGCTCACCCACAAGTCCTTAGGGCCGTGTTGGGGGGAGTGTGGGCATCTTATGGTACAGTCTGCCTCTCAGCTCGCTCAGAGCCCACTGAGATTGCCTTCCCTGCTTTCATCCATAGCACTGCCATCTCACTCTTCCCCGGCAGGCTCATGGCAGCGCCCCCCCCTCCAGCCTCCAGTGAAGGCAGCGGGAGCAAACAGAAGCCAGGTTTCCCTTTAAGTGAGCACAGCCTCACTACTCATCCACATAGCTGATGAGGAGCTACCAGCAGTGTGCACTGCTAAACTGAGACACAGTCCTGCAATCCTCCATAGACCAAAACTCCCTGGGGCATGATTCGGAGTTTTATCTAACCTAGGGTTCAGTTTTGAAGGCACTCTGTTCTGGGGCTCCCTGAAGCCAGCACAGCTATGCAAAAGGTGGTGGACTGGCAGTTGAAGCAACAGGGGGGTGTATGAAGAATGAGCTTCTGGGGGGGAAAGGGGGAGAGGACTGTGAACATCTTTACCTTCCCCCCTCTCCCCCCCCAAGACAGATGCACACATCTGTACAGCTGTGTGTGAAGAGGAAAATTCTCCCAGTGTATGAAATCTCTAATGCCTTTTGATACATCCACTGTTTATCCATCTGCATCATCACATATCTTAATACATTTCAAAGACTTGTGCTAAGTTTTAGTTTCATTCAACTGCATCTGAATTTCCCTGTTGTGGATGGCTGAAAGTGATAAATGTTGTAAACACATTTTTTTCCATGGACAGTCAAAGGAGCTCCAACAGAGCTCAGGCATATGAGGCCAGGTGAAAGATACGCCAGCCCAGAGCATTGCCCAGAATCAAACTGGAGATGAGGGAATAGCACAAAATTCTGATGCTCTCTCTTCCAAGCCAGCATGTTTACCCAGTCAGCCTTAAGGCATGCTTACCTACAGACATGGAATCACTGGGGAACAGCAACCACATTGGTAACAAATGCTCTGCCAGTTCAGATTAAGTCAGTGAGGACAGGAAACCCACTCATTTACATGTCATTGGCCAGCATTTTCCACTGGGCTAGCAATCCCATGCACTTTCTTTGCACATTTCTCAGCAATGCACTGCACCTTCATCAGAAATCAACAAGAGATGGAAAACCCAGCACTTCCCTCGGTTCTCACTTCTACTTACCACCTCTCATTCAGAAGTATTTTACCCGCTTCCTGTACATAAAAAGTATCTGTGAAATGATATAAACCTCTGGGCTACAGACAAGTATGTCTCCTGAATGATCCAGCAATTGACAGAACACATACACTGTGGCAACTGTGGAACCTATGTTGTAGTATATGCTTGTTTTAAAGAGCTTGGGACAGATCCTTTGCATCTGCCAATCATTACAAGTCGGAAGGTTTTATAAAGGTTTTTCCTGTGGCCACATATTTAACCACAGTCAATCCAAACCAGGCACAGCACTGCCAGAAAGACAACTGCGGAATCAAAGCATGCTTCTGTGTGCAGGCTTTGAGGGGACCCCTCACAGTCGAGCACAGCTTCACTGGATGGATTAAAAATATCTTTTTGAAGTTTCTTTTAAAAAATAATTATTAATACAGTTTGTGATGTGTCTCCCTTTTCAACAGAGAGCTAGGAGCAAGGAAATAACAGACACGTCTTCTATTCCCTCAGCCTTTTTGACAAGGTCTTTTTTCCAGCATAGGTACAGTTCAAGAATGTGCGCTCTTCAAATTATTTGCATCTGGACATGCGAGTGTAAGCCTCACACGCACATGAAAGCCTTTCCCAGCACATGACTATGCTACAGTTCAACTCTTTTTAGTAAAAAGAAAGCTTCTATTCCCATTCATGACCATCTGGGTATCTCTGCAAGACACTGCATGCCAAGACATCAAAATTCTAGTTTCCAAGTAATAAAAAAGACGCCGTCTTAAATGTTATAGAAGGCCAGTTGATCATCTAGCAAAGGAAAAGTACTGCTCTGAAGTACTAGTACAGAGGCAAAGCAGTGGACACCTGTGCTTTACATCAAGTACTTTCCTTGACAACCTAAGTAGCATACAGATCAATCGGCTCTTTCTGCAAGTTACGACAAGTCCAATTACTCTGAACACTACCTTTGGCTTAAGACACTCGAATTCTCTTTCCTGTCCATAAACCCTCCAGCATGCACATTCCTGTAATAGAACAAATTCCTTTCCCCCTCTTATTGCAAAAAAAATTTATACTGTATTTAAATATAGCAATAGTTTATCAGTATTAATGAATATTTTTTACATCAAAAGGTTATCTTTTGACAGAATAAAATTCCAAGCTCAGGGAAAGAAGCCACTTTATGAGGACTACGAAGACAAATAGGATTCCTGAATTCTACATGTGAAATATTTGAAATATGAAATATTGCAGTTTTTTCTCAAAGTTATTCTTTACAAATTTATTATTATCTTTTTTTTCTGTACATCTTGCGTATTTAAAGAGAACATCTCTATTACAATGTAATATTCTACAAGGAGGAAAATTAACCTCATTGACCATTCTGGAATTCTCGACATTATGAATTACATTATAAACCACACTTTACAAACCAAAATCACTTTGAGAAATCCTGGACAAGCAGTTGGACAGAAGTCTACTTACAATTATGAGAATATGTCATCTTGGGAAATAAGTTGTGAATTAACTACTAAGGACAGTCCATTTTCTGTCAAGAGGTTACTTACATCCAGTAGCTTTACACCAAATGAGGAACAAATGGACTACATTCTACAGTGGGTCAAATCATTGTCTCAACTGCATTCGAGTGGACACAACTAGAGCATAGAGTACCTGCTATGGACACATTAGTAAGAAACTGAAACTTGATGAAATCACAGAGAAAATAATAGAATTTTAAAGGTAAAGTTTTAGTTTAAAAATTAATATCAGAATGAACAACCTGATATGAGTGTGGGGATTCCACATTACTTAATGTTTTTAAATCAAGATTAGGTGGCTTCCTATGAACAAACTCTAAAACATTCAGAAGACTTTAAGATTTGTGAAAGAATTGCTGGGTGAGTTTCTATAAGTGTTGCTTTGCAGAAGATAAAACTAACTGATCATAACAAATTGAGGTTTAAAAAACTCTATGAACTTGGGAATATGACCCACCTTTCCTTATAGTTTCCTTCTAGTGGTTGGTGACCCTGAACATGGCAGGGGGGTTGAGACTAGATGATCATTATGGTCCTTTTCAACCCAGGCCATTCTGTGATTCTATGATATGATATGACAAAAAAACTCCCTGAACTATTTATCTGAAAAGGAAAATTAATTTTAAAGACTACTAACTGAGTTTTTCATATTCCAAGAACAAGATCTTTTCTGTTACCTTCCTTTCCCATCTTTTATTCAGAACACAGATATACAAGCCTATTTCAAGACAAGACCAAATTAACGTGGGACTGCCTTTGTGCATGAGAGGAAAAGAAGTCTGAGTTCCTATAAACCTTTCAAGCTTTCATTCCACCTCCCTTCCTAGTTTGCACAGAGGAGTCTATTTTACAACTTTATCCATGTAATGGTCCTGCAGACTGCTTCTTCATGCCAAAATTTCTCTTTGATGTTTGCTCTCCCATTAGTGTTTCAGTGTAGGTATTCAAACTGATCACACGAGCACAGCAGAACTCCAGAACTGTCCACGTTCCATCGAATACAGTTGTTTCATGTTGCCTGTGATTTACAGTCTTAATTAATGCTCAAAAGAAGAAGAGCACATCTTTGGTGGAGCGTCCCCCCTCCACACACACACACACACACCCCTCCTCCCTCTCTTTTTTTTTTTTTTTTTTGTACAAAACAGCGCTCTCAGGGTTTTGTTGGACATTGTGCAGGATGACTTTGCCAAGCAGAATGGAACACACTTAATACTTTTCCTTTATAACCTTTGTAATAAATCAGCTACCACTCCACTTGCACGAGAACGGCCATTAGTGTCCTCTCCCCTCCCCCAGCACTTCCCGAATTTTAAACAAAGTAGGAATAAACTGAAGCTGAGCAGAGCCAGTGAGCCCAGTAAATCAGTTTAATGAGAACTGAATCAGTCATATGAAGTCCACTACTGAACAAATAAGGTGGACAGAAGAGGCCAGGCTTCCAGTGCAGGTACTGGGGATGGGTAAGCAAGAAAGCAGTGCTCACACATTTGATCTTCAGCAGTGATGCATGTCTGTTGTGAACACTCTGTTCTTTAAAATCACATTTGCTGTAGCTTGCTGCTGCAACTCATTGTTTAGATTTGGCTGCTTCCTCTCCTGCTTGTGGTTTTGTTCCTCCATGTTTTCCCACAGAAGTGGAATTTTCTGTTTACCCATTTTCACCACTTATCTCCTCTGTGATTCACTTTGGTTTCATTTATCCTTCTCAGGTCTCCCTTGTTTCCCATTTACTGTAAGTGAGTACAACCACACATATATACATGCTGTTGTTTAATTCAGAAGCTAGACAGCAAATAATTCTGTATTTACAGGAATGCAAAGTATTAAAGAATTGTATCAACTTTTGTGTATGATAGCACAGAAACTCAACATTAAAAACATATTTTCAAAAGTTTAAAAAACAAACAAACAAACATACAAACCAGCTAATTGTAATAATACACTGGTTCAACCTTTTCTACATAACTGGGGCAGCACAAGCGGTCAAGTGTGGATTTCTACCTTGGAGGGAACTAAGAGGTCTTTTACCTCCCACATAAAAGTGCCCACCTCAATGCCAGAGCTCCTTGTGTACCTGGTCATGTGAACTTAGAGAAAGAAGCTGGTAAGATGAATTGATGAGCAAACTTGGGAATTAATGTCCCATACAGTGCTGAGCTACTTGCCCTGCTCCAGACAAAAGAATTGATGGACAAAAGAAGGCATGGCCCACCCATTCCCACCTGATCTGCATCTCTTCCCTGGGACTGCTAAGCCTCCACATCTGATTCAGTAAGACAACTTCATTCTGTCATGCCCCAACTCTTTTCTACTTGGAATAGTCATCCTTTTTCAAATCAAGGGCTCAAATTAAGGATCACCTTTTCTCTTCTGCTTCCTTACTTCCTTCAGAAGCAGGAACCACAGATCACTGGTAGGATCTTGCTATCACACAACTATCCCAAAGTTTAGACCAAGATATAATTGTGGCATTTATTAGTAAATCTGACCCAGCTCCCAAAAAGCTGCTCTCTTCACTGTGAGCTTAATAAAAGAGTGGAAGTTAATTAATCTCCCTGAAACACCATACAATCATACTTTTAATCTCAGCAGGCTGGTCAATTCAACCCATTAGAGCATCGTGCGCTACTTCTCTGTCAAGTGGATAATTTCTTTCTGATGCACTATTACCTGTTCTTCTTGATGATCTGAAAAATTCAGCCTCTGTTCAATTTCCAGACCTGTTTTCCAAAAGGAAAACTTGTTATTACTGTCAACCTCCTCAATTTCTAAAAGGAAAAGACAACTAATTAAAGCTGCTGTGAAAGTCAGAGCTCCTTTTGTACTTCTTATTGCTTTATTATATATTCTTATTGCTTATTGCCCTTGCTTTCTCCTAGCTTAGCACACGGGAGAGAAGAGGACACACCTGAAGCTACATCCTAGCCCAGGATGCTGCAGGACTAGCGAATATCCTGTACAGTTCCAGGTGGCAGGAACTCCTTAACAGTTTACAAGCACAACATTTAAGGATATTAAGAGGGTATCTATCAGATTAGGCAAGGAACAGAATGCATTTATTACAGCCATTTTGGAGACTCTGCTTATCTATCATCAGCTTACACTTTATGCAAGACCAGTGCTGCGAGTTCTTCAGAATCCTACTGTGGGACTATGGGTACAGGCATTTTTTAAACTCTTGCATTAAAAAAGCATATAATTTTATGGGAACCTCATCCTTCACGAGAGAAAGAAATTAAGTGTCTAGTCTTCCTGGTGACAGCGAAAAGCATGAAACTGAAATCTAATAGCATAAAACCCAGAAGACTAATAAAAGAACCCAGAATATTACTTTCACGGTAATTTTTAAGCTGACTTCAGACATTAGAGCTTGATTTACCATTTGTAGAAGCTGGAATTTGACTATGTTACAAGTGACAGTCTAAAGAAAGACCCTGTACTCTTTGCAGTGATGTTAACTTTTTCCCATGGCTATTCTGTGGGTAAAAAGATTTGTCTTCCTCGTAATAAACTCTCCAACCTCTACGCCAATGCTTTGCTTTTTTCTTGCATTTAGCAGCCATGCTCTTCTACTGAAGCTTGTGGTTTCCTGACAAAGTAAGTGCAGTGTGTTCACGGTTCTCAGACTCAAATAAAAAAGAAAGAAAGAAAAAAAAAAGGATGCGAGGCACATAATACTAACAAATAGGCAGCTTCAAGCTTCTATTACTCAATGCACATTGAAAAACTCACACATTATTTAGGTCAAATGTTTGATATTTCTCTCAGTCCATTCTGTCCTGCCTCTTCTTCCATTTCTTGGGTATTTACACTAGCTGGGATAACCTATGGTCCTTAACACAGCTAATTCACTCTTTTCATTCCAAATGGTTACAAATATTTCTAATCTTCATGAAAGAAAAATGAGAAAGAAAGGTACTACAATCATAGAAGAATAAGACAGTCCATAAACAACAGTTTCAAAGAGTTTGGAAAATGGAAGGAGATTTCACTTGAATGCAGCTGAAGACTGTTCCTTTCTTTCTCCTCTCACCAAACTTTGCTTGCATCCTTAAGACAGGAATCTAAAAATGATTTATTGTACCAGACCATCCTTCTGATCATAGCCACCAATGGGCCAGATCCAAGGCCCTCTGAAATGAGTCTCCCTGTTGATTTCACGGCCTTGGATAAAGACCAATGTTTGTGCTTTTTTTTTTTTTTTTTTTTTTTTTTTTCACGAAGAAATTTTTCCAAATAAGCCGGGGTTTATTTGGAATTATTCCAGGGGCTACGTGACACTTTCAAGAGTTTATATTCATCCAAGTGACTTTTAGGAGCCAGTTCTGTTTCCTTACACGAAAAATGTTGGGGGCTGGAAGGAGAAGGGAAAGAGAAGCACTTTGTGAGTCCATCTAGACATTTCTAGATCCTTCATTGGAAGCTGTCCCTTGGTTGTGGTGGCACAGGAGCACACCATCCTGCCTCTTCTTTCCAGTCTTTACTGAGGAGTAACCGCAACCTACTGACATAGTTGTGTCTGGGGACAGTAATGAAGAGGGAAGCAGTTGATTTTCCCTTCCTACATGTTTTGAGGGCTAGGGACTTGGCTTGTGCTACATTTGCTTCACACCTCCAGAGCAGTGCTATCGTATCTGGCAAGTGGGAGTTTGCCTGCTGCGAGGCATCTCCCAGGTGAGGTGAACCCAGCACTTTGCTGTGTTTTTTGCCTGCAGATCTGTGTATGGAACAGACACCATTAGGGGCACTGTTGCAGTGTGATAATCCTACCAGTGTAGCTCCTTGGGCATATTACTTCTCTAGAGATGAAATACATCTATGTTTTCAGTTGGCTTCTAATGCCCAGTTTTCCAGAACTGCCAAGCACATGATCCCCGAATTGAGGACTGTGTGGGCTGGTGTAGGGCCAAGCAGTCCTGTGGCAGCCGTAGCTTGCATGGTAAACCAGCCCTCAGCCACCTCCCAAGTGAGGAAAAGGAGGAGTTGAGGGGAGGAAAGGTAATGCAACATCTCCCCTGGTCTTTCATTTTCCCTGTGCGCTGGGACATTGGAGGCTCAGATCACCAACTGTGAAGAATGCTGTCTTTCAGCACAAAAAAAATCTTGTAACTACATCTGCATCAGGATCTCTCTGTTTACTAGACATAAGGACTATCACGTCTCACCATCTTTGGAAGAAACATAAAGGACGAAAGTTATTATATTTGCCTCCCTGTAACAAAATCAAAGCACTCCAATAGCTGCTGTAAAGTATGAACAAGCAAAAATGAAACACCCTTTCTCTCAGTCACATGGTATAATTAGAGGTAGGGCTGAAGAACAGAACTCTCACTCACCAGCTCTGAATGCAGTCTTTTTCATACTTAGAAACCCTTGTGATACGCTTAAAATAAACACCCAGCTACAAAAATACTGTTAACATTTAAATTATGCTAAAAATTCCTTGGCAGACTTCTAGGAGCTACCCCATCACCATTCAGTACTGGAGAACTTACAGATCGATAATTAACACAGCTTGTACTGCTCAGTACAAATGTTAAGCAGCCTCAAAGTTTACAATTTTACAGCAGTACTTTTGCACAGATGCAGTAATCCTGTGATCTCTTACAGCAGCCTGACATAATAGCAGTGAAGACAAGACAACATCTTTATTAAATCGCTCCCTCCTGCTCTCCTTTATTCAACACAGAAATGTGTGCATGTCCCTCGGTGCTAATAGAGCAATCAGGTGATGTTTAGGGCCAATATCCAGGGATAGGTATGTACTGAACCTCCAGAAATCAAACAGTTTTGTTAGTATGTGTATAGTGACTCTTTAGCAGCTTTTTATTGGATTTACTTAAGAAACTTTCTGCCAAAAAATCAAGCCAAAAAAACTCCCTGCAAAGTCAGCTAGAGCTACCACATTTATATTTGCAACTCTGAGCAGAAAATACTCTGCCCATAAAAAAATTAGAAACGGCTCAATTCGACATGATCTGATTGTATAGACCTGTTCTTATTCACTTGGTGATTTTGACTGCATCTTGCAAGCACTACTGTGAAAACTCAAAAGCACTTTTTCAAATGAAAGAAAATCAGAGTATCTAGTGTCAGCAAGCCTTGTAAAGTCCATACATGTTTACGCTTGGCATCAGATTACACACATTTGACTTTCTGATTTACTGCGTACTTGTGTTTTGCCTTCTTTTGTCAGAAATAAAATACAGCTATTCTTAAGAGAAGTCTTTGTTTTTAAAAAGACCTAATTTGTACTGTATGTTAGGAGAGTTCACTTTTTGCCCCACCCACAGACGTGCTTGATCCAAATACAGGGGAAGGGGGAAGGAAGGAGGGGGGTCAAATTTAGAAGAGGTTAATTTAGGTAACGACAATGTCAATTTGCAAGACATAAAAGGGGCACAGAGAGAAAGAAAGATAGAGTAAAAACAGTGGAGACCTTGGCCAGTTTTTTTGCTGCATCACGAAAGCAATTCTGCTGAAATCTTATTCGGAACATCAACTGAGTAAAAAAGAGAAACACAGTTCTTAAATTATTTTGTACTTTCCATGTATAGAGGAACAGTCAGAACTGTATGGGGTTTTACGCCTTCTTGGTAGCCAGCTTATAAACAGCGTAGCTACCCGTCTTTCCATAGGAAAAACATGCTCTGTGGATAATAATAACATGACTAACTGCTCGAGCTGCAGGGGCAAAGAATCACCTACCTAAATAACATGTGGTATCTGATGATCTATTAAGTAACAGACAGCTGATAAGTAATAAAAATAGTCAAAAAGAAAGCCAAGTGAGAGTCAGGAATTCAGGGAATAATCCTAAATACACGACAGAAAAGATTGTTCAAGTCAATCTTTCCATCTCTTATTCTCCGAGAAGAATGCCACATTAAAACTAGATGAAACAGCAGTTATTTTATTTGTACGGTGTATGTTAACAGGCCATCAAGTGGAACATCGGTACATAAGTGTTTGTATGATCAAACTCATAAAGATAGCAGCAGCCACAACAAAGTGAGTAACTAGGTGAGACTTGAAATTTTCAGCATGTTTTTATGGATATTTTAATGCAGGAAAAGGAGACTCATCTAACTGTAGAAAGCAGGTCAAACACAAACAGTTGTATGATTTCCAACCTAATTCTGACTTACCCTGTCATTGAACGCTGTTTAAATTTAAGGCAAGTAAAAATCAAACATCATTTGTGACTGTTAATCATTTGAGGGGAAACTATAATCCAAACCACTTTTTCCAAATGTTACAAAGCAGGTTTGCCTCAGAACATGGCTTGATGCCCTCCGCACACATCCAACCAGAGATTAGTCCAAAATAAACCATTTACAAGAAGAAAGCAAACAAAAAACTTGGTTATGAATCCTGTACTCTCTCTAAATTGCCTATCTGGCAAATGGGCATACTTAGTTTTGTTGCCATGGGGAATCTCAGCCCATGTTTAGAGAACTGGTATCTCACATATACACCCCTCTAATCTAAATATATTAATAATATTAAAAAAAAATTTCACCAAACCACCTTTATATATTTAATACATTAAACTCATCCTTTTTTATCAAAGCGTGGTTACCCCACAGCATTTTTGACACATTTTCCATAGTATTTCATTATAGAAATAAATAGTGCTTCTTATGCATAGCTCCTTTCATAAATCTATCACAACTCAATATAAAATTAACAGTGACAGAGAAATGTGTATTTTCTTACTTTTATGACACTTATGTTGGAGGCCGTGCTGTTCAGAGCTACAGTAAGCACTCAGAACAAATACAGGATCACATAAAACTTTCCTGACTGTGCTGCAAGTGCTAAGCTGTAAATTGCCTTTGGGAATAGGCTGTCAAATTGTTGATGGCATAAAGCTTTGTATCAACCCATGATCTTGCTTTGAAATCTCATGACTGATAATAAAATTCAAGGTCTCAATACAAAACCAAGTTAAAACTTGAATTTTTCCACGTGCGATTTTGCCATTTGCTCAGTCAGAACCCAGGACCAAATTTTTAAGAGAGGACACAGGCACATATTGCAGAAAGCCACGGCAAACAAAACTTTGGAGTTTCGTTTTCAGCTGAGATGTGAAATACCCTCCTGGGAATCGGTATGGGGCAGCAGTTTGGGAACTCTAGGTTCAAGCTGCAACAGTCATTATTTAGACTTAGAGGCTACCACAATAAATAGCAGCTTTAAGCTTTCTCAAGAATTCTCTTTGTGCTGGTAGAAATCTCTGCTTGGAGAGTCACCCCTACTCTGGCGAGAGCTGCAGCTTTGTTATTCACCACTTCTTGACATAAGAGATCTTAAACCAGTAGTATAGCATAGCATGCAAACAGTTGGTAGAAGCAAAGAAACCACATTTTAAATCATATATATTAGGGTTCATCTTAATGAGTTTCAAAGAATTTTTCCCATCCTTTTTATTAGATTTTGGAAAATAAACTGCGTGACATACTGATGAAATCCAAAATAGGAAGGTCACTACAGTTCCCTTGTTTACATGAAGAACAAGAATGTTTCTCTTTAGATTAGCAGAATAGAAAACGATATTCATTGTGTATGTATGTATATATATATGTATATTTAATTGCTGATAAATAAGCAACTTAGCAACGGGGACTTGTGCTAGAATTTAGAGAGGCTGCTTGTCTGCTTTAATAACCCTATTAATTATAGTTTTATGCTGAATTTTCTGCAAAACAGAGATGTTGCAACAGCAGAAGGAGCAGACTTTCTAAAGTGGCCCGGCTCGGAGGAGATTTTGACAGAGTATCATAGACCTTGGCACAAAATCTCAAACTGCTTTAAAATTTCTTGTTTAAACATTTTCACACAGAAGTGCACCAACTGGGACCTTCTCCAAATATGGACCTGACTGTATAAAAAATAGAGCTGCCATGGTGCACACCCCATTGGAGGCTTGTGCCTAGGAGACATCAGGTACAAGTGAGCACCTTGGGAAGCATAAGCCACACTGTCAATGAACTAGAGCCAAGGATCGATCCCTCCCTAACCTGCAAAAGATAACCCATAAGAAAGACAACACCAGAAGCTCACTGCTGTCTTCTCTACACTCTCACATTTTACCCTACAATATTAGAGTATTAGCATTAGAACGGAGAACTAAGGACTTGTGCAGCTACTTTCTTTATTTTTTTTTTCTCTTTCAGTGATGTTGGCATTTTAAAAGCCATATGGGAAATGTATTGCCAGTTTTGTCATTGTCAGAATATGGAGATGAAACTGCGTATATATATCGGATCCTCCTCCCAAAATCTCATATGAGATAGGTACACTAAGAAACAGCCAGCATTTGAACACTGCAAGAGACTGAAAGAGATGCTGCTTAAAAGTATGTTAATTGACTTGGGGTGGTTCACTTATGGTTTCTGACTAAAAGCTAAAAACCTCTTAGCTTAAAAAACATTACAGTATTTTTAAATCAGCAGGATGGAAAAGGAATTGCAAGGATGTAAGGCCTGAAAGTGTAACGAGAGAGCTCTGCACAATTGACACAGTGTTTGTGATTCAGATATTAAATTACAATTTGATTAACCTACTTAGCAAAGTTCAGATGATAAATGTGACTTTGGTGAAATTATTTTGCTGGAAACAAAAACTTCTTTAGATTACTTAAAAGACAGGAGGATGTTAAATGCTGTTACAGTGATTTAATGAGTATTTGGTTTCATTCCGACAGGGGAAAATCAAGCAAGATAGTTTCAATTTGAGCCCAAGTAGATTCTGATCAAAGGTCTTCATTGTAACAATTTTCATAATTTTTATAGGGTTGAACTTTGTTGAAATCATTACTGGAAAGTGTATGTACTGTACAAAATCTGTATCACTTTCTTTTTTAACAAGATGCCACCAGCCTGTACTGCACAGCTCTCAGAGGGACATGCAGGGTTCTCACCAGAATTCAGGTTGCTTGAGCAGTTTACACCAAGCAGTACCACTCCTCACTCATCAGCCTCTGTTGTACAGATGAAGTCTCCTGCCCATTTGCCACGCACTGACCACTGAGACACTTTGTTTTGTTCTAGCATTCAGCTGTTTTTCATGTGCTTGTGCCTTTCCCTATGGCTTTTTGAGAGCAGTTGCATAAATTTAGCCCAGCAAAACTGAAACTCTTTGTGACGGTGATTTATGCCACAGTGCTGTGTGACAAGGACAGCACAGCTAGATTTTGGTAGCCATGGTCTCACCTGGAACCTCCACACGAAGTAATGGGGGCAAAAGATATAAAGCAATTACTAGAGCTGTTCTCTGGAAATCTTTGCAGCAATTGTGAGCAACTTCAAAAAACAAAACAAACAACTTTTAGATATAATTAGCGATTGTACAGAATGCCTCCACCATGGTAGCCAGACAACAAGATGAAACAGGAAACCTCACTTACTCGACTAAGTGAGAAGGGCTGGAGACTTTTAGTAGTTTAGCTATAATTTCCAGTATTTTGCATTGCTCACATTATGGAGCCAGAAATAGACTAGAGACCCCGTATAAACACAAAGTAGTATTACAGGAAACATGCTTTTTTTTTTTTTTTTCTTTTCATTTTAGGGAGATGCTTGCCACATTTGTTTACGGAATCACTCATTCTGTTTATAGGGACACTAACTGCATGAGTATCATTTTTCCTCTCTGTGATTTTTATACACTTTTCACTCATTCTGAAAGTAAGTCAGTGGACCCTGTTTTATGCAGTTCAAGCCTAGCTCTACAACACAGTCATTATGGTGCTTCCTACACACAGTAGTTATTGAAAAGGCTGACCCCAAAATAAAATGATGCAAATGACAATAGTGTTCAAACTGAATACCTGAATGCAGGCAGAAATGGGAAGGCATGGGGGTGTCAGGGGAACTATGACAGCAAAAATTGCTGCTGGAGGAGAAGAGGGCCAGGCAAACCCAGGGCTGGCAGCTCAGAACAGGGGAGAGGGAGAGCTGCGGGACAGGGCATAATCACAGAGGAGAAATGAAGAGCAAAAGGCAGAGTGAGAGAAAATGCATGCTAAAACTTGAAGAAAATCAGAGTGAAAGAAACAGGTGTGGACAAGCAGATAAACAATGAGGGGAAAAAACAATCAGTCACCATTCTTACTTTTGAAAATAAAAGAGTAGATGAGAAGGGAGGAGCAAGCCCACCCGTAAGACAAGACACAGGAAAAGGAAAGGTGAGAAGGAAGGTCAACATGAAAAATGGAAAAGGAAAGACAGAACAGAGAAAAACTTCAAGAAGAACAAACCACAGATTCTTTTTTTTTTTCTTTTTAAAATAAAAGTTCTCTGTCTTGTTTGTCTTGTTTCCCTCTTGGAAAAAAAAAAAAAAAAAAAAAAAAAAGTCTGAAAGAAAGCAAAAGGATGATTACAGTCTCACAGTAAGGAGATAAAGCAAGGGAGCAAATTGGATATGAACTGTTTTCATCACAGACATATAAGGGAGGAGCTGAATTCAAGAACACTGCAGAGCATAAAGGATATTTCTTCAAGGAGAAAAACTAACTGTAAAACAAAATTCCTGAAATATTACTATAAGCCCACAACTTTGTACAAAAAAACAGTAAATAAAACTTCTGTCTGAAACTTTTCCCACCATTCCAAGACAGTTGGTATTTAATCTAAATAACCTCCTGCTGAGTGTTGATCGCAGCCTGTAGCTCTGCAATCCAGTCTCATCACAGCCCAGTCTAAATACAGCTTTAATAAATACTCAGCTTCAGTTCACTCAAATTCCAACTTGTTCAGGGTATGATCTCTATTTGTGAACCCATAATAGCTGGTCTGAAAACTGGAACTTCTCGATGTTTGCAGAATGCTGAATTTTGTGTCGGGTCTCCAGCTTTAAGTTGGTCATTAACTCACTGCTGTTTGGCTTAGCACCAATTTGAGCTGGATAAAAATATTGCATGCTTTCACGTCTAGCTAAGCCAGCAGCGATGGTCAGAGGAAAGAGCTGCGAGAGCCTCCGTGGCAGGCCTATAGGCACTGCATCTCGGGCAGGGGCTGTTTTCTGACTCTGAGTATTGATCTGTGCTGTGGGAGATGGGGAAGGGAGGTCAGGAATGTGGCTGTTCCATCCCCCTGATGGTCTGTTCATACAGACCCACTCCATGGGTCTTCCCATCTGAGTCCAACACTGCTTTAGCACCGGCTTGCTTTCAGCCCTCTGCACTGCACAGAGCAGTGCAGGCACTCTCCCTCCTTGCTGTCTGCCCAGGATCAACCTGAAATTCACCCCACTGAACAATCACAGACTAAAGACATACACAGGAGTCCAAACTTGAGGAAATTAGATTTATTTGAATCCAAACTTCATAGGAAACCAGAACTTAAAAAAACTGCAGGCACCACTTCTATTTACATGGGCATTTTCGAACTCCCTGGAGCTCTTACTGCCTTCCTGGCACAATGTTTTTCTCCTCGAGGAAAATAAAGTGAGAGCGCCTGTTTAAAAGCAAAGGAAAAGGCCTCATCCAGTCCTCACTTAAAACACATCGTGCTTGCTGCTGTGGTAGAGCCAGGAGTGCAACTGCTCGTCAGCCAGATAACCTCATCCAAAACAATCCCTTCCCACCTGCCAGATCCCATCAGCCACCCAGGAGGAGCGGTTCTGTGGAGCCCAGCCATCGCTTCCTCTCGCCCAAGACCCAGTGACCTGACGCTAACATCATTCCCTGCTACAACATTATTACACTGACTGACAGGGTCAGTCCTTGCTAGATGTCACTAAATCAACATCCCTTCAGGGGCTTTTTCTGAAGAGAGAATAAGTTCTCCCGGATGACCTTCAAGGTTCAGAAGTGACTGACGCGGAGCCACTGCGCCATCCATCACCCCAGCAGGAGGGGACATTTGCACAGGGTCAGCATGGCACAGGACTGCCGTGAACTTCCTGCACCCTGCTTCCCGCATACCAACCCCGGCCGCCTCCAGTGATTCATGTCTCTGGAGAAGGGGACCTCGGGAGGTGAAGGCAATGAAGCTATGGTGTGCACAGGAGAGGTCAGACCCAAAAGGGAACCAGCAGCATGCACACACATACGCATAAGAAGCAGAACACAGGGAGGGCAAGAGTGTTTTCTATTAGCTGCCTGCTATAAATATTACCTTTCAGGTCAAATATTTTGTTTTGAAAATAGCCAAATCCCAAGGACTGCTTCCACCCATCAATCTAAAAGGAGGAGAAAGAAATGTCGATGCTTTCTTCATCCGAAAACTAGCTCAAAACAAACAAGGTCACGGCTGTTTCCCAGCTAGCAGCCACGAGCCACTTGCTGGGCCCTCTTTTGTTCTCACAGAGCAGGAGGCAGCCCACATCTCTGATGCACAGCAGAGATTCCCAACACAAGTAGGCAATGCGTAGAGGAACAAACCCCACGAAAGCTGTGGCCTGAAGTGCCTGGACAGCAAAATGATGTGCAGTGTGAACGTATGATACAGCTACTGCTCTAACATACAAAGGTATTAAGCCACGCAACCAAAAGTAAAAGACTGCAGGGTGGAATGATTTGCCAGAAGCCATGAATCTCCTTTGACTGCCAACTAAAACAATACCTTCTTTGCAGTCATCTTGTTAGGAAAAAGAGAAAGAAGAAATCATAGTTTCTGTCATCTTATACCATGTGTTGCTCCCTAAGGAATGCTTGGAAAAAAACCACAACTGCTTGGCTGACAAGTAACACCCAAGACCTGATGTGCAGGCTGAGGAGGAGACCAGGGGACATAAATCAAGGGTCTGCCTTTCCCATAATCCCACCTGTCCTGTTTTGGTAGCTGTATCCATCTGCAGCCTCTGTCACCCTACACACACCACAGCAGCAAAGGGGAGCCTGGGCTCTGGGAGCACCTGGAGCTTACAGCTCTCACCTCAAAGAAACCCTGCAAGGTAGCGGGCAGGTGAATTTTCAGCCACAGGCCCTCAGCTCCAGTGTGCTACACCAGCTTTGGTCAAGCTGCTTGTACACATCACAGCATCATAACCCAAAACAACTCCCTTCCATCTAAAGATACCACCACAAGCTTCACAAAGATCACCTTTTTTTTTTTTTTTTTGCATGTTGGCAGCTGCAGATGCAGTCATGTATAATAATTCCTCATCACATACTTTGTATGGCCTGGTAAATACTCTGCATTATGCTTTGGAAAACGAAAAGCTATTCACAGAATAGCCAGGGTTGGAAGGGATCTCAAGGGTCATGTAGCTCCAATCCCCCTGCCACATGCAGGGCCACCAACCTCCCCATTTAATACTAGACCAGGTTGCCCAGGGCCCCATCCAATCTGGCCTTGAACACCTCTAGGGACGGACATCCACAACCTCTCTGGGCAGCCTGTTCCAGCACCTCACCACTCTCTGTAAAGTACTTCCCTCTGACATCTAACCTAAATCTTCCATCCCTCAACTTAAAGCCATTTTCCCTTGTCCTGCTGTTATCTAACCTTTTAAAGACTTGATATTCCTGAAGCTGGAACATGTGGCAGGACACAAGCAGGTTGCCTGACCTGTCTCCATTCTACCTGTCCTGCCCATGTGAACAGTACAACAGGCACCCTGAAGCCAGAGCTCCCTCTTCTTGTCCTGAAATCACCAAATGTATGTATTTTCTCAAGCAGCTATGCTAGCAGCATAGCAGACCACTGACCATTCTTATGGTGATGGCTGTTGCACTGCGAGGGTAGGTGGGACCCCACTGGTTCACAGAAGTCAAGCAGATTGTGTCCCTCACTAAGTGCTAAACTGCATTTGCTGCCATCTTTACAGGAGGCCTGAATGCTGAAGGAAGTGAAACCCTCTAATACACATGCCTGAGTGGCTGCCCTAACACAGGTCTTCAGGAGCTGGCACGTCTTCAGGAGCTGGGGATCGTTCCTCAAACCAGCCAGCACTGTTTCAAGCATGAAGTACAAGGACCAATGACCCATGAAACAGCATAATTACATCAATGTGACTGGAAGGACATTTCTTACTGAGTACAATACCTAGCTGCTTTTTGTCCAAAACATAAAGCTACTTAAAAGACAGTGGCAGCATGAAAAGAGTGCAGCAGAAGGGCAGAGATGGAGATGGGGCATAAATGAATAATATGAAGATGATAGAGAACTGAACCAAAAAAGATATTTTATTTTAAGTTTCATCACTCCAGGTCCTTAGCTGTTTCATCTTTCATCTATCATTTTCGTACCATGTCCACTGTCTAAAAAAGGCAGTATTTGAAGACATACAATATTCATGTCTCCACATACATGAATCAAACTGTAAATAATTATGACTAAAAGAGGGGCACTGTCCTGTTTCAAGCTACCACATCACACCCCAAAATTAGCTCCTGTACAATGATGTGTCTGGGCAAAAGAGGATGGTGCAAGAGGAAAGCATGGAACAGGCACCCTCTGGTGCTCCTCACAAGAGATCCTGGCCCAGGCACAGAAGGGGGTTGCAGTAACAGTGGGGTGATATTGCTAATATTGAGAAGAGCTATACATTCAGCAACACTAGGAATTGCTGTAGATGCAGAACCTTCCATATACACTGCACTGGGAACCAGACTGAGACACGGAGGCACTGTTGGCCACCTGAAGCCCATCTGAGGTCCCCCCCCCAACTCCAACCAGCATATGCCTGCAACCAGCAGCTGCTGCACAATTGCTTATCATGGTTCAGGCTGCTCTGGTTTATGCACCGAAATGGGATTATCCAGGGTTTTTAGGTGGCTGGGTTGGGATGAAGACTGGCTGTCTGAGGCTCAAGACAGCCAAAAGAAAGATGACAGAAGAGGTGCAGAAGGCAGGGGGAGAAACAGACAACTGGGAGGATAAGCCCATATCAGCACTTCCAAGTAGCACAGCAGCCTTTTTTACACAAATCAAGTTCGCAGTGCAGAAGTCTTGCTAGAGACAAAGTTGATACTACACTACAGCCACATCAAAGAGCTCTTTTTCTTCATCTGTGCTTGGTAAAAAGCGTGCGACCTCTTATTTCTGATGTGGATTTCTGACATTTACCATATTCTGGTTGCTTTAAGAACAGGCTATTATAGAAGTCTTACTTGCTCTGCTCCTGAAGATTACTGAGAATCTGAAGCAAAATTCAACATTCAGCAGCCTTGAACGTAGCTTTAAGACTATTTATGCATGAAGGTTTGCAGGCTGAACTTAAAACAGCAGTATGGATTTTTAACCATAAATGCTTTTGGTTTCCTGAGATGTACGTCTGCCTGTACTGCCACAATATAATTAAATGGCTCTGTATGTCTGCAAAAGGTTATTGATAGGCAAGAAACTGCATGATCTAAATGCTAGTCTCAGGTTCATACTCATTTCATTTGAGAGAGAGATCTGTCCTTCTGTTTTTGTACTCTTCCCTCAATTCATCTTAGTTTTATTCAGTTATCGGGACTGTTGGCTTTATATTTCTCATTTGATAGGGCAAATATAAGCTGGCATCTCCAAAGTAATAACACACAAACCTCTTACAAACTGTTAGGCACTGACTACTGCCATTCAGATCTCCAAAATCAGTGCTTACACTGTATGTACCTACTATATACAAAAGCCATATTGTATAATCAGACAACTTTCACAGTTCCCTCTATAGTTCAATGAGATGCGGTAAGAAAACTGCTCACACACAAAATTAATGTGATGGAATTATGCATAAGTGTGCAAAGCTGTATCACAGTCCACAAGACACTTCTCACTGTGAAATTAACTCAGCATTCCTTCTCAATATAAAATAGTATAGAAATTATTTCCTACGCCACCATAAAATATTTTCCCTCTTTCCTATAATCATGCTTCTAAAATGGAAAGTGCTGAAAAAAACCTAGTTTTTTTGAGAGAAATTTTATCAAAAAGCACAGTTGACAAACTTTTACAAAGTTCAGCGTGCATACTTGTGGAAACGATCACCTTTGCAACACTGCCAAAATAAATGGCGGAGCAAACTGGTGGTGTTTGGGGATCAGAAAACAAAATGGACATGGGGTCAAAATGAGCAATTTCAGTTAGATGTTCTGAATTAAGAAACACCTGGAAATTAAGCTAAAAGCACACATAACTGAAGAAATAACAAGCTTCTTTTTATTTCAGGGAAGAAAAACACTTTTATAAAATAGGCACGCAGTTTATTATTAATTCTTTAGCGGACATTAAGCATCTGCTCATGCCAAGCTGACCACAGTAAAGAGTGCAGCAATACAACAACGGTTTACTTTTGTGACTCAGGAGACATTCTGCGACGTTGCCCCTTTCATTTTCTCACAACTCTGGAAAGTTAGCCTCAGTAGCTTCAGGCTACACGGAGATACCAGACTGCATCCGCAAGATACAGAGATCCAAGCAAAGGACACAGACAAAGGAGGGAGAAGAACTGTTTCAAAAGCACTTTCAAAAGGCAAGAGGGCTTTTTTCTACACAGTGAAAATGTTTTGGAACTAATGAATAATGTTAAGCAATGCAAAACAAAACATGTCTCATCAAGAGTTCCCAAACAAAATGTGAGGGTTTGTTTTTGTTTTGTTTTTTTTTTTTTTTTTTTAAATGCGTGTTTTATTTTGAAAGGGACTCTGAGATGCTGTGCTTTGAGAATGATTAACACAATTTAAGTGTAAAAAAAGTTTCAACTAAAAACTTCCCAACTCCTAAGCAGAACAACAAAATAATACATAACCAAATGAGTTAATCGTTTTTGTTTCCAGAACAGCACATTCTGGCAAACAAAGTATTAGTCACAAAAATCTCTTTTTACCCAACTCTAGCTGCAGAACACTGGACAATTTTCCCAAATTCAGAGGATAAAAGAGCTGTTCCGACTTCCTTCGGATCACGCTATGCCAGGATGTTTGCCAAAGATCACCAGCATTGGAGAGAGCTCTAACTGCACCTTATTTCCACTCTGATCACTCTGCAGATAGGACAGCCAGAGATAAGTAACAGAGAGCATGGAAAACCCCCCCGCAAGGGGAGGAAGGCTAGAGGGAGGGGAAGTGTGTTGGGAATTTCCTTTCCAGGAGGTGAATTTCCTGGGAGCCAGGTTGGCGGCTGGGGTGTTTGCACAAAAGCCATACTGAATGGCTACAGCAAAACACTGCATCAGCCCTATTTCTGTAATCCTGTAATGTCACTGCATTAATTTTGTGATTTACTTCAGCAATAACTTGTGTCATGATGTTACCTGATTTTCTTCTGTGTTTATTGAGTACTCACTTCCTAGCAGCTTTACCAGGCCTAACTTAAAACCTTAAGCCAGGTAACTTCACTGAACACAGCAGCTGCCTCTTATTCTCATCATGCCTTCACGAACTCCCCTCCTAATAACTTTTTAAAGCTCTCCTTAAATAGAAGTCTTCTCCTGGTTGACAGCTGAGAACTATTATTACTACTCTCCTACGTTTTCACCAGTTTTAATTCATAATAAGACTTCACAGCTACAGGTACTTTATTACCACTGGGAAAAACTGTATCAGAAGCATATCCAAAGATCTCAGTTTTTGTTTTCATGGATTTCTTTTTCCCTGTTTTTCCTGCAGGACAACCCAAGATACTCAGCAGCATGCTCACAAAAACTTCTGCTTACTTCTTAGTGTCTGATGCACTTCCTCCCTTTACTTACCAGTTACCACAGGTCAGCAGAAGCTGGAATTTGTTATGCAGTTGAATAAGTAATTCTTAGGAACATTCTTTATGAATCGTTGGGCAAGAAAGTGTAACTCATATTACCAAGTCTGTTGTTCCCCACGTCAATGCTTTACAGGAAAACCGAACATGACCACTTTTCACATCTACCTCGGCTAGTTAGGTCAGCCCTTACTTTCTTTAGAAGTCGCCATGAAAAAAGAAGAATCATAGCTTGGATATTTGTTTCAAAGTACTTTGCAATGCTTCTTTATTTCATCTTTGGGGAGGGAAAAAGGGAAATTTGTTGCCTTTTTCCAATTCCCCAACTTCATAACTGGCAGTGAGTAACCCTGCGTGGTTATTTCCCTCCATCATCCATTGTGGTGAAGCTGACAGTTGTTCCCAGCACAGTTACTAGGAAAACCCCCACAAAGTGTTAATTTTCATTATACAGTGCTAAAAGGACACACAACTGCAGCTAAGTGGCTATCATATAAAGTACTAAAGAGCTCTGGTGTACTAAACATTTATCTACTGTTTCAGCTAAGCAATAAAGTTCAGAAGGATGGACAGCCCCACCAGTTTAACCCTTCCTCTCATGGAGGTGATGCTGAGGATGCAAGAGGACAGGAATATCAGCACCAAACACCAGCTCTGTGTACCCAACCTCAATCCAGGCCTCTTTTGGATGAAGAGCACTGTGATAACCATATAAAAAACTTGCTTTTACCACTTGACACAGCCACACATACACCTGCGCTCTTAAACAGAGCTTTACAAGTGATAGCAAATATTTAAACTTTGCATTTCCCAATTTGAGGGCAGACTTTTAGATTTACAGGAGCACAGACTTGCCACTCAGGTTGAGGGTTTTGGAGTTTAGAGAGCCTTCATCAGCACTCCCTGATGCAAAGTGAGATAAAGAACTGGTCAGATGTTCAGCATATAAAGCTGTTGCTAGAGGTGCCAAAAGAAATCATTTTGAGCCAAACAGTTGGTTTGATGGCTCCACTAATTACAGGCCAGCACTGTTCCTGCTGAGCTGAAGAAGGCCACGGCTTGTTGTCAAGCAGACAGATTAGCCACTGTCACCCATTAAGACCACCGCTTGAGTGTAGACAGAGACATGGAAGGAAACATAAGAAGGCTGCATGTGCATAACCAAACAGGCTACCTTGCTGAAAAGAAACCCCCTAAAGCCACATTCTGCTTCATTAGCACATGAAAATAAGGTAATTGAATACTTCATTCTCCCATCAAGAGCCAGGATCCATCACTCATGGAAATTGAGTTTTGATAAGGTGGGGTGTTTAAATGAGGCAGAAAGATTCTTTGAGTGTGTGTTACTTTGTTTATGTGGGAGAAATCCCACTTAAATATAAGTGAAAAGGACATAAAAATCACTTTATCCCATGAATCACCGGAACACAACAAAGAGACTGCGAGGATGAAACTTAAACAAACCTATCTTGATTTTATTCTGAGGAAAGGAGGCATTATGTTTTTTGCCGTGTTTATTTTTGTATTAGAAATCCCCGTTTCTCTGTTCTTTTTTAAAATCTCTTTTCCTTGAACTCTCTGAATAACTCATATTTTTTATGTTTTTTAACATCGTATGTACCAAGATATTTTACTAACTTTTGTTTGTCAAAGTTTATGCATGTCATACTCTCATACTTTGTTTATTTTAACCTTGAGCTCATGACCAAAATAAGAAAACAAATCTAATGTAATCTCTCTCCTGCCTTAGGTCTGTAACCTTTCTTGGGGGAAAAACAAAACAAAACACCAAAACAGAAGATAAAGTATTCTGATATTTGAAAGGCAAAAACCTAGGGAGAAAGTATTTTATCTTTTTTTAGCAAGCTAAACTGCAACTCATTTTCTCCTACTGGCTGGTCACCTTAAGTATGAAGTGCAGTGACTGGCATTTCCTCCAGAAAAAAAAATTACGTAAATACTGCAAATAGACTCCTTGCCTCAGCCAAAAATGCCTGCTGTGGTATTGCCAAGTCTTTCGTAGAAAACTGCAATTTACAGAGGCATGAAGATGGACAGATTGGGCCCTTGTTTCTTGGATTTGTCTAAACAGAAGTTAAAGTGGAACACTTCCCTAGTTTAGAACCTGTTCTGCTGATATTTAATATCCAAACAGAAAGAAAAATAATATGACAATACAGAGCAGCTCTCAGCCACTGACCACCAGAAGGCTTTCAGTAAGATTTAACACAAACAACCCCCCCCCCCCCCCATACACACTTTTCTCAGGCCCTTTAACAGATAAGTATAAAAGGCCCTTTGCTTTTCTCATTTCCTTGTGTGCACACACGTGCTAAAACAATTGAAAAGCTTTCCTTCCTAGAAATTTGTGTAGGAACAGTGGTGCTAGGAAAGTGTTCTTGCTAGGAAAGCATTCTTGTTAGGATTGGCTACGCTGCACGTTTACAACTCTTTCAAGGTATCTAAATGACACTGGTACTATGGAAGCACTACCACTCCTTTCCTAGCCCTTCTGCTCCCACCCCATCTTTGCTGCTGGCAATAGAGCACAGCCAATCCCCAGTCCAATCCCTATCAGTGAGATAACCCTGCATTGGGTACTTGATCTTCTGCGGCTTGCTCTGCTGGGTGTGAGCTGTGCCAGGAAAAGGCTGAAGTGGACGGAAAGTGAGAGCTTCAGCCATCTTGGAGCAGCACCTCTTACAGCAATGCCACTTTGTTCAGATTATTGAGGGTGGACTAGATGGACTTCTAAAAGGCTGAGCAGTGCAGAGGGGGAGGCCAACAACCACCAGCTGACAAGTGACCATGCTGCTGCTTTCAGAGCAAGGAAAACTGTGACTGAAGGCAACGCCAGTGGCTGTAGCCCTCATGATGGCAGTAGCATGGCTGCCACAGGCAAAGGCAAGGCCAGTAACCCTTTTTTGTGCAGATGGCTGAACAGACCATCCGAGCTAAATTAGCAGGCCACGAATTAACACCGCTTTTAGTGCCTGCCAGCAGAACTCAAACGTAAAACAAAACCATGTGGCCGAGGGTTGTACGAAATGGTGTCACAGGCCTTACTGCATATTTTCCCCACCCTTGGACTAGCAGAACACGCTGTGACAACTGTGCAACCAAAGCAAACATTTGCAAATTATACACAGCTTGTTGATTTTCTATGGAATAAATCTGGATAAAGCAAAATTGGAACTTTATCTGACTCGCTATCTCTGAAAGAGTCCTTTAAAAAAAAAAAAAAAAAAGCTTGAACAACAGTCCCTATCCACCGGTAAGATGCTGATTTCTCAGGCCTGAACACACTAAGCAAACAGTGTGCCTCAGGAATTCATCTAGAGCAAACTGGAGCTGCAGAGCCCACAGGGAAAAATGCGTATTATCAAAGCGCTAAGAGCTTTCCACAACATGCTGAGAAAAAAATTGCAAGAGGTCCTCCACACACTGAACATGGACAGCAAGCTAAGCTCTACATGACCACAGTTACCTCACACCTCTGCCTGCTCGCTTCTTACCAAATATGCCTCAGAGCCAGACCTCCATGTAACTTCCCCAGGGCCATACCCATGCTCTGATCCCCTCCCAATGCTGCTCCTGGCTTAGCTGAGCCAATGGAAAATTCTTCCTGACATTCCCTGTTGCTGACAGGTCCCCAGCACTGAAGCAACAAGATAAATTACATCATAAGCTGCCAAGATGTCCATCACAACCAAAATGTGAATGCAACAGAGGCAGAAAGCTACTCAAGACTGTGATGAGGGCAGTTTTGACTCTAATGTGAGACAACTTTGTTAAAGAGAAATAAATTCATGAATGTCACAGCAGTGAGCAAAACATTGACTGTAAAAGTCTCTCTCTACCTTAACAAATAAAAGCAGTAGTATTTCTGATGTAAGTTCAGTTACAGAGGATGAGAACTGCTGCCAGATGTAACAGCACACATTATTACAGTGCAAATATGTAACAGCACAAATCGACATAACCTATATAAAAAGCAAGCATGGTTATGCTTCTTCTGCCTATCTAAAACTAAATATATATATATATATATATATATATATATATATATATATATATTTAGTGCTTAACAATACAGGACGATTTGACAGGTGTCATTATTTCTCTCAGGTGTAATCACCTTCTTCACCTGCCCGTGCAAGAAAAGAAAAGCTATTTAATGAGCAGGCTGAAAGTGGTGATTAATTAAACAACTTCCAGGGCCTGGGGGATCCTCCTCCATTCGGGATACATTTCCTCTAGAAGGCAAGAACAGGCTCCTTCTCAGCTTTTTTGTTTTAGCTGGCATGTATTTGTAAAGTGTTGAAGATGCTTAAGCTGGTATGTATGGCTGGTATGTCTGTAAAGCCTTGAAGATTTTTCTCAGCTTGTCAGCCAATTCTGGCATCAGCCATCCAGCAGTAACAATCACCACCTCACAGGACAACTTTTTTAGGTACTTGCAGCAGTATTTCAGCTCTGTCCATGGCAAGATTGGGCATCAGATTCAATATTTAAGAAGCAACACTTGTGGACAGTGTTACCTCTTTTAGTCACTTAGGAGATCCAAATCTGCTGCTTTTTTGAACTGAATACCCACATACATGAAGTGGACCCCTGAAAATAACTCACTTCATGTAAGCTGGCTCGAGACTAGCTATCCAGTGAAAATTTGCAAACAACGAGCAAGACAACAGGTCAGAGTTTGTGAAACATGCAGCCCCTTTCCCTTTTTCTTACTACAACACCTCCAAGACCTTTGATCTGAATGTCAGTGGTGAAAACACACAAACAGATACTCTCTTATAATATACCCACAGGTGTACATTCCTAAAACTGTTACATTCCACTTCCTTCATCTGTGTTGCAAAACAATACCTTAAGAAGCTGACCCCGTCTCTCCTCAGATCACACAGGCATCCCAGCAAGCAGTGTATTCTGGACACCAGCAATCACTGCACCGACAAATTCAAACAGTGCATGTAAGGAGGGGAACAACGTGCAGCCTGAAGCTCTTCTGTGTTACTTATGCTGAGCACCAACTCGCAGAGAAAGGGTGCTTCTCCTGCTCAGCATGAGCCAATGTGCGTCTGAGCCAGGCAGCAGGAGCTCTGATGCTGGAAGGCTGAGTTTAAGGCAAGCTTGACTCAGTTTTGTTAGCGTAGCAAGAATTAGAAATCTTGTGGAAATAGATGCAGCCCCTGTGGATGTTCAGACTCTCCTCACGACAGTGTGCAACGAAATTGTTCATTTGGCTGGGGCTGTTTAATGCAAAAATGCATCCCGTTACAGTTTGTACTTTTTTAAAAAAAGCAGTCTCCAGCTTTGACACCTTAACATCGGAGGCACTGCTTTTTGCCGTTAAAGACATGCCAACATACTTCTGTAACTGGAAAGGAGGACAAAAGCGTGAGGAATCCAGCAGTCCATTTTTCTCTCCGATTGTTCTGCGCAGTGTTTATCAGTAGGCTGCTGCTACATCCCCTTTTGTTAGAAAATTAAAAGTTGAACTGCAAGCATAAAAGCCACCGTGAACCATGCAATAACCTTCAGGCATTTTAAGAGCAGCAGAGGTTAGAAGGGCAGCTCCTGACTCTAAACAGCACCTATTGTTTCTTTTTCTTCTTGAATAACAAAAGCCGAGCTGAAAGCTATTTACCTGGTTTTACCTCAGTCAGATCTCATTTCCCCCCTTATTTTCAGTAGATGATCTTATCAAACGGTGTCGTTTCTAACAATTCCTTTGGTCAGACATATTTTTCTCTCTCTCTCTCTTTTTTTTTTCCCCCAATTATTATTTAATTGGTAGGTTCTATTATACATAACTCCGCATACAAAGTCACAGAAAAACAACTAGAAGAGTCCAGGATTCCACAAACGCATATTTAAAGTCAGGGTAGCTATTCCCGAGGCTTTGAATACACTTTCATTTTGAAATCGCACAGGCCGACTTATAGTACAAGGCTCTGATCTTGCAAGCATTCCCACGCAGACTTTCAGCCCGCACAGCCCATGTGTTCCCCCCACGCCGCAGTCAGATTCAGAGAACTGGACGCTGAACTTGCGCAAGCGTGTCTGCAGAGCAAGGGTGGAAGGATAAAATCCCCATCTGACAACATTACGGGAGTTCTGAGGGCAGCCAGCGCAATCTATTACTTGAATTATGTATGGTATAGAAAAGAAAAAAAAAAAGTTTGATTTCAAAACAAAAACCTTCCGTGAGTAGACATCGTGCAGTTTTTGTGCCTGGTAGAGAGTGACCTGAGTTAACTTAAAATCCTGAGATCCAGCCTTAAAGAGTCCTAGCTACAGCTAAAAGCATTCTACAGTATATAACTTCTTCCACTGCTTTTAAAATTCAGTTGCAACATTTATAAAACCGAAAACCTGTCAAGAGTTTTTTACTCTTTATGGACAAAGCAATCACAAACATTCCAGTTTTACTTAACTCTACGTATTCATTCAATTTTTTACTTTCCCAAAATCTCTTTCCAGCATCTACTTCTTGTGTTTTGCACGTTTCAGAAATATGTATTTTTTAAAATTTTCAGAATACTTTAAGTGAAAATATTTAACAAAATCATTGTCTATTTCATTAACTGCAGTCGGTAAAATCTTCAAGAGCTGAACAGAGAAATTGTTTTGTGTATCTCTCTATGAATTAAATTCCAGAGCAGTATCTGCAACCCCAAAAACACCACTTGACACAAAAATCTACAGTGCAGCAGTATGGCATTTTGATTCTTCCTCCCTGCCTGAAGTTTGTAAATGCTACAGAAGTATAAGAACGCCATTTATCACAGTAAAATAACAGGACTTTTCTTTCCTGTGAAGGTATCTCATACATTTATATTTTTAGGAAATCCTTGGATAAAGATCTAGAACTTTTCCTTATAATAAGGTGCTATGAAATCTGTCTTCATTGAATATTATCTGAGTAGGACTGGAGTCTCCAGTCAGTATGGTATTTCATTTTCAGCTGGTATTAATGCTCTTAACTCAATTGGAGGTGATGTCCTATCAGGACTAATTTAAGACATGCAAAATGTTTCCAACAAATAAAACCAGATACAAAAAAGGCTGAGAACATTTCTTCTCTCACTAGTTCAAAGTATACTGAAGACAACACATTTCTGAAAGTGGCCATGCAGCCTTACAGTCAAGTTTAAAATTTAGTTATAATGTTTTCACTTTCAGCAAAGATCGTATCACCAATAGAAAATAAAATCAAAGACAAAAGTGCATTAATTTTGGCATCTTGTCCTTTTGCAGCACAACTTCCAATCAAAGCTTTTCCTAACAACAAATGAAATCTAGATCTGAGTGCACGTAAGAATCGAATTAATTGCATATAATATTGGTTTTCTACATATCTCTATTGAATCACTTGAGATGTTGTAATTACATCTTTCCTGCTTTAGTAAAATTTTGGTGAAAGGTTTACTTACTACAGTCCCTTATAGCTCTGGAAGAACTGGCAAATTGGAAAGAGGAAAGTCACTTTCCAGTCTGTTCAAAGGAAATGGAGTATGCTCATTTCCACTTGAAGAAATCACTCTCTATCAGGCTATACAGACATTTCTGTGTAGCCCTCTTTAGTGCAGCATCTGGGCACAATATTTTCAGCTTATTGCTTTTTTTTTTTTTTTTTTTTCCACTGAAGATATTATTAGTTTATAAACCTCAGGGAAAAAAAAAGAGCATAAGGTGAGAAGAAGTTTCAGCAAAAATGTATGATTATGCAGTTAATCACATTCCTCTCAGAGCTGCTGGGGGGGCATGGGTAGGATTCATGATTTCTCATTTGCTTCCAAATCTGAACACACACACACACACACTCACCCAAGTATCCTATCTTTCTAATTTGGGGCAGCTATCTACCAAAGCTGGTTACTTCACTTAAGAAAGCAAGTTTTGTCAAAAGCAGTTGTGCTGAAATTCTAAAAAATGCATTCTATTTCAATAAGAAAGAAGATTTAGCTTGAACTTTGGAAAATGAGTGCCTCCCTACTCTAAGACAGTTTTCCAATGTCTAACAAGAATAAGTTTACTAACACTGCTTTGAAAAAATGTTTATAAGTGGCTTGGAAGAGAAAGGAAAATAATTTATTTCTCTTCTTCACTGCCTAACTATTGCTCGAGTCTTCTCACCACACAAGATGCACACAGTTAGCATTTTCAATTACTTCATATGGATGATGCAGTTCAGTAACTAAAACATTAAGACACTTGGCAGGCACAATAAAACGATTCTGGGAAATAGATGTGGGGGGCAATGTTTCTGAACTTCTTCACTTCACACAGATTTCTAATGAGAGAGTTCCTAACAACGGAATTTAGGAACCTTTAACCATAAAAGCAGTTCAATCAGGAAACTTTATAATATACATCTGGCAAGCTAGGCAAGACAGGAATGTTACTGAAAATAATGACACTCCTTTTCAGGTGTGACTTTGGGGGGGACAGCTACTTTCACAGGCTTGAAGGTGGAATTAGAGGACATATAATTCAGAAAGCATACACCATTGTGCAATAGGAATGCACAAAAGGCTTAAAGGAGGAGGAAAGTAAGGGAAACGTTATCCCATCTTCATTCCATGCTTCTGGAATGTGGGCAGATCATAGTAAAAGTTTAAGTGGCAAGAAGATTAAAGGAAAACTGCTAAAGCCAAAAAGGACACTCACATCATCTGGTGCAAGTCAGCTGTGGCTCTACAGATCTCAGTGGAGTTAGACTGATTCACGCCAGCCCATGCTTTGGACCGACATCTTCAGAGAAGATACCGTTGATTAAATGTGTGCTCTGTTTCGACTGAAAGCTGCTCCCGCCGTCAGGGCACATCTTGGCCCAGCTGGAAGCCAGTCGGGCGTTTTCCTTTTTGCTAGAAAGCAGCCTATAGGCAAATTCCGTAATAAAAAAATAAATGCCTACATAAATTATCAACTACTGGTTGTTATTATTTATCATCTTTTGGCACATACAGGCATGCCAGGCCCTTTACAGAAAATACACTGTAGACAATTCCCTGCCCCGAGGAGCTGAAAACATAGGGGCCAGTCGCTGCTTTACTGAAAATTGTTCCAGCTACTCCAACACTCCAGTAGTGTTTCTCAGGCTAGTAAGGCTGTGCTCACTGTGCATGTTAGCGATTTCAGGTCTTAAGCAGTGAATGTGACAAACAAGGGAGGATAAAACAGAAAGATGTATGTTAGAGAGAAAAGGCCTTGCACTCATTAGGTCAAGATGCACCTTGGCAACCTTTCTGAACCAGAGCATTTTTCTCTGTAGGCTAACTGCATTCAGTTTTCCCCCAAAAGAAGCAAGTCTAAAGGCCTTATCTTTCAAAATGCCATTATGTACATATGTAATGTTAAGCATGTGGTTTCTAATGTGATACAATGCTAATAAAGAGATCCCAAACATCGGTTTTAATAAGAAAGAGGAATCAAGAACAGCAGCAACAATTGTTGAATAGCGACACCCATATGGTTTCAAGCTTAGCCACCCATCCCTGCACTGAGCAGTGCGGCTGCACATACTGACAAGCCTTCCGCCCAGCCTTCAAAGGAAAAAGAAAAGTGGAACATGAGGCCAACTGTGAAACTGAAAGAGCTATCAGGTTTGAGGAGGGCTGGGGGGAGAAAGCTCATAAATTACAACGTGTAACAATGACGATTGCTTTCAGAGTCACGTCCTGCTTATCGGAAAAGCCACAATCATAATCTCAGTGCATCCAAAAAAGAAGGAGTAACCTATCAACTACCAGCAATTGTTTCTAGAACTATTCTTATCACCAGGTATTTTTTCTGTATGTTACTTGGAACGCACAAATGTTTAATTTTTACAAACAGAACAGATGCACACTACAAAAGACCGAAATGAACATACCTAATATACAATGAATTATACATAGAGGCAGATTTTCTTCTTTGCCCTATTCTCAGGGCCACAGAAATTTCATGCTACCACTTCAGCACTGTCTCAGGTTGGGCATTTCACTTTTACAAAAGCCAGCACTTAAAATAACTTCTGTTGTGGCTACAATACGTTTGGCCACCTTAAAGTTAAAAAACAAACAAACAAAAAAACCACAAACTTGTCTGACTGATCCATTTGTACAAGGCTTTTTGAAAAGTAATTGACAATTTTTATTATTTAATTATCGCTACTTTTAAGACAAAGGTAGTGTCAAATTAGTTTTCCCTAGTTTATAATACATTAATTTTGTTTAAAAAAAAAAAAGGGAACAAGAAACCAAATTTGTGACAAGATATAATCTGCAATCACTATAGTAATTTTCAAAAATACAGTCCTGGCTATCAGGAACGGTATTCCCAAACTTAACAGTTAAGCACACAGCAGTATATTTCAATCATAGGCACAAGACATGAAACATTTACTGTTAAGTGCCTTAGCAAGCTCTTAACAGCTGCTGAGAACATGAGTGCTCCTATGGCTTTTGGCAAGATTTAGCAAGTTTGGAAATCACCAAGATGAGATCCTGCAAAGGTACTTTGAGGATCAAATCTCCCAAAAAATAAGAATCATAATCTAAACAATCATATAGGCAATTAGCAGTTAAACTGTCAATTGTACTATTCTGCCTCCTCTGTAGTTTCCCATTACATCGTAATCTTTTAATTCTACAATGGAAAAAGTCGCTATGAGCATTAGAGGTACTTGAAAAAACTTCAACACTCCCACGGTGAAACAGCATGCTGCTTCTAAGTGTGGATACTTCTGATATTATATGAACTACTTGCTATTTCAAGGTTACTCATTTCAAACCGAAATTGATGGAGCAATCATTTTCACTTCCATAAATAATACTTTACAGGAATTATAGAGTGTTTTAACTTTTTAGACACGTTATACTGACTTACCAATTTTATGTAAAATTATCTCCTCATTTGAAGTGTTTGATAAATGTTCCTTTGGAAGATGCAGTGCCCCATGTAAACTTATTACTACTGAAACACTTAATAAAGTGACACTGCCAGAAGGAGAAGCCATGGGAATACTGCAGAAATATTTTCATACAAACTAATTGGCTCTTATTTGCCTGAAAGAAATCACATATTTAGAGGAGATGTATGTTTTGCAAATTGTTGTGGTCCAACTGAAATCAGTACTTAAATCAGTCAGAGCAAAACAGAATTCATCTGAACAGGAGGGTTAGGGCTTGAGTTAATTTGTCATTCATGATTATCACTTGGAAGTTCACTGACTTTATTAAAGACAACTACTGTGTGATAAGGACAGTGGAGGCACTATTAACCATGTCATTTAAATTGCTTGAGTTGGCGTCGTGCCCAAGTCCTGCAGTTCACTGTATCAGCACACTTGTTGCTGGCAGGGATTCAGTTTGGGGGGGGGGGGAGGGAGGGAAGGCAATAGAGGAACTCCTCAGGACTGAGCACTGAGCATGCTGCTGAGTTCCACCGTAACTCACGAGAACAAGCAGTATTACTCAGTCTGTGTATTTTCGATTGCTAATGAAAAGAATGTCCTTAATGAAAAGACGCTGTCCTTAAAGAAGAAATGGAAAAGCCTTTTCACAGTTGTTAGAATTGCCATTTGAAAGTACCTAATTTGAATCTTTTGGATCAGAGTATTTGCCTTATAACTGCAGCGCTCACAAGGAAACAAAGAGAGCCCCCCCAGCACTTGCTCTGCCCGATGTTATGATCCTGTATCTCCCTCCATCCCCTCCCCTCAGCACCTCCTGCTTTCACTTCACTCAGCCCGCAGCGAGGAGAGCTTCCCTGCCTGGGCACGGTTTATTTTCAGAAGCAGTGAGAGTCCTTTTATTCCAGGCGAGAACCATGCAAAGTAGCACATAACACATTTTGGAAAGCTGAAAATTAAGAAAGCACAAGATATTTCTTTCCGGTTCACACTGAAATTAGTACTATCGGATTTGATGGAAACAACCAATTACATTAGGCAGATTACTTTCACATGGAACAAGCAGTCGTAGCATTAACTTTTTCACTGCACTCTTCATCTCTGCTTTTCATAAATTTACACATCCCGACTCATAAAACAAAGGGTGTTCTTTTCTCGGAAGGGTGTCCCATTTTCAGAAGGTAGTAATCCCTCAGCTCCAGCACTATCTGGGTGCAGAGCAGCGTTCCCTGTGCCCTCAGTGTGCCCACAGGGGCCCCACGCTGCCCCTCACCACTGTTCAGGGACATGGGAACAGACATGATATGATGGGCCTCATCCTTACGGCCAAATGCTTAGGTGGCCCCGAGGATGGAAGTGTTGGGGAAAGGCTCTTACCTTCTGCGAACCGTCCTCGGGCGTCTGCAAGCAAAGGATCTGGAGGCACAAAAGCAAAACCCCAAATGTAAGCGCACAGCCTGCAGCCGGCCCCGCTGCTGGGCTCCCCCCACCCCCCCTCCACACCACAGACCACCTTCCCACTGCGCTCATCCCCCACTGCTCGCCCCAACACCGCCTGTTCGCCCTGTAACGCCAGCACCACCGCCCTCATTTACCTCTCACCATCTCCAGGGAAGGGAAACGCAGGGGAGGAAGAGAAAAGCAAATGCATAAAAGAAGCTTCAGAAACGCGAGTTTCGACTTCTTTACAATCCCAGATAAAGGTTAATGGTTAAACTTCTTCCTCTAACTCCCACCCTCACAATTATTGATGCCCTTCAAGAAACGAAATATTGTTTGGTTTTTTTTTTTGTTCCCGTTCACAAACTGTCAACATCTCCTCTTTATTTACGGGTTGAGCAAGAGCAGTTCTTCAAACATTGACTTTTTTTTTTTTTTTTTTTTT